>NC_089820.1:51914093-52223230 GCF_029633855.1 Hoplias malabaricus
CGTTTGGGTAGTGATGGTGGTGTGTTAGTGTGTGTTACACCATCTACTCTGTTAGACACTCCTACTGATGTAAAGTCAGAAACAGTAGCTCACATCTGTTGCTGCACAGCTTGTATTTTTCGTTCTCTAAGTCTTACATCAGTGGACACAGGATGCTGTTCACATGTCCAGCAGTGACACTGAGGGGTTTAAAAACATGAGCAGCATTGCTGTGTCTGATCCACTTGTATCAACTCACACTAACAATACCACCACGTCAGAGTCAATGCAGTGCTGAGTATGATTCACCACCCACATCATACCTGCTCTGTGGTGGTCCTGACCATTGAAGGACATGGTGAAAGGGAGTAAACAAAGTAGGCAGAACAAGAGATGGACTACAGTCTGTAATTGTAGAACTACAAAGTGCTCCTGTCTGGACAGTGGAGCTGAGAGAATGGACTGTGAGTGTAGAAACACGGGGGTGGTCATAATGTTATGGTTGCTTGGTGAATATTATTTTATGTTCATATATATAAATAAAAAGTCATGTTATAGCGATAGAGCTAAGCACCACAGTTGGATTCCCCTTGATATTAATATTAATTTTAAAAAAATAATAAAAAGAACCACCATATACAAATTTATTGGTTTGGCTCATCATTACTTTGCGGGTTAAATAACATTATGGGTGTATTCAGCATGTTAATTAAAAAAAAGAAATGGTACATCTTGTGTTGTCGGTGCCCACTGTCCATTATCTCAGCTCCACTGTCCACAAGAGCACTTTGTAGCTCTACAATTTGTTGCTCTGTATACATTTTTACCCCAATGTCACCCTGTTCTTCACTGGTCAGGACCCCTACAGAGCAGGTATGTTGTGGGTGGTAGATCATTCTGAGTGATGCAGTGTCAATGACGTGGTTGTGGTTTGTTAGTGTGTGTTGTGCTGGTACGAGTGGATTAGACACAGCATTCTGGCTGGAGTTTTTAAAGCCCTCGGTGTCACTGCTGAACTGAGAATAGTCCATCAACAAAAAACGTCCAGCCAACAGCATCCTTTGGGCAGCGTTTTGTGTGAACTGTTGAAAGACAAGAGGACGACAAACAGAAACCGTGCAGCATCAGAAAACCTACTGTCTCTGATTTTATATCTACAAGATAGATGTGTCTACCAGCGTGGACAGTAAGTGGACACAGTGATTAAAAACTCAAGCAAGCGCTGAGAATGATCCACCAGCCAAATGACGTGGTGCTTCTGACCATTGAAGAACAGGGTGAACCAAGGGGAAATTAAGTATACAGGGACTACAGCCTGTAACTGGAAAGTTACAAAGTGCTCCTGTATGGTCAGAATGAACAGTGAGTGTAGAAACAAGGGTTTAGTCATAGTATTATGGTTGATCAGTGAATGTACCAGCTGTCAGTTGTTTACTGCTAAAGGTTTTACTCATATTCCTATATCTTACCTCAGAACATACCAAAATAAATTCCAAAAATCACACCAACACACCCACACACTGTGAAGACAAGGGTTTGGTACCACAGTAAACAACAGTTAGTACTAACACAGTTTATGTGTAATGTGCGCTTTCATTTGACGAACAAATAATTGCAAGTGACTAGGCAACTCAAAAACCAACATCCAGCAAATGAAGCCAAAACAAAAATGCTATTCCTCTCAGAACTTCTCCAGTAAACAAAAGGCTTTTATTATGAAGAATTATGTAATGTAAATTCCAAAGACTTTTACACTAAACTATGTTGGTGCAGCTCTTTTGTCTTTCCTGGAAGTTATTTGAGGAAGACAGATGCACAAAGAAAAAGAGCATGAAGAAAAAGGCATGGAGGCTAGAGAGAGGACCACAGAATGAAACAGAAGCAGAGAGTAGAGAATGAGAGAGAGGTGTTTATGGAGGTTGAGGATGTGCAGGGGGTGAGTTTGTGCATGCATGTGTGGTAGGTAAAAGGACCAGGCATATGGCCTCCTACCTGGCTGTGCATAAATTTGAGGTTGATTCCCTCGAGTGTAACCTGCAGGAGACCTCCTTCTCCTGTCTTCATATCCTGAACAGGGAACTCGCCTCCTAGCTCTGGACCTACAAAAAAGTTTATTTATTATAGTACCTTGTGTAAAATGAGGCCATTGAGAAGGCAATAACAGAAATACATTAAATCAAAGAAGTACTGATCATTATTTTAAAATTAATGGCTAAGTTACCTCTCAGTCAATCACTATAATTTCTAAATACTAGCTTTGGATCAGCACATTCAGACTCTTCCATTTTTCCGACACTATGTTTACCTGGTTTGATGCTCTGCTGTCGTGCTGCTGCGCGCTCCATGCTGTCTTTCACACAGTAGTACAGTTCCCGACACTAGTGAACACAAACAGAGCATGTTGACATGAGTACTAAAAAGGTCATAATTCATCTAAAGCAAATAGGAATGTTATGACAGAAGGGATCGTGCCAACTGTTTTGTGGCTCTGTCAGTAACAAAACCTTTCATTTCCATTACAGAAACTCTATTGTGGGAGGAACATTTTTAAAATAATAGTTTTTAGAAATTTTGAATATCTTTTGGTCCATTTATTGGTGATTATGATATGTTCAATGAAAGCAGAAAATGAAGGTACATGGGTTTGTTCGCACAGTGATAACTACTGTGAATTCTGACCTTCTTGGTATAGAACTTATTAAGCTGTGTCTCCTGTCCATTTCTCCTCCACAGGCATAGCACTTTGGTCTTGGGACAGTAGGTCATATTTATTAGCTTCTCATACCACCAGCGCTCATAAACTGTCCCAATGTTACTACGCAGAACGATGCAGTCATCGCACACCTGTTTACAACATACGCAAACACACAAAAATATACACTTACTAAGACGTCTTAAGGAAATGTATAATTTGTATGAAAACTAATTTGTCTTAGTAAAAACAACTGTTGGATGGACACAGATTATTATGATTGTTTAAACAAAAACCTAATGTGCAGTTTCCCCCTGACGTCTTACTCCTTCAAATGTGCCCTATTATTCAATATTTACACATTTGGCCAAATAATTTTTTGGGGGGGAACTACTGTCTCTCACACATACCTCCATGAAAAAAATATCCCCTGTGGTATCAGTCCCAGCATGCACCACAAATGTCTGCTTCTTTATGTGCCGGCTCCCGCTCGGCCTTATGGGTATTTCCCTTCCACTCTACAAAAATAAACAACACACTATAACTAATGAGTTCTCATTAAAGGAATGCAGTATTTGAAGCTGGCGTAGTGGGGTGATTACCAGCTGTGCAAGGCGGTCCAGGAGTTCATTAATCTCCTGACTGTATGTTAGGCCAATATGAGACTTCCCCATCAGACGCCTGATTTTTTTCCTGATGTCGTTCTTAGTCACCTAAAAAAATGCAAAGATCAATATTACAATAATTGTAACTATTTTAAACTTGATTTGAACCTTGATTATGGGGTAAACAATCCATACCTTCATCATTAACATGTAGGCAATCATATTGTGCAATAGAGTGGCCAACAGCCTATCTTCATCATCTTCTAGTCTCTTGCGGTCATGTTCACCAAGTGACAGGTACCTGAATTAGGACCCATCATATTATTACACCACACAGAAACAAGCTCACTCTCTTGCTTCCTCACATATCATCAAAACATGTTTTTTATTTCTGAAAATGTAGGAAATAATCATGCACACATGCACACACCTGTCAATCATCTCATGTGGTCCCTGGTCCATACCCATTCCCTCTCTTTCAAGCATTACAGCATCCAAAAAGGCATCCTCCCAAAACTGCAGCTGGTCCCATAGAGTGGAACGCTCCTTACCTTTAAACACAATCACACAGGAACTTATTACAAAACACCTCACATTCTGTAACACAGATGTCCCACATAATCAAGAATATTAAATTTGGGTGTATATTCAAATGGTCATATCACCTAATCTCTAGACACATGAAGCAACAAATTAAAACACTCATCCTCTCAATACCAATGCACAGCATGTACACTTTAGTTTACCAACTAAAGCAGTATTGTAGCAAAGTTAACACAAGCCTAAAGGTGCTATTCACACTTAAACAAAGCACCCCCACACTTCTAAATAAAACGCAACACAAAAGCTTCAGAGAGGATCCCAACTGTTCATTTTGCAATAAATTAGTCAGATATTTTAGGGTGTGGTACAGAAAGGGTGTAATTTCCATACAGTGCAGAAAATTTAAACTTTTAGTAAAAATGTATCACTGATCTGGCACTTGCTTTGTTCTGAGATGTTTCTTATTTTAAGACATGCTGATAAATACATAATTTATTGGTGCGATATTTTGGTGTATAATCTACAATCTATAAATTACAGCTTTGTAAAAATCAACCCATTTTTAACAAATAAATGTGGCAATCAATACATACCTGATCACATACTGCAAAATAGAATACTTTGCATGCCACACTGCAATATGGTGTAATCGTTCTTACAATGCAGTCTTAGTGTAAATGGCCACATTTTTAGAAATAAAACACTTAAACCTATATCACATGCTCCATACACGTTCCATGCCAACACACAAACACAAACAAATATCCCAGGTCGTTATTCAGACTTATGCCCTACTCAGAGAGAAGGTTTCCATGGCAGCGTCCTCCAGCTGATCCCACACTGAGCTCTTATCCCTCCCTATGCCGCATTAAGAGAAAAAGAACAGTGGGGCATAGACAAAAAAAAAAAAAAAAAGAGACAGGGTAGCAGAGCACAGAGGACACTGTGTTAGTGCATTAACGCGCAAGCAGCAAGCCCATCAGTGTTACAAAAGCTAACACAAACAATGAACCATTCACTAGTGCAAAATACTACTGGTGAATACATATTTACCATAGAAACAAAATGCAAAAGAACATCTTCTCACTGTTGAACTGTGTTCAGTCATTATATATATTGCAGCTAGGTACATAGAAGTACATTTGCCTAGTCATTGTGTAGAAGAATCCAGCACTGCATGCATGTTTACAAAGAAGACTAAATTTAACAGAAAACCATGATAGAATTGGGAAGAGAGCCTATGAAATATTTTAAGCACATTAAACACAAAGCGCATAAAGTGGTTTGTGAAGGTTCAAACACAGCATTTGTTTCACTGTGATTATAAAGAGAGTTGAGAGAAAACGTAGAAAAATGCAAGAATAGGTATGGAACAAGCAGATGTATTAAATATGAAAGTGGGAGGTCCTACCCAGAAGCCCCTCACACAGGTAGATCCTCATGCTGAGATCTTCAAGAGGCTGGGTTTGGGCTGCTTTAGCCACACTCCCAACAGGCTCCTTTAGACCTTGCTTCAGGCTGTGGGTCTTCCCCTGAGGTATAATTATTTGTTAACTACATCTCCAAACGTACCCAGTGTACTTTATTAACCAGATCATAATTTCCCTATCTTGAAACATGTGAGAAATAATGTTTGTGCCTAATTAATAAAGGCAATTATATTAAGTAACTGTAGCAAATAAACATATAACAATACTGATATATATATATATAAAATCACCATCTCCTTATCTCCCTTGCAACACATTCTAAAACGTATTATTCTGTATCTACATTAAAAGCCAAACAGCATAAATCATTTTATATGAGTAACAATTGCAAGCCTGGATACACTAATGTCTCCTGGCCAGTAAAGCTGATAGGTGATGAACAGCCTTTGGAACAAGCTGTGTTTGAGCTTTGCCAAACAGTAATACTCACAAAAACAGAGCTGGTTGCAGGGTTGGTCTCTATCTCACTGTCCGAGAGTGTACCTCGGGACAGTGTGAGGTGTGGAGACGGGCGACCAGTCATTCCTTCTCCTGCCGTGCTGCTCAGGTCACTGTCGGCGCCTAGCGTCTCTCCTGAACTGTTACTGACCTGTGAGTCAAAAGGCAAAGTTCAAGACATATCCATTTAAACACAGAGAAAGGGAGAGATTATATGAGAAATGCTGCAGTTTTTAAACACCTCAGTGTCACTGCTGGACTGAAAAGTTCCACTAACCAACACTGCAAACAACATCCTGTGAGCAGCGTCCTCAGACCACCAATAAAGGATTTGAAAATGACTGGCACAAAGTGTGCAGCAAGAGATGAACTACTTTTTTGCATCTGTTTTTGTAGGTTTATTAGATACAATATAAAAAAAGGAATGGACAAAGAAGGGATCCAATGATTCAGATAACGCAGAAAGGCAATAAAAAACAAAACAAAAAAACGCTAGATGTAGAGACTCAGGGTTGGTCGTGCCCTACCACTGTGCTGGCCTCCGAATCTTGACTGGTGCTCCTTGTCAGAGCTGGAGGCTCCGAACTTGCCAAAGACTCAGAATCACTCTTCTGTAATGACAGATAAGGGGCATTAGTTCCAGTAGAAATCAACATCATGTTAAATGACCGTCAAAAATGATGAGTATGCACACAGACCTGTGAGCCTGATGTCACACTGAGGCCACTGTCTGCACTGATCTGAGATTTCTTCTCCTCTGTATCACCCCCTTCTGGACGCTGCTTGGCCCCCTCAGCCCCTGCAGGAAACACGTAATTAGTCCATCTGTTCACTGGCTCTCTGCACTGCAACCTGCAATGTCCCATGACTGGAAGCAGGCCAGAGGATGGAGTCTATATTGGATGCTTGGGAAGGACCAATATATTCAATATTTGTGGATGAAGCAGACAAGTGTTTTCTAATAAGATATGGAGAGCTCATTTCAAACAGCTTCGTCAATGGTTCGATAAGAAAACACATAACCCCAGGAACTGTTATATATTCCTGGTGCCTAGTATCCCCGATGAAGCTCAGTTATGTTTACTGATTGCAACAAAATTGACAACCTCCATGATAACTCTATAGCATGCCAATAACACCAGTGAACTACATATGAGTACATAGTAAAAGGAGAAACCCAAATAAGGACATATAAATGTCTAAGGAGTGCAGATGATTTAATAAGTGTGCTACATTATGAAATTAAACATTTAAACTCGTACTCTATCAATCTGATATACTTGACCTTGAAACTGGCAAGACAGGTGTATTTTAATATAATATTTTATATATAAAATGAGAAGACTTTAACTGCATGCACAAATTCTGTTTATTGCTACCTCCCAGTGCATAAAAATGTATATAAGGAAGTGGCGGCCTATCAGACCTAATTTTAGACCAGGTCCCACTAAAAAACTGATGCCAAGCCTGGTTCCATTACCTTAATACCACCTCAGACACCGTTCCAACATTTCACTAAAAAACTAAGTTGAGGTAATCAATGTCAGTTACCAAAAAGGTAAACACCAGCTGTGTGTACATAAATCATTATGAACCTAAATGTCACTGTCATTTTTTTGGTACATGAATGAGAATGGGCATTACCTGCTGTTACCCATTAGACATTGCAGGTCAGGAGCAGAGACAATTATTTGTTTAAAATCAGAAAATGTTATTTCACATAGGTGAATAAGCAATAAGCTTCTTCAATTCACAGTAGCACTATCTCACTACACACAGACAAAAGCAGTCACCCATGCAGGCAAACACACAACCTACCAGTCAGACAACAGGAGAGGGGACAAAGCTTAGCTGCCATTAGTGTGCTTATAGGATGAAGATATCAGTACTGCAAATGACCATTGATACTGGCATGTGTACCAGTAAATGACTTAATACACTGCACCCCACACTCTGCTACCATTGGAGAAGAAACACAATGCACTAAGTATATAGTATCCATGAATGAAATGCTGTTTCTCAAATTTTGCCAAGCTTGACAACTTTTCAGCCCAACACCACTGGTTTAATTAACATCATTAATTAAAACAAAACAAAAACAGGAGAAAATTAGAAATTATTATTAAAACATGTTTCATTCTCCAGGCATTTTAGACATTTTGTGTAATTTTCTGTAAAATATAGTTTCTACCTCTAGTTCCAGACATTATAACAGAGGAGTAACTTGCACAGATCAACATGGTCATTCTTATTTGACATTAAATAGAAAACACAGTGTGGTCTCTAACACACAAAAACTATTATGATGTGAATCCCTGACACAATTCTTATGAACCAATGTACTGGGGGTAAACAGTTGATTATTTAGTAACAGCTGATTAGCTAAACAAGGTAGCTAATCAGGGAAATTGCATCTCTTCCCAAGCATTAAAAATGGATTTATTATTTGCTAATAAACCAGGTGACCTTTTGGATACCCGATGCAATCTTAAACCACTAGTAACGGTTCTTAGTGAATACTCATTAAATTCAGTTTTATATCTGGATCATGTGGCTGCAGGGTTTCTTTCTGAGAGAGGAAATAGTAAACAGGTTGACTGGACTGTAATAACTGAATGAATCTATCGGATGAACCAGGTTTTAGTGGAAGTTGTAAGATAGACACCTAGTTTCGTAGTTTTGTATAGTCTACCCAGGTGCTTAGGGAAGTGATCTTACTCTGTTCTTTTTCCATAGCTTTTTGTTTTCTGTTATCCTGGTGCTTGCTCCACAATTCTACCCAAGATGCATTGCAAGCAAGGAGAGAAAGACAGAGAGAGAGTCAGAGAGCTGGTTGAATTGTCAGTTATGGTGGATGAGCATTAAAAATTAAAAAAGAGAGAAAATTAAAAAAAAAAAAAAATCCCAGTGCAAAGCCTCATTTTATCATTTTTCAACAAGATGTTTTGTAATGTTCACACACAGCTGTACTCTTGATACAACTAGCCTAATATTACAGCAACTGCTATCATAAACAAAGCATACTGTGATTAAAATCAATTGCACAATCGTAGCTACTGAGGTCACATTACAAAACATCCTGAGCTCTACAACCTTGATCCTGGAAAGATCCAAAGAAAGCTCCCATTTCTGATGACCATACAGAAGGACTGTGGCTTCCCAGGGCCAAGGTGGAGGCTCCAGGTAGTGTGAAAAGCATGGAATGGGGGCGAGACATCAGCCTTGCAGCTGGTGGGTGGAATGAGGAGCCGCAGAAGCAGGAAGGGCAATCTCAAACACATTCAGTAGAATTGAAGGTGCATCTTTACCAAAGGACAAACAAGGCAACGTTATGAGGGTGGGGGCTGGCAGGGATTAGCGAGCACTTTCCCCTGTACACAGACCTAGCTATTAGTACCAATCTGGGACCTTAACACAAGCTTAAGAACTAATTAAATATATAATAAAGTGTATTTTTGGGGTCTGAGACTGTTTACAGGGGAGGAGTATTCTAGTAGTCATGCTGGGGATGCGAGACAAAGGAGGTTCTTTTAACAGAGCGTTTACACAGCCCAGGACCTTCAAAGTCCTAACTTTCCACGAGACATAGCAGCAGGTTTGTGGTTCAAAGGAAACTCTAACATGCAATCAAAGGGCTCAACGGGTTTCAGCTTTGACAAAAGGCGGGTAAAAACCAACACACTCTAAACATTCCAAGGGGGAGAATCAATACACACTGGGCACATGATCATCACACAATTCCAAATATATGTCTACACCAGCTTGTGCCTTCACATCAGATTTATTATTTTAATTATTTGAATAGCTAAAGGAATGATTTATCCACAATTTCAAAGCAGACAATTTCAAAATATATAAAATTTCTTCCCAATAGGGTTTCCCAACTTTGGCAAAATGTTGGTATAGACAACTAGTGGAACAGAGGATTCCGCTCAAGGCCCAAAGAGGAACTGTAGGAGACATTGCCCCCTAAGGGTCAGGTGGTTTAACAAGCAAAAAGGCGCATGCAGAGGGGGCTGAAATTTACACACCAATAGAAGCAATAAAATTCTCTTCGTTCAGACTCCGGGTGTCAAACTGACGTGCCCCTTTCCCAGAGGAAGGGGGTGGCAGCTGAATTCGGGGCACCAGGAGAACACCCGCCGCCCTGGCACTCTCAACCCTGACAGACGGGCTCTCCTTGCTGCCTGGACTGCTTGCCCCATCTGTGGGACTTCGCTTTCGTTTCTCTGGCTCTGTGTACCACCAAGAGGGGCCGCGTGCAACGTGACAGAAAAACACGGAACAGAGAGCAGAAAAAGAAAAAAAAGACAAGAGACAGATTGTAGATTTAAAGAGTATTTTGTTGAATGCTGTAATGAGGAACAGTAGTTAGGATGAGACCAGAGGTTGTAACAAAGGGGCAACTCTCATTTTGGATTTCTTTCTTTTGCTTTTGTAAGTTCAAGGAATATCACTAAATAATAAATGCTGTTTTGGTGGTAGATATTTAAGCTGTAACGGTAAAGGGGTGAGGGGGGAACAAAAAACATAACCATATAAAGAATGAGTCAATTTCTAGATCAATCATTGGTGGAATAGCAAATGATGGTTAAATTAGTTTGCGATACATTACCTTTGGTTTGGTAGTGAGTTCGTGCTATTTCTAACAGGCTGAAGACGCTGGCCATGCCACCTAGCCCCGCATTAGTGTACGAGTGCTCCAAACTGGAAACAGTGCATTTCAGCAGGTCCAGCATGCCTTTATATACCTTCCTGTTAATCTCCTACAGAGACATGCGCACACAGAGTTGAGCACAGCAGTAGTAGTAAGCACAAGTCAAAAACGCATTAATACACTGAATTTAAGCAACATTTCACACTTTATATTTGCTCACCTTCCTTTATTCATAATTAGATGACTTACCACATCTCTAATTACTTCCTGCCGAGCATCCTCTTCTGACTGAACAGCACGGTTGAGTTTACTAAGTACAAAAACCCGCAACTGCTCATTCTCCAATAGGCGACGCACTTTCTTCATGTTGAGCCAGCCAACACCTTGGCCGTCCAGCACGCTCTGAACCACCTCCTTCAGGAACTGCTGGTTTTCACTGCACACAGAAGGACCAGCCTTGCATTAATCATTAAAGAAGGGATGCTTATTTTTAAGAGAGTAGAACGAAACAGCTTTTTGTACTTGAAAATTCAGTAATAATCATCATTGTAATTTAATTAAAAAGTTATAAACAAATATTGCACAAACATAATGGACAAACATGGAAGAAAATTATCAAAGAGCCCAAATAATAAAATTAATTTGTTTCTGTCTATAGAGAAAGCTACCTTGTGTTGTTGGCTCGACCCTGAGGTGAGGGAGGCTCCCTCTTTACTGTGGGACTGTGCTTTATGACAGAGGACTTCTGATCTACCAATGCACGTGGGGCACGAGCACCTGTGACAAACAGACTTCATCAGGAATGCATGATAAAACACACCCACTGTGACTCATTGACTAGACAACACATAAAAACTCAACCAATACACTGCAGATTAAAAAATCTGCACAATTAAGAAATTACCTAAACAGCCCTGAACACAGCACAATTTCCAAACTTGCCACTTCACTATACTGATACTTTTGCTTAAAAAAAAAAACAAGACTATTAAATAACAATTGAAATATATTTTGAGTTATCTCGGATATAGCAAAAGAACATTCTGAAAAAAATGAAGCTCAGAAAGATACAAAAGCAAAAGCAAAAATACAAATGCAAATTTTGGCAAGTCATATTATTTTTGTGAATACAATTAAACACACAGTTTACTATATACTTACCCCATACACAAACAAAAAATATCCACTGTGGTTCATGGGCTAAGCAAAACACAAAACACTCACAACGAATTCACAGCACACTAAAACAGTCTACATACTTCTGAAATCACACAAACACCTTCAGACACTACACACTGTTTTTACAGAAGCGTTTTCTGTGTACTTTTTTCAAGTGGTTTCTAAAGAGCAAAATTTGTCTAAGTAAAAAGGACAAACAAGTTGGTTTTCTTTTTATTTCCGCCAAATTGAAACTTGTACATCACAGCAGGTGGTATTATAGCTGATGATGCTGAATGAGCTACAAAATGATAAATGAAAAGGAGCAGACTGGGAAACAGACTACAGTTATGCACACACATTGTACACAGGTTGGCAGAGTAGAGAGATGAACATGAAGAAACTAGCGACACACTGTCTGAGTGGCTATAAATCAACAAATCACGTGACTCATGCACAGAACAAAAGAAAAATAAATGAAAAAAATCTCAAGTTTGTATGATCAAACCGCATAATTCTTTATGTTTCTATGCATCTGCCCTGGTAACAGGCATAAAGCACATTTGTGAATATACACTTTGTACTTTCAACTGCATATACACGGCATGTAGATGAGTGCATTAATGTGTTGTTACACCACACTGTGGGTACATCACAAAATAGGTTGGGCCCTACATTTTAATGATAAAGTGAAACATTACATTGTAATGTGTAAATGATATAAAAGGTAGGTATCTCTATTATTTGCATCTGAAAAGAATGCAATTAATAAAACAATTTATGCAGTAAGATAACTGATTTTGCTGTTTTTAATGAGTTTACTTTCACATTTTGAAAATGCATACATGCCACTACTTCAGTAAGAAGGCTATTTACACCAATGGTCGCCAACCAGTCGATCACGATTGACAGGTCGATCCCCAAGACCATGCAAGCTGATTGTGATAAATCATGGCTGCTTCAGTTATGGCATTTAAGTTAATATAACTGAGTCATTCTGTATCCACAGTGGTGGTGTGCTACTTAAGCAGGGACATATAAGGCCGCGGTCACACAGGGTTTGTGTCTGCGAATACTGACACTAGAATGTGCGTTACTGACCAATAGTGCTGCTGCTCTGTCTCTGCCCTCTCTGAGCCGGCACGGCAACAGTGCTGACAGTTTCAAAACAGGAGATATTACACAAATATTTCATGCTGTACTCCGGTGTTCGGTTGAGTTGTGCTATCCTGTAGAAATGTGCGACCATAGTGTACTTTTATAAGCACAGCTGCCTAAATAATAGGTAGGATATTTGGATAAGCTAAAAGAAGTGTATCAGAAAATGCTCCCAACAGAGGTATAAGCAAGAGACATGCACAGTCTAAATCCCCTTATGAGGGCAAATATAAGATTTTTTGAAGATTTGATTCAGCATTCAGTTTTGAAGCACTGAAGTAAATACAGTAAACTAATATTGTATAATGCACCAAAGGGAATAAAAGAGACATTTCCCATTAAAAACACATAAAAACATTAAAAAGGATAGTTATCAGTAGGTAGCGCAACATGTCAAAACACCTCTTTAGCTCTTACATACAGCCTCAGGCACTGAGCAACACTACAACCAACACTCAGCTATATATTAATTATACATTTTATGTTATTGGAGGTGATGGGGAAGTACACAGCTTTTTTGCTTTTTTTTTTACGCTGGTAGATCTTTTATTTGTTCTGATTTCAATAGGTGATCTTGTACGTAAAAAGGTTGGTGACCACTGATTTACACTATATTGCCAAAAGCATTAACTTGTTTGCCTTCACACATATAATAGGAAGTCTTTCCACTAGGTTTAAGAGTGTGTTATGGCAATTTTTGACCATTCTTCTAGAAGCACATTTGTGAGGTCAGACACTGATTTTGGACGAGAAGGCCTAGCTCGCAGTCTCCACTCTAATTCATACTAAAGTTGTTCTATTGGATTGAGGTCAACAGCAGGTGCAAGCCATTTTTATGAACCTTGCTTTGTGCACTGGTGCGTTGTCACGTTGGCCATCCCCAAACTCAAATTTGAGAGCATGAAATTGTCCAAAATCTCTTGGTATGCTGAGGCATTAAGAGTTCCTTTTACTGGAACTAATGGGCCAAGCCCAACTCCTGATTAACCACCTCCCATCCACCAAAATTTACACCTCGCACAGTGCAGATAAGTACCATTCTCCTGCCAAGTTTTGGCAATATAGCGCACCTGCTAGCATACAGGCTACTTACAAATACAATTTTGCACCTTTATCTCTTGACTGCACTGTTGCTAATGTGAAAAGTAGGTTCATATAATATATGCTTGTGGAGAAATAGATGTATTGGCCTCTATGTTAACTACACCTGCTTTAAATATATGCTTTATCTTCATTTTATCAGGTCCAGATACATACCGGTGAACGTCCCAGTCCAGTGGTCTGTAGATAATGTCAGCCACACTTTAACACATTCAACTATCGAAGTAACCCCACATGACCATTTATTAGTACAGCAGTGGCCCTGACCTGGCAATGGGTGCCACACATAGTGCCAATCCCTTTTCTTGTTTTGACTTTTTAAACAACTCTGTGTTGCTGAGCGAATAGTGTGAAAAATACCATTGCTTTCCATTAAAGACATTTAGCACTGTTCAGATTCAACTCGCAAAAGCAGCTTTGTGATGAGACACATTTCTTGCTAAGAAAACAACTATCATCAGTAATAAAAAATGTTTCTACTGCTCTAAAGTAATGGGCCCAACCTTTAAAACAACATAGTGGAATGAGTGGCTTACTGGCATGAACAAGCAAATTAATAAAATGGTGCAACTACAGTGACAAATGACCAAGTGACTCTCAGGGACACAAAAAGTAAATGGTGGATAAAGAGGATGCTGGGAGATGTAGTTGACTGGCTTTGGAGAAGCATGCAGCTCGCGCAGCAAAGGGCGGAACCCACCTTCTCCGCTCCCCGGGCCGACCTCTGTTATAATCTCCATTAGAGAATTTAGCCCAAATACTGGACACAGAAGCCAAAATTAGTACAAAGGGGGGTTAAAGAGGGACAGAGAGCAACACCGGCCCAGACAGAACCAGTCCAAACATCAACCCACAACTACATACACAAACACATGTATAAAGCAGAGCAGAGAAACCAGAAAAGAGCAGAACAGTAAAGAGAAAAAAGCAAAAATGATAAAGGAAACCAGGTAGAGATACAGCAAGAGAAAGTGTGTGTGAGAGAGAGTGAGTGAGTGTGTGTGTGAGAGAGAGAAAGAGAGAGAGAGAGAGAGAGAGAGAGAGAAAGAGAGAGAGAGAGAGAGAGAGAAAACATGAGAATATTACAGGGAAGCCCACCATTGTACGTCTTGGGGAACTGCAAAATCTAAAAATTGTTTTTGCTCCTTCAGCATATGACTAATTAGATAGAAATATGGTAAAGAATAAAGTACACAGAATTTAGAGGAAATACTAAGAAGGATTTATAATTTGCACGGTATGTTTTACCAACTAAACTACAAACACAGGTAAATAGAACTACAAACATGAATCCTGAGAACATATAAAGTTCAAAGAATAAAAAAAAAAAAGGGTTTCAAATTTAAGATGGCCCCATTCCAATATCCAGCACTGGACTTAGTCCAAAATTAGCAAAAATTATGAATCAGATACTAATCAGAATAGAATCCATAAAATGAAGTATAAATCATGCGACATGAAGTAGGTACTTCTTTAATTAATAGATAATCCAATTAAAAACATGTACGTCCCAAAATAATAACTTTACAGAATAATAATAATTAAAAAAAACTTTACTTTCAATGGAAGTGATTGTAAAATGATTTTATGCCAAGTTCTGGAGCATTTCTACTTAAGTCATCCTAAAGTTTTCACACAATGGAAAGAGCCGCTGCTGTGTTCAAATGATGCAGTAAACTAAAAATCAACAAAAATGTATATAAATGTTCTTAATTGGCTACTGACAAAATACAAAAATACTTAACACTACTACTACTAACATTAATAATAATAAAGCAATTTATTTTCAGAATTTTTATTCTGAAAATGTATTTCTATATTATATTTAATTTTTATTGAAAAGTTAAATAAAAAAAAATAGTAAATTTTAGTAATCAAAGAAATATCAAGCCAAAAATATAGTAAATGCAATGCTTCGGTCTCAGTATCAGTAAGAAGATCAGAAGGGCCAAAGTGGTATCATAATATATTCAGCTGAATTGCAGAAAGCTTGGATACTTGCTGGGTGTGCCAAGCTACAGTGCTGCAGCGGCAGTCATACTCGCGATGTCACAAAAAACAAATCACAAAGCTTTGTCTTCTGGTATAACTTTCATTTACCGGAGTTCACAAATCATTTCAATTTCCACAGCACAAGAGACTGAACTGAGCTTTGCTTATCACCATCATCATTTTTTTCCACTTCCAATTCAGGATTGCGACGGCAACAGGGTAAGCAAAAAATATCAACAACTTCATATATAATCTCTCCAGTGTGTTCTGGATCTAATCCAGTGCCTCCTCTTAGTTGCCCATGTCAGGTATACCTCCAATAAGAGGCAATCAGGGGTATCCATCTTATCCGATTCTCAAACCAGCTCAAGTGCCTCCTCTCAATGCAAAGGAGCAGTAGTTCTATTTCAATCTCCTGCAGTATAGCAGAGCCTCTTACCCAATCACAGAGAGCATGCTCAGCAACCTAGCAATATGCAGCTGCTTCCACAATGGATGTCTAGAACATTCAAACTCAGTGCCCCTAGTTCCTCAGGGAACATTGAAAAGTGGGGAGAGTTGGAATCAATCGGGAAAGAGTCCTCTGCAAACACTGAATATTTGTTTGATCCTACCAGGTCTGCCAGGCAGTCTTCCTCACTATATGATCCAACTCACCACCAGATAATGATCAATGGACAGCTCAGCCCCACTCTTTACCAGAGTGGTCAAAACATATGGCCTCGGGTCAAAATGTATGACAACACAGTCGATCATTGATCTTTGGCACAAAATACACTGTGCGCGAGCCTGGTGTTGGTTATGGCCGTGGAAGAGTGATTGGAACAACAGATTTCAATCATTCGGATGGGTGAGTACACAATTTTGGTGAGTATCATGCGAGGACAATTTAAAGACAGTATTGATTTTTTTGAGGTCTTGTTAATTTAACAAGAAATTTTTTTTTGTTTTTTTAGCTATAGATGCTAAACGTCTAATTAGGTTGATTTTTGCTAACATTTTAAAGCTTTTCCAATTTCATAACAGTTGCTATTAAACTATATTTATGGGCAGAACATGAATATGTTGGCTGAAACATAACAGACTAACTCTGCACAAAACACAAAAATGATCAACAATTAAAGGAAAAATCACACAAGACAAAGTAGTGCCAAAGAGAATAATAATCACTTATAAAATGCTATAAATTAGCATTCAAGTACAGTTTATCACTGATATGTCTGTACTATGATTATTAAGTAAACACTTTGCCACCAACAAACACACACACAAATAGGTTAGGGTGAAACAAAGACAGTGCTGGTATAGCCTGTAACACACACACACACATACAGGTATATCATCAGACTAGTTACAAGACTAATTCTCAAACACACACACACAGAGAGAGAGAGAGAGAGAGAGAGAGAGAGAGAGAGATTCTTATTCTCTGAGATTAGGGACTACAATTATTAAAAAACCACAGCAAGCCAGCACACGTTCAGGGGAAATAACAGATAACAGAAACATACCAGGACTGTCAGGACTCTCATCACCATCATCTGAGCAATAAAAACATTATATCCAAAATCATGAACAAACAAAAAAGAAAAAAAGATCCACTTGTGCTAGCTAAGAAAGTGACCAACTCTGTTTACAGACCACATTTATAGAAAAGATTGGGACAATTTACAACATCTGAATGATGTGCAAATCATTTTAACCATGAATGTTTAAAAAACATGTTTTTGTTGACCAATTAAAGACTCATACAGTGGGTTTAAAAAAAGCATATCAGAAATGTTGAATCTTTCAGAAGTAAAAAATGGGTAGGGGTTGGCCAATCTGTGAAAGGCTGCCTAGGCAAAAAAGTAAATGATTCAACAATCATGTTTCTCAAGATTAGATGTTTCTTTCTACACTACAGAATATTATTAAAAGATTAAGAGAATTGCAAGAGATTTCTATATGCAAAGCAAAAGGCCCATAAAAGGCTCCTTAACTGCCAAATGTTTACAAAGTGTGGTTAAAAGAAGAGGCCATGCAATATAATCTCAACTTTTTGATAATGTGATACTAGCATCAATTTAAAAAATAAGCTTAAAAAATAATAATAATAAGAAGAACAATAATAATTAGGGTTTAAATGATTAATGACTTGCACATCACTGCATTTTGTTCTTTTTTTATTTATAATTTTCACAATATCCCAAAGCTTTTGAAAATGGTGTTTGTAAATGCCCCCCAAATTTTGTCAAAAGTATTATTTGGATAAGAAATGCCAAAAGGAAAACAAATAGTGTCAGGCTGTTTTTGACTTAATGTAATTTTCACATATGTGTCTCATCTAAACTAAATATAAAGCACCTAGACATTCATATTCACAATGTGTCTGTGAAACCTAATAAGAGTGTGGCAGGTTTTTGGTGCAATGACAATCCAAAAACTAAGTGGACACTCGTCTTTAAGTTATACACAGAATTTCATACTGTATAATGAGTTAAAACAACACAGATGTCTGTTGTATTATGATATTTGCCTAAAAAAAAAAAAAAATATATATATATATATATATATATATATATATATATATATATATATATATATATATATATATTGTCTGAATAATACTTAAGACAGCTTTATGATGAAGTGGGAGATAAAGTAGGCATGATTTTCAGCTCATGGTTCACTTCCAGAGGAGCACCTCGGAGTCCATAAAAATATAAGAAAAGTGGGAAGAAGCCGAGCAACATTCCTACCAACCTTGATCCGTCTCATCATCTATATCAAAAATAAGCCATTCTTTTATTTAAAAATAATCACAAATAAAAGTAAATAAAAAGGAAAGATAATAAAAAATGACATTTAAAGTACCAGTAAAAATGAGTATAACGTATTTCCCGTCATTGTATCTGTCTTCACAATTCTATCCCTGCTTCCAAACTCATGTATTGCATGAATATATATGTGCTGTCTATTACATTGACTTTGTCACAAGACCTGGTAACCTGTCTATTTAATTAAAACACTTCTTAAAATTTTGCAATTTTAATTGTTCTTGGTTACTACCAAAAGGCTTAGATAGACAAGGAGTGAGAAAGAAAGAAAGAAAGAAAGAAAGAAAAAAGAAAGAGAGGAAAACAAGCAGAGGAAAAAAGTAGATAGGGACAACGCAAGAACTGACAGGTAGTACAAGACAGAAGTGAAGAGGATAAGAATGGCTGGATGTGATACACGATGTAGGATGAGTGGCTGTGAGGATGAGAGGACAAGGACAGTAGGAAGATAGCATGGCCTTCAGGCACACAGAAACTCCACTATACCTTTAAGACTGGGGAAGGGAGTATTCTTTTCCCTAGCTGCTTTATTAGGGAGAGCCAGACTGGAAAGACTGAAGCTGGTGCCGTGGTTCTTATATAAGTTACCTATGCAAAAATGTCAGGAGAAATAAAACAATTCACAAAATATTCATAAAATAACTTTAATTGATCTTGAAATAATTAAGTATATTTGTAGTAGCTTAGATATTCAATTATAGTAATTAACCAGAGTTAAAAATTAGACAAGAAATGAAGGAGTGAGAGAGTGAAAAATAATGTGAGCTGTCCACTCACTAGCAAAAGACATGAGTCCTCCAAAACCGTCACTGCTGTTGTTGGATATGGTAGAGTTGGGAGAGCTGTTCTTAGAATCACCCTCTCCATCAGATTCACCTGGAAGTTTCAGACTGCTGGGCCTTAGTGGGCGAGATGGCCTACACAGACAGGGATTAAATCAAAATATGTATGCGTATAGGCAAAAGGTTTCAATTTAATAGACAAATACCTACATCCTACATATATGAACATATATGAATCTTCAAAGGATGACTTTGCTTAGGACAAAAAATAACTCCAAACCCAAATAAAAGGCCAAACAGTTCAAATATATTGTTTTTTTGCTATATTTATTGCACAATTTGTTTTTCATTTTGTATTGGTGTATGATTTCTTTGGTTGCATTTGCCATATAAAATTTAGAATATACATTTTCATAGCACCATAATACAAGACAAAGTAGTGTCAAAGACAGTGTGTGTGAGACAGACATACTTGTTTCCGTTCATGTTCTGATTGAAGCGTGGTGTATAGCTCTCCTCTTGTTCCTCACTGTCAGCTTCCTCTTCGACAGGGAAGCCATACTGTGGCTCAAAATATGGGTTATCATATTCTCGCTTCTTATTGCCTACATCAGAAGGGGCTGGTTCTGGTGTGGGTCTTGTAAATGGTGGAGGAACCAATACAGGGACAGAGTTCTGTAGTGCTACACTAGCTGATGCCTCAATCTCAACAGGCTCTGTCTGCTCCTAATTCGGAAAAAAAAAAAAAAAAAAAAGCCAAACAATCATCCATATTAACCATAATATTGTACAACAACTGCAGTCAGAATCTAATGCCTATTACTGAAACAGGCTTTAAAAGCTGCCTAAAAAGCTTTAATTATGGGCAACATGAAACATTATTTATTCAGAAACTTTGTTTTTTATCGATCAAGAAATAAATGATGTATTTTTGGTTAACACTAAAATTTTATACACCATTAGGATACATTCAACGACCACTAATTTAATTTCAATGGTACGCAAAATTAATCTGGTTTGCCAAAAAAAGGAGGCTTTATGGGACTAATGGGCATAATACCTAAACGTAATGGCAAGCTTCTGAAACCAGGAAAGCCAAAAAACTAGAGTACTTACATGATTCACTCCCTGGATGACAGTGCTGGGGCTGGAGCTGGCTGTGGTGCTGGAGCTGGAGCGAAGTGGCTGGCTGTCTGTGGCCTCAGGAGGGCCCTCTGTTTCATGCCCTTGCTCCCCACTATCCTCTTTATACTCCTGGAAGTCATGGATTTCCACCTCATTAGCGTCTTCAAGAGCTGCATGTGTCAAGGGATCCACATCTGCAAGAGATCAGAAAGGAGGGATAGAAAGAGTAAAAGGCTTATAATTTCAAATACAAAAAACAACCAAACAAAAGCACAAAGGGAAAGATATTGAAAGAAACAGAAAAACAGTAATATGGCTAACTTGGTGTGTCGCCCTGAATGTCCCCTTTGATCATTTCATTCACGAAATCTCCAAGTGAGGAGTAGGAAGAGCTAGAGTCATCATATGCTTCACTGTCACTGCCACTAAAGTAAACACAAACAGGAGGAGTTCATTAATAAACATTAATCTCAAGAAATTGTAACACATGATTCATCCTAACAGAGTCTAAAAAAACATATTAATACATGCATACACTTCAAGGCAGGCAACACATTTTTGCATATTTCCAGTCAAACACGTCTACAGAATTAAACATTCTTCAGTGCCAAAGAAAAAAAGCCTGTATTTATTAGTTCAATCATTAATTTGGAGCTGCTTAACTGTTCCTTCTTGCCAGCCCAAAACATAGATCTGGCCGCGAAACGAAAAAGTGTTCTTCCTCGCCGACCAATTGCTCACCAGTCACCTACTGCTACATGCCTCAGATATCTCTAACAACCACTACCTATATAACAGTTCATATGTGCTCCCAAATGTAATTTTTCCCATTAACAATTATTACCTTTAATCATTTTTACCACCATCACTATTGTTTTATATCAGTACACTCAACATAATAATGTGATGGTTCTGGGACTTTACTTCAGTAATATTTAAATCGTTTTTAAAAGTGTGTCCACCTTGCAAGCCTGGTTCCTCACAAGGTTTCTTTTTCCATATTCAAGTATTTCATTGCCACTGCCACTTTTGGCTTGCACACACTGAGTATGTTTTGTTTGATATTTTATTGTTCTATTGTTTACTAGTA
Organism: Hoplias malabaricus; assembly: GCF_029633855.1. Classification (NCBI taxonomy): domain Eukaryota; kingdom Metazoa; phylum Chordata; class Actinopteri; order Characiformes; family Erythrinidae; genus Hoplias; species Hoplias malabaricus. The sequence continues at coordinate 51,935,723 of NC_089820.1, forward strand.
CTGCAACTGTACTTACGTAAAGCTGTTTGTGAGAACATCAGTTTTGAAAAGCTCTATACAATTACATTTTGATTGACTGATTTAATTGATTGATAGTACCCTTTCATAAGAGCTTTGAGTGGGTGTAAACTAATTTAGCCCATGTCTTTCAATACAGGACAAATGCTGTTGTAATCCAAGCAGAATGTGGATTGGGACTGTCTTGCTAAGTTTGCTAAAGACCTTGAGAGGCCATGCTCTCTGAGATTCCTACCTGTCATCTGTAGGGTCGGAGTCATTAGCATCGTCCTCCAATGGTCCGCTCATTGCTTCGGCAAGCTGAGAGTTTCCATCATACACACGATAAAAGACTGGCTGCAACTGGTGAGCGTACCACTTAGGCTTATCGCCTATGAGGGAGGGGTCATATACATCTGAAATACCAAAACAACCAAAACTTACAATATTGTATACATAAGGAACTATGAAGAATATGCTAGTGTACTTCAAATACATGAGTTAAGGGTGACTGTCTGTGCCATCTTACTATTGTGGATCCTCTGGAAAGCCAAGTTAGTGGGGTTTAAGGCCCATTCCCCATAATATTCCACAGCCTGTGTGTGAGAGAGTTTCTCAGTGAAGCCAGTGCGTCTTGGCCGAGACGCCAAGAAGGAAGTTGCCTGAAAGGCAACTACAGGCCGCGGGAACAGCCGCAGTGTGCGAGTGTGCATCTGGAACCCCTGCAGTACATTTGGTGAGTTGAAGAATTTCACCATTGCCACCCTAAACAAAAAAATAAGCACTATTTGAAATGAATGAATGCATGGTAAATAAAAAAAAGAAAAGGTTTTCACCATTCAGTAAAAATTCCTTTAAATATCTCTTTTCAGAATTAAAAAGGAAAAAAAGACAACTTAAGGCATATTCTTTAAGGGCCTATATGCCCAATTCATCCTAATGATATATATGAGTTCTGCTCTGCTCTGGTTCATTTTCCTATATTGTACCATATTCAAAAAGCAGGCTGAGTCGAAACAAGCTTTATTCCATCAATGTGGATAAATAATAACCTGAAAAAAAATGTTGAAAGTAAATGTTGGCTTTTGTGACATCACAAAAATGAATAAAATCATGCTTTGTATGCAGCTTAGCATGTGTTTACAGAAGGTACGCGCTGAAGAATGTAAGACATGCTTTTAAACCCGTTTACATGCTCCAAATGTTTAATTCAATAATAAATAAATCCAGTTTTGCATGCTGTGTTATTGTTAAAAAAGCAGCTTTTTAAAAATGCACTTTATTTAAGCTTGACTGCAGTATATTATGTTTTAAACTGCCATCTAACACTGAAAGAGCTCTGACCTTGTGGCCACATCTACAGAGTCAACATCATTTCCATAGATGAGGGGATTGAACTCTGTAGAGGAGGGGGAGGACTTATCCCGGCCTGGAGGCAGCAGAGGAAGTTCCTGGCCTTCCTGGAACTTTTCTAGGTTTAGAATAGGCTGAGTGTTCAAGCTCATACTGGCCAGAGCCTATGAAAGGGGAGACAGAAAGAGAGAAGAGAAATAGGAAAAGAAAATGAGCCGAAAAAACATAGATTTCACAAAATCCAAGCTAAACATTAAAAGGACAAAAGGGTAAGGAGTAGCATTCTCACTTCAGGCAATTATTTGTCATATGTGGCACTTCATGGTATGCACAGGAGGCATACAAGCATGTTTGTGACCCCTAAATGGCTAACAAAAAAACTCCTAAGCCAATTATTAAAACTGAGACCATGTCGGTTTTGGATATTACATACAAGTATATGAACCATGAACTGGATCAAAAGCTACTGCCTGAAATGACCTGCATAATTATTGGGTTGAAAGATCAGAATGTTAGAAGTGGGACTGGTTCATCACACTGAGCCATTTACAAAGCACTCTGGGAATATCTCCCTCGGTTGCTCCACACCTCACTGACACAGCTAGCATTTCAGCAGATCCCTACACACTTTCAACAATCTGGCCGGCCACATTGCCAAGCCAAACACATCATCCACTTGATTTACAATCTGCATATTTACAGTTAGAAAAATTTCTAAGTGAGCTCTCTGTTAAGTGAGTGCAAGGGACATCCAGACATGCTCAAGCCAAACAAGCGCAGTGAGCAGCAATAGAACACATCTCAATCCAACAGGAACAAGAAAAAAAAGCACAGATGGGGGAGATTTTATTTTGTTTATATGTACGTGTATGCTTCTGTAAAGCACTGGGCAGAAGTCAGAGACCAACCTTTAAGTATTTAATTTCCTGTCAATGCAGCAATTAAGCACAAGTTAGTTATTTCTAAGCTCCAGAACAAAAGCAGAAAATATATGTTTAACAAAAAAATGAACAGAAGCCTCAACAACTATATATGATATTATATATTTTCAGCATTTACTGTGTCCATCATTTGCTTGTATCACAGCTTCCATTCTTCTTTAGAAAGGGCAGCAGTTGGTTGCATTTTCTGCCTTCCACCCTCCAAGTTACTCTTCGCTTATTCAGTAAATGTCCTGCTCTGTAGCAGCCAGTATCAGATCTGACAGAGCCAGCGAGTATCTTGTCTGAATTTTATTATTTCTTTCTTTATTTTATTCAGAATTCTCCTTTTTATGTAAGTATCTTATTTCCTGAAAAATTAATTACTTGTACGTAACTGCTGTTCTGATGAGAAAAAGGTAAGGCTCTGACCTTTGCATAACACTGGATTAGTCCGATACACTGTGTGTATGTATCTTAACTGAAGTGTGTGCTCAATGGCGTATTTTCACTGCATGGTACCTACACTACTCGACTCGCTGTTTGGTACCTGGGACCTGGTTTGTTTTCCACAACATTTCCTGCCAGAAATGTAGCTGGTAATATCACAAAACACCAACACTAACAGGAACAGCTGGCTTAGGAAACCACAACAACAGCATTGTTTACTCATTGCATATTCAATTGGATCCAAAAAATAAAAATAAAAAATTACAGCTATAAAAATAAAAATTATAGCATTTTACAAATGGCTATTTTTAGTGTATTCATTGTAATTAAATTTAATTAATTAATTAATTAATAGCTCTACATAGCTCACTTGGAACCACAGACTTATGGGTACTAAAAAGTACCTGGTTCCAAGTACCAGGTACCAAATTTGCCTAATGGCTTAGCAAAAAATCTGAATGCAGTTGAGTAGTACCATGCAGTGGAAAGAGCCATAAATGTGTCTATGCATGAAGTGAAGGCACAGAATGTATCAGGACTGCGTGCAAGTAGGGAGCATTGCAAGTTCCAGGAGCAGAGATAGAGGAACCTTGGAGTCAGACGAGAAGATCTGCTTTTGGGTGATCACAGTCAGCCTAACCAGACACTGAGGAACACATACACAAAAAAGACACACAGAGCCAATGTCACATGACTACCAACCCCAGACAATCACTGGGAAAGATCAGTAGGTCATGTGACCAAAAAGTCGGGAAGAGAGAGTACAGTGTGTGAACATTGAGTAAAGCAAAAAACTGAAAAAATGGAAACGAACAGACAAATTGAGAAAGCAATTTTACACAAAAAGAAGCCAAAAAAATAAATAATATGGCAGGACAAATACAGGAACACTACATTAACAGAGTGAATGGACAAAGGAGATGCTTTGTGACAAATACAGACAGAAAATAGTGCTGTTCAATAAAAATAAAAGTCAATATCACAGTATTTGAACAAACATTTTAAACCGTTTGTTTATACTATAGCTGGCATTAATACATTTAATAAACCCTTGCTTTGAGTTCTTGTAAACCTTCACCAGACCAATACCACAATTCCAGAAATTAAACTGCACATTCTATCTGCCACACCCAAACATTTACATTCAATGTAGTTAATAGGGACGCACATCACAAATTAGATCAATATCGATAAGATAGTTGCTTTAAATAAGATGCAATGTTAATGTGGCTACTAAACTGGGTCAATATCAGTGTTGATCTCACAAGTCATAGTCACAATTTCCAAACTCAAACTATAAATTATTTTTAGGTGGGTATCAGCAAATAGTTGCTACCTTAGTAGTTTTTGTAATTTATTAGTATTATTAATACAAAAGTCAATACTGATGCATGATTCACATTCTGTCCTTTCTGTTGCATAATATTTATATTGTCCAGCACTATAGTCAGTCAGAGCTTCCAGCCAATTAGAACATCCATGGTTACCAGAGTGATAACCAATAAGTATAGAAGCAGAAGATGTAGATCTGAATGAATCACTTTCCATGTGGGAATAAAAATTATACCGAAGCTTAATGCCTTTATTTATTAGGATATGACTTCTCTTAAAACCTTCATGTATTCACATCAATTAACCACAACACAGGTTTTCCAAGATGAGGAATCTATCAACAATATGGATTGGAGATCACAAATCACAATACACAGGTTTTCAATGTATTGTGTCTGATTCAGATTTCATCATCATTTTCAGAACCATGATGATCTGAATATCCAGGCTGATTTAAAATGTATAATTTTCTTATGAAGATTATATTTGTAAGTAGGGGAAAAGTATGATGGCAGGTGAAATATTAAGGTATATCTTATTTAAAACAAATAAATAAAAAAACACCATAGTCAAATATTAAAGGATGACTAAAACAACTGAATAGAAAACATTTTACTGTAGCCAATAATATCAAGATGCTGAGATGCATTTTAGCATCTTAAGCATCTTAAGCATTGTTAATAGCTTTTGTTAATAGATTCAGAGGAGTTAATTTGTATTCTGAATCAGTTTTGGGTTCTTGATAATACTTTGCTGTAAGTGCTATAAGGGTTCTACAGGCGGGGTTCTGGGGTTAGTTACTTTAGAACACTCAGGCTATTACTGGATCCATGAATGAGATGGACCCAGAATTCATTACCTCCAAAAGCTAGAACAGACAAGGGAAGGAAGAAATAGGCATTCATTAAACTGCATTACAACAGAACTGTACAGTTAAACAAACAAAAACAAAAACATGTTTTTTTTTTCTTTTTTTTCAGGAGAAACAAAATCAACAGTTTGTATGTATATTTAGGGGTGGGCGATATAATGTCGTGCAAGATAATACATGGTTATAAAGTAAGTTTTTAATTCGATAAGACTTTTGCGATATCGCAATATTGTGACGTAAGAATGAGCCTCTGACGTGGGCATGCGAACATGTCTTCAGCTCTAGCTAATGCTGGGGGTATACATCGATACATGCCCATATGCCTTATATCGAGTTTCCATCTGAGCACATTTATAACATTAGTACATTAAAAAAAGTGCACAAATGTCTCATTAAGCTCTGTTTTTCTCTCTCACACACCCTCACCTACACATGCTAGTGCACCCACGCTCGCTCGCACAGCCAAACAGACACACACACACTCACACACACACACACAATGCTGTCCTGCTATTGTTCGTGTACACTGCTGGAGCAGTTCTCAGCACATTTATCGCTCTCTCAAATCTAACTCTCTGATTATTGTAAGTAAGTCAACAAAGGACAAAAATGAAGTCAGTGGCAAGGTTTTAATTCCAAAAAATAGCACTGTTAATGACTTGTTTGAAACACGGTTCTCTCCCTCAGCCAGAGAATGCACTTCTCATTGGATCATCACTTTTATTTGGCCAATTAGCGGCCAGACTTAACTGTCCATCATTCAGTGCTCAAACCAATAGAGTCACACTCCCGCTATCAGGGGTTTGTTGGTTTTGTGGCGACGCTGAGAGAAACAGGTCAATGCTTAAAAAAAAATTAAATAAATAAAAATGTTATTTTATAAAGTAATTATTTATACATAAAAATCACATTAGATCATTTCATATAAGATTAAAAATAATATTAAATTATGTATTTGTGAAGACACCATTTGTTTACTTTGATACACAAAAACAAAAAAAAAAAATTAAGCAGCACATTGAATGCAGGCAGTTTGTTTCTTAATGCTAGTTTACTTGAAGTGTGCACTGTGTAACAGTACTATCTAGAAAAAGTATCAAATCGGCAGATACTCAATAATTAAAGGCTCATATTTCTTAGGCATACAGTTTTATAATTACAGTTAGATTATACAGCATATTCTTTTTGGTGTTAAAAATAAATATTTTGACATTATATTTTGTTATCAAGATTTTTTGATCATATCGCCCAGCCCTAATGTGTGTCTGTATATATATATATATATATATACACATACATACATACATACACACACACACATATACATACATATACATATCACTATATAAACATTTTTGGAAAACGTTTTGGGATATTTTTGTTTACTTGTTTCAGGTGTTTCTTCAGCTCTGAAGCTTCTGGTTCAGGTAAAGGTGGGAGCAATTCTGCATTGCTAGGAGCAATAACCTAGGAAGAGGCAGAACAAACTGTAAATAAAACAATGATGATGAATTAAATATGAAATTTAATTTAATTTAATGATGTTAAATTTAAATATAAAATAGGTGAAAATTAAATTCTGGTAAAATGAAGGACTGGGTAGCTACAGCTTACTGACCTTATTGCAGTCCAGATCCACTAGCCAAACATCATCAGGCATCTTGAAGTCTAATTTATAGAGAAAGAAACTAGCAGGCACACCAATAATATATGGTGTAGGTGCTAGCAGAAGCTTGACAGAGAAGAGAGAATGGAGAGAGGTGCACAATTTCATATTCTGCAATGTTCTTATCCAGAGAGACTTGCAAATCAAATCATGTTAGAGGTAAAAATGTATGTAACTAGAGGATTCCGTTCAAGATTTGATTGCCCAATGATTTACCACATATTGTCAAATTAGAGTTGTTTATACAATTGTAAAGTAGCTTGAGAATTCTGACAAAATGTTGCTTTTCCAGTAATATTTACCCAATAATTAAGTCAAATCTAGTGGCTTGTAATTTCATGATACCTGTTCGGCAGAGGCCATGCATGTGGGAAGCAGAGGGATAACAGGGAACATGTACTCCAGAGGGTAAATCATGGCCACAAATGCCATCACACTCATAGAGAGAGCATTGTAATCTCGAGACTGCAGTACAACCTACAAACAGCAGAGAGCATGTGAGAGTCAACAGCCTACTACACCCTAAACGCACAATGAAAAAGGAACTGATGAAAAGTTGGGACTCCAGAATTCTTTTAATCTCTATTCAAATTCTATGCTGAAATGTTCAGTTCATTTTGTTCTCAAATATATTTTCTAAGCCAGACTGAAATGTTGGTTTTAGGCAAGGCTACAGTTTGTCAATCGTGTGTATGAAAAGTGATCTAAATTCAAAATGACAGAGTAAGGTCCAAATGATGTTGAGTAAAAGATCAGTTGAATACCATGCAGGCAATCTAAATATCAAATTTGATAACCAACGTAGGGTGCTTACAGAGCAGGATGCTTTTTCATTAAGACCCCCATTCTTTTACCTTGTGCTCCAGCAGGATGCAGCTGAGCACCTGTAGGCAGGCATCCACCCCCAAGAGTTCCAGGGGAAGGTGGAGGGGAAAATCCACCAAGCAGAAGCGTGAGGAGTCCGGCAGGGCAAAGGTAAGTGCCGGCTGCAGTTCGTGTGGGAGCACCTCCACATCCACACGTCGGAGACCTGCTACAGGCACTGGAGAACGCAATAGTCGGTACACCCATGACTCAATCTCCCTCAGATCCTGAAGTAACTGATTGCCTTTCTCCTTCTCCTCTACAGACAGAGCGCCGGTGAACACACGCCACATGGCGTCCCTGAAAGTTAAACACACACACGGATGGTCATGCCTTAATTGAAGGTGGATATAAGGAACATTTTTTCGGTGCCTGCTGAGCAATACTGTAAGAGACCAACAGTGAATGAAACAACATCTATTCTGCTACCTGATGAGGCTGACAAATGCAGTTCTCCATTTTAGGATACTAACCAACATGAACTCAAACCTAGTTTTAATTTATGTACTGATAATATGGTTTGTTCATAGATTCAGGGAATACACTTCAAAAAGCACTTCAGCCTGGAGTTCCAGACAGAGTCTCACACACTCATACACCTCTAAGCATTATCAGACTAAAACAGACATATCCAGCTTAGCTATTTTTATCCTGCTGCACTCAGTTTCCCCGGTACATTTCCACACTGTGTCATTTAGCGGGTCGCAGTGAAGTGAAATAGCAAACAACATTTCAGAGATACATTTCCGCCAGACTAATCAGTGTTTGCGTGTTTTTAAATCACTGGTATTTTTCACTTTAAGAGCCATTGTCCAGCATCCACTTGCATCCATTTTGTTGACTGGGGGATCTGTAAATCATCATCTGTCACTTCCTACGCTTCCCACAATTCACAGGTGTTGACACCTTGGAGGCAGGGGAGGTGATGACACTGCAGCAAACAGGCCTATTAATAGGACTATTAGTCACAATGACTTGTGACAACTGACAACCCTTAGACTACACTGTCCATCCTCACCTCATCCTTCTTCATTCTCTCTCTGCAGGGCACATCCTGCTCCCTCTAGCCAGCCATTTTACACAGCTGGGCAATGTGTATCATGACGGTGCAAAAATAATGCCACCATCATTTCTGAAGGAAGCAAAAATCTAAAAGGGAAAGCAGGGTTCTGAGGTATTAGACCACTGTGTTGTAAAATTGAATGCCCTCTAAGCCTTTTATGTTATCCATTCAAGTGGCAGAGAACCAGAAATAGCACAAAAACAGTGGCATCTGGCAGCTAATGGTGAGGATTAGGCCACTAATCAGTTTAAACCAATGTTGGTTTTAAAAAAAACAAAACAAAAAAACAAAACCCTAAGCAGACATTCTGGAGCTTGCTGAAGCACTATGCAATAAAAATGGCCAAACAATTCAGAGCTACCTTCAACCACTTATAGAAAAACCATTTTTCAACAACCACAAAGAATATCTTGCACTTTTCTGTGAACGTTTGACAGAGACAATCTAAATTTACAAAAAGGAAAGGAAATTTGCGTCTTGCTTATTATGAATATACTATACTTTGTAAACCCAACCCAAGTAGGCACTTAAAACAAAACATTAGATGCTGGTTCCCCATTCCCCTCCATGCATTTCAGTGTTCAGACATCTCATGTTTCTTTCTGTATAAGAAATACGTTTATATTACAAGATTTCTTTCTTTTATTTCATGACAATTTGAATAAATACTACACATAAACCGTAAAGACGATGTTCAAGATATTAATCAAAAAACAATTTTTATAAAATTCTGATTATGTTTCCTCACCATCTGCTGCTCTCCAGTCTGACAAGTTAAACCTCAGCCACCTACAACAGATTTTTCCCCTCAAACATAACGTTCCACCTTACAAAACGTACAGCTTCTGAACATAAGCAAACCAGACAACAGTGTTCCCCTACAATCCCCTTTAACTTAACTACATAGTTAATGTAAAATAAATACATTTTAAAAAATTAAATAAAATATTGCAGCACTGCTCCCTATTCGATGTGCTTTCTATGATACAATGTCACATATCAGTCTCAATAACCTACCACACCTCAGAGCAAGGTTACAGACTGCGGTTCTCCCGAGTCAAACACTTAGCCCAACCTAAATCCTGGAGAACCACACTGAGCTGCATTCATAGCTGTAAGCTCAGCACTGAAATTCATTTTTCCTCAAGACACCAGACAAACGGGAACTTATCGCGTGGGTTGTGGTCAGAGTCGGGGGGGTTGTGGCTTTTATGCCAGTGAGAGTAAGCCATAATTTGCTCATGTGAAAGCCTCCCACCTATTGCAACCAGTCCCTGAGGAGAGTCATCAACCTCAATCTGTCAAACTGTGCTTCACTTGTCTCAGACTTACATAAGCACAGCTCTCTCTTATTCCACCTCTCTCTCTCTGACTCTTTTACTGTTCGTCTCTCTTGCTCTCTTACTTTCTCACTTTGCCTTTGTCTCCCCTGACATCTCTTGCTCATAAGCATCTGTCTCTTTCAAAAAACAAAAACTGAAATCACCACCATCTATGCAATGTATTAAAGCACTGTCATGAGGGCTGCGTTCCCTCCACTTGCTGCTGTTGAATTAACTCTTACTGTAGGCCCTCTTAAGAGCTCTGAATAAAACCAGAGCACAGCAGGGCCCATCGGCAGTAACAACAAACCAAGAGGACAGGACAAGATCACTTCTGTAACTGTAAAAGCCAGCAGTTAATGGTTGTGTGTTGTCAGAATGTATCAACACATATTAGAACACAATGTCTAATGTGTGTGGCCATGCACATCTGATTAATGCCTTCTAAGGTCTGTAAAATCCATGTGCACTGACGGAGAGAAAGAAACAAGAAATAGACAGACACAGAGAGAGACAGATAAACAAGCACACAATATTGCATCATCCTATAAAACGAGAATGAAAGGTAATGCCTGAGTCAGAACTGCCCTTTTGAGACAAATTCATTACACAAATCAGCACACTACTCACTAATATACAGTGCACCTGCAAGACAAATAAAGACAATATCTAGTACAAAGGCCTCAGGGGTGTAATGTAATGCAATTTTTTTGCTTAATGCACAATGTTCAGTCCCTCTGTCTGGAGCATCTGTGGCTGAGACAATTTTTTAACAACTGAAATATCAAAACAGCTTTGTTTAAGGCACTGGCACCAGTGTTGCACCTTAAGCTCTATGTCTGTGAACAGCTCTTACATAAGACCCCCAGAGGCGAGCACTATGTGGAAATTAACACCGGTCATTTCACAGTATTATGCCAGAAACAGATCTTCATTTTAAATAAAGCTCAGCCTATAAGCAGGCTTATAGCTCTCAGCACTTCAGAGCAAATCAAAGAAGCTTGGCAGGGTAATTCAACAGCAAACAAATTGAGGCCTGAAAACTCAACTGTGACTCTTCACAGTAGTGGTTGCTAGGCTACATTAGAAAAGGCTTGGTTGAGAAAAAAGGAGGGGGTGTGTGCCCTTGTTCACGATGCTTATTGATCTGAATGAGGGAGCTAAAGCACTTATGAAGATTGTTTAATGGCATGCTGGAGGGGTTAGCCATACCTTGCAGTCACTCACTGAATCTCCAGTTAAAATAGTAAAACAACTGACCTGCTATTATGTGACCTCACAGCAAACCAGTTATATAACTCGAGATAATTACCATAACCACCGTTCTCTTCCCTCTCACTCTGATATATTAGTCTCACACGTTCTCTCGCATGGATGCAATAGTTTTCTCATTTTCAACCAGTACATTCTTTTTATTGTTCTACTTTTAATAAACCTCATAACTCATTACTTATTTTTGCGATTACATTTCTCCCTAAAGGCAAGCAGTTAAGGAGGATTCACATGCAACACTAAATAACACAGTGAGAGATACAGAAAGAAAGACACAAAGAGTGAGAATACCTGATTGCATCATCCTACAAAACTTAGCATTAACACTAGCAAAACATGCAGAAGAGATCGAATAAGCTGTGTGTTAAACTAACTTTTTAGAGTCAGATGAGAAACATGTTACAAAAACTCTTGGTCTTTTACATTGTACATAATAACAGGGTCATTATATGATCTGATTTTGAGCCTTCGACCAAGTTAAAAGCATGAATCGATTTATCTGTGGCACTCATTTTTTGAATTCTTCTTCTGCAAACAGGGTTTTGTATTCTCTGTGTACCAATCTGTTATCCCAGACTCCAGTCCTGTTTTTTCTCATTTATAGCAGAGCAATGAGTCATGTGTGAATATGTCAGAGGCATTGTCACTGCTACACAAAGACAATGCAAAAATAATTTTATTGAAATTAAAATGTAGTTATAAATATCTGTTTTATGCTCAGTGGTCAAAACTGGATCTGACATTATACACACGAAAAATGTCACATCAGGTTTCATATACTAATATAAAGATGTGAAACTGAGAATTAACTCAGACTGTGACTTCCAGGCTGTACTCACCTCTGAATGCCTTTGGCAATGCCGGGTCTCTGGTTAAGCCGGTGGCTACAGCAGTCCACCATGCGTTTGAGGATGTACAGACACTCCCTAAAGGTGGAGAAGAATGGGTAGTGGCTCAGGACACACAGGGACGTCAGGGTGCTGTTCCGGTTCCGTGCTGCAGCCCTGTTGCCTTTTGGTCGGGGTGATTTCCCACCGACCATTTCACCAGGTGGTACCATCCCATCAGTGGCCGGGGGCACTATAGAGTCACCCGACAGAGACAATGTGGAGGGGTCTGACTTTTCTGTAGCCTCAACTGCAGGGTCTGTCTGTAGGGGCTTGTCTGTTTAAAAATGGAAAATTGGAAATTTAGCTACTGGAGAATAATGCCCACCCCAGGCGGGTGGAGCTATTGCAGAGGGGGCTTGGAAAGCTAAATAAATACATACATAAAGCATGTCAAAAAATTATGTCACTTTGTTTTATTTTGTTGCTGTTTTGTATGAATCACAATGTTTAAAATTAATGCTAGTTTGGAGTTTGGAAGCTATATATATATATATATATATATATATATATATATATATATATATATATATATATATATATGAATATTCTTATTGGGGAGGTGAGATATTTTATCAACAAAATAAATTATTATAACTTAACCTAAAATTATATAAAACAATCAAAATCCAGATGGCTGGCTGCAACAGATTATATAAAGACTAGATTACATATTTGTTAAAGTGCACAGGGATATAAATTGAATAAAATTACCAATAAATAAATAAATAAATAAAAAGCTCGACTGAATTCAACCTCATTTAGTGTGCTTCCAGAAACTGAAACACACCACAAAACCAAAAAAAGTGTTGTATGTTTGATGCTTCCAAAAGGTGTGACACTAAACCATGCTTTAAGTGTCTAATGACCCCTCACCTTTCCCCTCTGATCGTGAGCGATGGTGACTCCTCTGGAATGACCGGTAGAAGTTGACGCAGATGCCATAGCGTGTAACACCAGAGTCCTTGTCAGTGAGCGTGAAAACAAAGGAGGAGTCATCACGAAGGCTGACGCGGCGCTGCCTGATACTCAGACAGCCCTCAGGCTGGCAGAAGAACACCACATCAGGTGGAAGAGGGAAGTCTGAGTGATCTTCCAGTGGGTAGCGCCTCAGCAGTTGTGGTGTCTGGGCCACACTGTCACTACAGGGCTGCCTTATAGGGTCAAAAAAAACAGAAAAGGGATGTAAATAAAAACAAAAACTCTTTGGCCAAATAAGCAAAAAATAAATAAATAAATAAACATAGTTTCTATTTAGCCAATATACACTAGTAATACATGGCTGATCAGTCAAATAATAATGAACATTTTACAACACCTGCTCTGTTGAAAAAAAATCTGTTAAAATCCAAACATGTTGTGTTTAACTTTTACTTCCTTTACTCTTGTTATTTAATAATAACATCTCCCTAACCTACATCATAAAGACTGTTTACAGTGTGATTAAACCAACAATGGCATGTATAAACATTTATGCTTGTGTTTCACCCAAATTATATCAGGCATATATCTTTAACCTTCTTACCTTGTCTAGCCTGTGGTCAGAAATACATGTAATATAGGTTTGGTAAACCATAATGTAAACACATCAGCTTCACTAACAGAATGCAGTCAAGGGCTGCCATTCAGTTCAAACACAAAGTACTATGAACAAGCATACACCTCAGGTAAATGTCTGATTCAGACTTACTTGTTAAACAGCTAGGTCTACACCCAAGGAACAAAAGCTATAGATACGGTCATACAATGAATTCATCACCAAGAACGCAAAAACATACTACCTTGCTCCAACTACCACGAGATAGTCCAGGAGGCGGGGACACATTTTCTTTTTCTCCATCTCTGAACGAGTAGTATTAAGTCATGGCAAGGGTGGCAAAAATAAACTCTCTTCTCGGATGCGGTCAAATCTCAATGCAGTTGGGCTAGGACGGGGTGGACCTAGATAAGCATCTGGCAACCATTGTGCTGACAGCCATATGAGAATGAGTCCTCCTAGAAGCACAGAAAAGAGACAAGAAACATTATGGAGGTGATGTATCCTTGTTTGATTACTGCAGAAAACCACTGCACCTACACTGTCTCTGTGAAAGCCTCAAATGGTAACAACCAGGAATAGGTCAGAACTTGCATTTTTCCCACACATTTGCAGTTTCTAATAATGTACCAATAACGTTCTACTATCAAAAATCTAAATGTTGCATCATGTCCGAGTTTCTCGAGCACCTCAAAGGCTAGGGCAGTTGTAGTTACTAACTTTGAAAGACGAACATTCCTAATTTTTCCAAAACACATATCCTAAAAGCAAAGTGCAATGTTACTTTAAAATTGTAAGCTCACACACAAATATGCCACATGGGTTGGCCATGTGTGTTTAAGCTCCATCAGCACATGTCTGCCAAAACAAATATAGTTGTTCAAACAAACTTGCTCAATGAGAAGTAGAAGAGCATTAACAAACCTTTCAGAAAACATTCAGAACCTTTTGACAGCTTTGGATCTAATCTCAATCTGTAATCTCAAAGCATTAAAAAATACATGCTGTTTAGGCACAGATATGTTAGGGGTCTGATTACCTATTCATACTTCCATTCTTTTATCAGGGCCAAATATCACAAGAAAAACAAAAGTCTAATCAAAATGGCACACTGTAAACCTATAGCTACACAGAGATTACATTAGGGGTATTATAGTTTTAGATTTTCACTAAAGAATAACCTAATTAAAAATATGCTTTACAAAAATAATTCTAGAAATTACTAGTAACATTATGACAAAATGTAAAGTTGCAGATACATAGACAGCACTGGATAACATACAGGGGGTCCTCGACTTACGACATTGATTCGTTCCTACGTTGCGTCGTAAACCGATTTTCTGTGTAAGTCGGAACATACGTACATATTGTATGTAATTAACCTACTGTAAGCACTTATCCTATCCTCCTCGGTCCCGAGCCGCGTAACCGTGTATTCTTCCGCCGCGCACACCAAACACAAAGTTCACGTTACGACGTTTATGACGCAAAACCACTTAAGTCGAAACAAGGCTTTATACAGTAAATGGGAGATGTGTCGTAACCATGAAACATCGTAACTTGGGACTGACGTAACCCGAGGACCTCCTGTATTTTTAAAAATTAGTTTTGCCAAAAAGTTCTCCAGGCATATGCTATTCAGTTATTAGCAGCTGTGTAAGTGAATGAGTAAATTGACTGCAGTTTATACCTCAAAACAAACACAGCTATCTATTCATTCATTCATTGTCTGTAACCACTTGTTCAGTTCTGGGTCACGGTGGGTCCAGAGCCTACCCAGAATCACTGGCTGGGACACACCAGTCCTTCACAGGGAGAAACACACTTACACAGTCACAACTACGGACAGTTTTGAGTCACCAATCCACCTACCGATGTGTATTTTTAAACCATGGGATAAAAACAGAGCACGGGGAGGAAACTCATATAGCCTAAGTCCTGCTTATCCCTTGTGCCAAGATTGTGCCGCTAACCCATATTCAATATTTACAAAAGCATCAATATGATAACCCTGAGCTACTGAACCATTCTTGTTTTTATTCATCCATGCCCAAAAATTAATCAAAGCCAAACTCCAGACTAGGATTATGCTATAATGGAGCAGATTCCTGTGCAATGTTACATTTCAGTGTTATGGGGCCTGTGCATGTTATTTTCTCCTGAGGTATCTCAGGTTTCGTGCTAAACTGGGTCAGTGTTTTCTAAGGCTCTGAATGCATGTTCTGCACTGCAGACATCCTGAAGCTCACACAGAGACACGGGTCTGAATAGGACTGTCTGGTATGCTGAGAACACAGGCTGTGTGTTCAACTGCCTATTTTTTCCTTCATATTTCTGAGATGTAAGAGTTTGGGGCTGGATGGCTCAGTGTAGCATTACACTAAACCATCTAGTCCCGAACTCTTACATTTCAGATATATGATGGAAATGTAACCAAAAATACTGAGTAATCAAAATAAACTTTATCAACGACCAGGACTAAAAAGAAATGCAAAAGGTTAAGTCCAATTTTAAGATTTAACAACAGAAAGATTACATCTGAAACAAAATCGAATCTGCCTGCCAAAGACAAGTGCACTCAGCAAGTCTTCCTAGGGACCTGTCCAGTAGAATGCATACATTCTGCTGTTTAACTGCCATATGTTCTGTTGGGGGCTTTGACTCAGAGATTAGTAGGCAAACTCTTCTGCAGTCGTGGCACTTTCGCCTCTTCACCTGCCTCCCCAAACATTTCAGGGCAGAAGAGGAGGAGGAGATATGGAGGGAGATGAAGCACAGTGGCCTCAGGCCCTTTTTGTGAGTAATACATCAATAATAACACCCCCATTTGTTCTTGCAGCATTTCATTTTTTGACACCAGGAATCACATACTGTTGAGTCATTCTTCACTTCAGATGGAAGGCTACAATGTGGTTTTATAGGCCATTTCACTTTGGATAAAGACAGAGCAAGTGTTTTAAGAGAGAAAAAAAAGGTTCCTTGTTTCTTCATTGTTCACATACCCTTGCATGTTCAGTCATGCAAACAGTCCGTGACAAGCATATAAAAATACTTATGGAAGCTTGATATCAATTGTAAAAAAAAGTACTGAAACAGCAAACATAATTGGCTGGACCAGTTTAATGGAAAATTTAGTGAGTGTAGTGCTTACTCTAATCATAAACATACAAACAAACAAACAAACAACAATAATAACAACACATTCTGCTTATTAAAGTTATTCAGATGTTGCTGACAACCATCTCACATATATTTCATATGGTACACCGTAAAGTGAAGTGCTGCATGAATAATACGCTTAAAACAAGTACAGAAGTGTCATCGATGAAAACCACAACAGCACCCTCGTACTTGAGCAGTTCCTAAATGTGACTGAGTATGTGAGGTGCAATTCCAAATTGTGAGCGAGTGAGTCAGTATGTATGCAAGTGAGTAAGAATTGAAACAAACCAGTTCCATGAGGTGCTCACGCAAACATGTGGATAGAAAAGGTAACAGACATTTAATTACTTTTAGTGTTTTAATTGCAATAATAATGGGAAAAATACAAAATAATTATAGAACAATCCTAATTAAAAATAAATAAATAAATACATTTAGGTGGGTGTGAATGTGAGAATTTGTACGTGAGTCCATATGTGACATAGTTTTATACTGTATTGCATTTACTGTATGTAATTGACCACTAGGTTTCTCCATGTGAGAACAAAAATAAACAAAAGGACAAATAATGTGTTGTTTACAGTAATGATACACTGGGCGCCGCAAGTGTGCCTTGTGTTTGACTCTCTAGTTTGCTTAATTGTGGCATATTGAACACATCCAGGACCTCACTACCTCCAGAGACTGTGTGTACATGTGACGTCAACTGATCTGCTTCTGTCACGATCACCGAAGCACTACAATCAGCTACAAAGTAATGAGATTCCACTTGGTCACCGTGGAAACCCAATCTGCTCCTCACCACTTGCACAGCTGTGATGTTGTTTTTGACCGGATTACACCAGGACTCAATCGGCATCCAAATTAAGTAGGACAACAAATGGCTCAATCACAAGACCTGCATTTACACAGCTCTGGTGAAGCAATGGATGTGACCGCACTCCTCCTCTTCAGCTGGCTGCAAGTGGGCGTAAAGGTGCTCCTTGCATCATCCAATTGAAATCACCTCATGCTAAATCCATCATACACTGCACTTGGGACACATCACACCAACACTTCACAATGAATATGAATTGGACACATGATATACCAGATCAATGTAAGGTTGGGAACTGCGTAAAGTCAGGAACTGCAACACAAGGGGCGCTATTCCTCTCACAGGTTAGGATCCTGAGATTATACCTGGCAAAAACTAGATTTTGCGGTCTGCAAACCATATTTACATAGATTTGAAGACCATCCAGTCTGAGAAGCAGCCAGGTATAATAGTTCCTGGTATTTAGAATCATGATGCATTTTCAGGATTATCTGCCAGTGCCAGTGAAAGCAAGCACTCACAACAGTAGAGGGCAGAGTAACAGTGGTGAAAGTGGCCCATCTCCGCTGGTGTAAAGCATCCACAAAGACAAAGCAGTCTGCAAATGGGTCCTGGGTCTCAGACTGTGAAAGTCAAGCCAAGCTGATGAGCTCAAGTTATTTTTTATTATGTATCATGGGAGCCAATCATTCTGGAGAGCAGGGTCAAATGAAATAATAACATGCAAGGCAGGTTGAGTAATAATGATACTTATTCTCTTAATCTGCAGTGGTCTAAATTATATCAAGGGCTAGTGCTGAGAAATGAAGATTATATTGCTAAAAGGGGCAGGAATTACTCAAATGAATGTCTGCTTGGGCATCTTGATCAGGAGATGTGAGCTGAATAATTGTTCTTTAAGTTTTTTTTCTTCTTTCCTTTCTAGGTGTTAGCACTGGCTCGCTCTGGCAGTGCCTGAGCTCAAGGGTATTTTATGGTGCTTTTCCACCGCATGGGTCCGGCTCAACATGGCTCGGGGCGCTTAATGCTTGTTGCCTTTCCACTGGCAGGGCGCCCCTGCGAAATGAAGCCAATGACTTCGCAAAACCCTGTTTCTAAGAGGAATCGCTGGCTTTGAAAACTACAACAACAGCGGCGATAAAGTTAGGCGCTGTTTACTCATCGTGTATTTGCGTGTTGTTCCGCGGCCCAGTTCTAACAGATCAGGTTTACTTGCTGCACATTTGGCTTTCACTGGAAATTTTTCCGTTGGCCATCAGCCCAAGGGGAATATAAACCTCTAAAGAACACCTCAAGGTAATGTTACAAGCTGCCGTTATGAGTCGGATAAAAATGAATGCGAAAGCTACCGGAGTTTGTGCTGGATATGAATGAGCTCTGCATTTTTTGGTGACTGACATGGCTTTGGCCAATCAGCGCTCTGCAAGGTTTAGTACCTTTTAGTACCTACTCTGCACGGCTGGAACGCAGTGCGAGCTGGGACTGAAAACTTACCGGTTTGAGGGACCAGGTACTATATTTAGCCAGTGGAAAAACACAAGAGCCTTGTTAAGTTGAGTAGAGTCATGTAGGTTCCGTGCAATGGCCAATAGACTCTAACCTATATGAACTAACTGCAGTACAACTTCAACTAAACACAAAGCACCTGTATAAGGCGCTCTGTCTAACAGTATCCGCTAAATGCCTTGAATGAATATGTTTATATATGCAAACAAAATTGCTAAAAATGTAGACACTTTTTGTATAAAACAAATATCAATAAAACACTGCAATGCAATCTGTAATTCTTCATTTCCTCTTTTCTGTGGAAAATTATGAAAAGAAGAATCACACAACAGCAAACAAAGAGCATTGAGCAGATGGCTTATCTTCTATCAAGCAAGAACGGAGAATACTCCATTTACTAAATGGAATCATCATCTGTTCCCAAATGATTAAGAAGCATCATTAAAGCGAATTATTTGTTATTGTGTTGCAGGCATCAAATTCTAAATTTGTTACAAAATAAAGTCATGTTTGTCAGTGACAACGCTAGAAACCTTTATTTTGTACTTTTGTAAGTAATATAAAGATTCTTGCATTAGACAATCATTTTATTGCATTTGACAAAACATCTTAACTTTTCCACAGTGTTTGTATTAAAACATTAATATAAATGCAGTCTCCGCATTAAAAATATAGCTCAAGTCTTCCTTCACAAAACTCACAGCAAATAAGACCTCTGTTCCTCCACCCAGAAAGACAAACAAATTCTCTGTTACTCATAGCAGCAAGAACCAAATACTACAAGAGAATTTCTTGTGAGAATGGAGAATGTTAAATATAAGAATAGAAAATACACCAAATATCAAACACTATAAGGTTTAGTTATTATAAACAGCACTTGAAATATTTACTCTCATGTCTTTCGAACCTTATGAATTCTAGGTTGTTGAAGTTTAAAATAAGTAAATGTTTTAGGCACCAAGCTCAAGGGTCCACACGGCAGGTTCCCAGCTTACAGGAGATTTGCTTTGCACATGATCTCAGTAGTCCATAGGGGCTGCCAATTTTAACCACTTATATAGCTGTACTGCTGACAGTACATCGGGTTCTGTTCTCTCTTAGTAAGTGCATATATTAAAAGAAGTCATCCTCTGCCCCCTGGATTACATTTCAAATAATGAAGCCTGTATCTGATGACCATTATCAATTACTGCAATAACAGCCTTCAATAACAGACATAATCATTTTTCCAGTAATTTTGAGGAGGCTTTTAACCCTGAAGCAAATACATGGCCAGGCCAAATAAACTAACAGCTTATGTGCTGAAGGACACGAGAGGACAAAGAAACAATCGAGAAGAAGAAAGTATACTGCCTCTGATATTAAACAACATTTACTTCTAAACCATTTTTCTGAAACTTCTACAAACATTAAAATACTCATTACATTTATCCTTACATGAGCCCTCCCTAGAAACAACCGGGAAAATTCAAACCAACAAAAATTATATAGCCCAGGTCTATTCTTTGTCAAAAATACATGACGTTCCACAATGTCAGAAAACAAATGCACCACACAAAGAATATATGTATGTATGTATGGATGGTAGTGAGTGACTGAGTGAGAATTCAGTTTAATACAATGTTTGACATCTAAAAATTAACAGAAGTAATGAATAAAATCTTTGAATAAATCCACATTTTAAGAACTATATCCGTGTATTAAACAGATATACTGGTTTTACATATAATAGTCTTAGCACTCACCAAAGACAAACAGACATTTCTCTGATGCCTTTAAAGATTCATTGCGTAGGGCAATTCATCTGGAAAGTAAATGCATGGTTGCCAACAGTCGTCCCACCCACTAACAGCACATATGCTCACTAAAAAAGCTCTGTGGTCTCTGATGTGCATTCAGGACACACTAGGACATCCTAGTAGAGGAACAGGAACAGCCGAGGATGACAGAGGAACAAGAGAAACAAGGAATCAAGATTACTGCCCATAAAACCATTAGCGTGAACCAATCCCAATACACTGAGTGGCAGATGTCTGATGGGGGTCTTGCTTCACAATAGAGGCCCCAAATTGAAGCTCTCGCAGCAGTTGGTGCCAATCAATAGGACTGTGCACAATCTAACTGCGAACTATAGACTAGTGCTATTACACTAAGCACCTTCTTCTCCAAGGCCACAGTTTTTTTTTTTCTCCTATAGTTTGTAATTATGTTATTCCAGTATTGTATCATTGCACATTTTCATACCATCCTATGCTGAAAAGATTGAGAATAAATTAAAGAATTTGGTGAAATATTTTAATAGAAATCAGAACAAGCAATATTAGATTTTTAGGACATTATTTGAGAAATGCATATCCTGTGATCCTATGAAATTTAGACATATTCAGAAAATGCTGCAATACTGAAGTTTAGGAAGAGGAATAATCACCGGGCTCTACCATGAAAATAATATTTTCTTATCAAAGTGGCACTTCAATAATCTGAAAATATGGATTAAACGTGAATAACATTTTACACCAAACACAATATTCTCTTTAGCGAGCAGCAGTTCCGACGGGGAAACCGAGCAGACAGAGACATCAAACAGTAATGTCAACCAGCATTAAACAAACAGATGAAGGAAGAAGCACAGGTCCACTCAAATCCAATCACCCTCATAGACTCTGGCGAAGGTCTCCTGATGACAGCCTGAGATCAAAGCAGCAGAGCTGACAGTCCGCTCTTTCGGCACACATACGCAAATGTGGAGGAGAAGTGACATTAGCACAGATCGCAGAGCAGGTGCAGAGCTAAATCCAAACATAGAGAAACCATATCACACATCCACAGTGAAAAAGTCTGCAGCAGTAGATATGAAAACCCAATATGTGTGTGCACACAGGACAGCAGATACAAATTTAAAGTGGTTAAAAATGTTAATGGAAACTCTCAGTGATGGACACTAAATGTTTTATATGCCCGAAGCCATTCTGGTAGAGCTTGACCATTACCGGTTTACACGGCTGCTTCAGGCATCAGCTAGGCTATTTTGAGAAGCTCTCTCCATATAATGGCATGTCACAGCGACAATCTGTTCTACAAAAAGGGAATGGATTCAGCAAAAAAAACATAATTTTCTATCATAACTGGCAATGCTGGCAATATGATTTTATGTTTAAGAAACACAAAAGTGTTGTAAGAAAGAGACTGATGTAATGCAACTGTAGGCAGCTCAGCTCAGCTCAGTGCGAACTCCAAGAAAAACAAAAGGTAGCCTGACCTCCTCCCTATCATTCAAGTAACAGACTGGTCATGCCTTTTTGTTTTCACTCATTAAAGCACAACCCGTACACAGCAATAGTGTGACTCCAACACCTGTAGACATAAGCCATTCTAATAGAATTGTCATGCTCATATTATTCCAGATATAATAACTGGCTGAGTTATTTTTACACAATGCCGAAATCTGCTTATATGTGCACTTCTAAAATGGGCACGATGTAGACAACAGAATGGCAATTTCATCTCCTGTGTCTCCTAGGAATAATCATTTCCATTGAGAACTGGCATCAGATCACATCACAGGCAAAAACTCTCATGGCTGGAAGCAGCTCTTTCATTTCCAGCTACAGAAAATGATCCCATGCTTTGTTCCAAATAATGGCATTGGGATGACCACAATTACTGCTCTCAAAGCTGATTCAAGCACTCATTTCCCAACTCATTCAGCCTAATGGTCTCCCTCCAGAACACTGAGGTACTCACAAAAATGACTAAACTCATGACATAGTTTGATAGTCCTCACCCACGGATGTCTCATTTCATGCTGTATCAAACTTGCATTTCATTCTATACATTATCTGGTGTTATGTCATGGAAACCTGCGTAGTCAAGTGTCTTGTATCAGGAGGAAAAAGGAGCGAGAAGCTTGTCTCTCATTTCAGGTTTATTTAAATTTAAGATGAGTGAGAATACTGCTTTGTCCAAACATTGCACATACACATTAACATAATCAGCATTAATTCCAGTATAATATCTGATTACCACAATCTGTATTATCGGAATTGTTCATTAGACGTTAGAATTGCACAAATATAAGGTTAGCAAATATACTGAAATAAAGATAAATCAGTCAAATGAATAAAGTCAAATCAGTCAAAATGAATAACGTTTTTTTTAACCAGCTAATTAACCATGTATGCCTACTTTGTAATTATCTCCATATTCACGTTAGGTACTGTGCAATTCTCTGTCCTCCTGTCTGAAAGAGAAGCAGTGTCCTTGTGTTGTAACGAAATGTCGAAATGTGCTACAGCATCATCCTTCTCAGGCCAATACATACTGACACGTGTGGATGATAATGTAGTCATAATAATAAGCCTTTATTTGACAAAATGCTGACTGTAATTTTCAGAAAACTACACAATGTTGCCCTGCCTACCTGACGATGCACGTTTGTCCTCCAACAATGTCAACATGACATTCAGTACATATAGTTGTCCATTAATTCGTTTGATTAAAAAAGATGTCGTGTAAAGTCACCAAGAGATTCTCGTATCTACGACTAAAAACAGTTGTAATTTACTGGTTATTAGCAGCAGCTACACTAAGCTGGGGTTGGCTACTCACTCTAATTTTCCGCTCCACCTTAAAAACGCATAGTTTGTATTCTGGTGCCTGAGGGGCCAGAACGTGATCGTAACGTCATTTAAGGTGGAACGAAAAATTGTAACAAGAAACTGTCAAATAAAAAGCCAACCTCAGTTGTGCTACGTTATACATTTACAAAGCGTGCTATCGGTTTATTTCTGTTTTATCCATTTTGCAAAATGGCAGTAATGACAGTGAAGTAACTACAATAATCTCGACAGTGTCTGTAAATTAACCACAACGAAGAAATCGTTACTGACCTCCAATAGCTAGCAAGCGGATTCGCCTGCTAACTCACTAGCCGTCGCCGTTACGACGTCGTCTTGCCACAGAGATGTATTTGATTCCCTTTTTTTACAAAACAAATGTCTGCAGCGTTTCATATCCTCCGGACATTATCGTGTGGAGCACTTCTCAAAAACTGCAGACCCTGTTTCCGTAAGGTTTACCAGACTGAGATGTGTCGTTAGATTAAATCCTCCCTCCACAGCACAACACTCATTCGTTCTGTATCGTTCGCACCTGAGTCGACTCATTGAATCAAATCTTAAGGTAAGAGAATCGATTCTTCAAACAGATTCTTTGAATTATTTCTGTGAATCGATTCTATAAGACTGACATTGACGAGTCGATTTTTACAAAGAGTAATGACACGTCACATTCTGCAAATCAGTCAGCTACCGCTCCCTGATGACGCCCACCCATGACACATAAATAAACATGAGAATCATAACCTAGACTGAGTACTTCAGCACGTTTTGGATTATTTTGTCTACATACAGGGGGCGGCACTCACACAGCTCTAGGGACCTGAAGATTGTGGATTCAAGTCCTGCTCCAGGTGACCTGGGTTGTCCTTGCCTCAAAAGTGTCCATAGGTATGAGTGTGTGTCGCCCTGTGAAGGCTGGCGCCCCCTTCAGGGTGTGTCCCTGCCTTGCCTGGGTAGGCTCCGGACCCACCGCAACCCTGAATTAGATAAGTGGTTATAGACAATGAATGAATGTCTACATACAGTACACCACCCGTATTTTTACACATTGTTTTAAAGCTGAATCAAAACCAGTAACTTTAAGAAAATCAACCATGAAAGAAATCAGCATAATATATGCTAAAAAAAAAAAAATTACAAGCTTATAGAGGAAACTGGAAAGCTCTCCTCACACTGTTCAGTTATTATACATATTTTTATTTAATATAAACCTGTGCAAAATATATGATGAAAAAAATATTTACAAGTTTATAGTTTCCTTCAGTTATTATATGAGCTCGTTAAAACAGTATTTCTAAATCTTACCATTGGTTGTCGATAATTCGAATTGGTTGAATTAGATGTCCGATTCTTTTAAATGAATTTCATTGAATCGGTTCGGTCAAATGAATCGAATTTCTTCCTGAATTGGCTCAGTAGGAACATAGGAGCATTTAAATAAATAAACAAACTATAAATAACAGCTCAACTAGGAAATTAGAAATGGGCTGTAAACCATATAGATATTTTATTTTTTTAATAAAAAGTATATAGTTTTTAATTGAATTTCCAATTTTACAATTTTCCCTTCACAGTGGGAATTTCAGTAAAATTATTCACTTCCACTTTTCTCATATTTCATTTTTGTGTGTTGTGGAAGTGAAAGGAAAAAGTCCTTAGACTGTGCAATCATCAGAGTAGGGCTAAACCCAGTGCATGTTTGTGAGGGTAAATGGGCTTCTCTATGTCTGTGTGTAAGCCAGAGATTAATTAAATGTCATTTGTTGTATGGTGGAAAGTCACTGTTTTGTGTAGTGCACTTGCAGGAAAGCAGAGCAAGTCTACTTTTCAAGACAAACAGAAGGGACATTGGTCACTGTGGAAGTAGAGGTGAACACTATCTTTGTACTGTTAAAAAAAAAAGCTGTTGTCTTTGATTGCTCGTTTAGGCTGATTAATAAACAAAGTGCATGGTTATGATTGGTCATTGCAGCTGTATTGATAAATGTCATAGCACGAGTTGGTTTGGCTGTGGGTGAACACAGTGCTTGTGATTGGTCAGTGTGACTGCATTGATAAATACACTATACAGATGTATGGTTGTGGACAGTGTGGCTTTAGACGTGAACACGAAGAGTGTTTGTGATTTAGTCATTGTGGCTAAGTGGTGAACAGAATGCATGTTTGTTGTAGGTCAGTGTGGCTATGGAGGAACACAATGCATATTTTGTGATTGGTCGGTGTGGTTGTAGTAGTGAACATGATGATTGGTCATTGTGGCTGTAGAGGGGTCACAATGAGTGTTTGTGATTGGTCAGTGTGTCTGTAGAGGTAAAAATCTATCAGGGCATTGGTGACTTGCTTATGTGTGCAGATAACATTGACATGGATTTGGGGTTTTTTAAAGCTTTATGCTTCCCTCAAAGCAATGTATATTCTTGGGAATTCTATGGTTATTACAGTAATAAAATTCCAGACTTTTCCTGGAGCAGTGCTTTTATAATTTACATGGTTAATGATATATGGGTACTTAAATAAGAGTAGTACAGTCCAGGTTGCAAAACATAAGTACCAGTGTTAGTTGGAGATGACAGTAGAAACTTTAGGATTTAGGGTAATATGCAAAATCAGAGGCGACACACCGTTCCAATAACATTTCCTCAAGGTTTGATGGAAAGTAATGTGACCCAATAATCCTATGCAGTGTTGTTTTTTTGTTATAAGTGAAATATTGATATTTAAAAGCATTCAGAAATACAGTACATCCCATTTAAGTGTTTTAATTATTACTGTAAACACTAGCAATTGTTCAGGAATTCATGGTGAAGGTATTATAAATATCTTGCCAATTTATAAGAAAATCTAATAGCAAATGAGCATTTTTTTGGATCATGAGTTTCAGTAACTATTCTATGAAATTTCTCCAATGACCAACGTGAGAAGAGGAAAAATAAAAGCTGTTATCAATATTAACTGGTAGTTGTAAGTAGCATTTGTTTTGTCTCACTAAAGTCATTTTGACTCATCAATTGTAACATATTACAGATTCGAGCCCAGCTGTGTGTGATTGGTGTTTGGTGTGTTCTCCCCATGTCCGTGTGGGATTCCTCCCACAGTCCAAAAACACGTTGGTAGGTGGATTTGTGACTCTGAAAACTGTAAATAGGTGTGAGTGTGTGTACCTAGCAACTGGAATGCATTGCGTTGTAGTTCTGGTCGCAAAGTCCGAATAAATGAGGGTTGTGTCAGAACATCCGGCGTAAAATTGTACCAAATCGATAACGCAGATCGGATGACCCGCTGTGGCGACCCCTGACAGGAACGGCTGAAGGTAGAAGAATTTTAAGATATTACAGAATAAAACAAACACGTTCATCTTGAAAATTCTACTAACAGAATTGGAGCAAAAATACACAATGAACATACTGTGGACATTTTTAAATCACTGATGAATAGCTAATATTTTTCACCAAAGTTTGACTAAAAGATACATTCAGTATATATGCCTATAGCAAAATAATCCTAATATTACCGTTTAAACCTACAGTACAGAATTTTAAAAATGTCTGCATAAATAAATAAAATAAAAAATTCAGTGTGTTCAGTGTTCAGTTTTCATGTGAACCATCCTGTTGTATAATTATACAAAATGTTGCACATATGGAAATTGCTTTAAGCAGTTTCACCATACAATACACAATTCACAATTTTGTGCCATTAAAAAAAAAAAAATGCAATGTAACTACAGGAGGTCTTCGGGTTACGTCAGTCCCGAGTTACGATGTTTCGTGGTTACGACACATCTCCCATTTACTGTATAAAGCCTTGTTTCGACTTAAGTGGTTTTGCGTCGTAACGTGAACTTCGTGTTTGGTGTGCGCGGCGGAAGAATACACGGTTACGTGGCTCGGGACCGAGGAGGATAGGTGTTAGGATAGGATAAGTGCTTACAGTATGTTATTTACGTACAGTGTGTACGTATGTTCCGACTTACACTGAAAATCGGTTTACAACGCGACCTAGGAACGAATAAACGTTGTAAGTCGAGGACCCCCTGTATAGTATTTTCTTGCTAGAATTTAACCTAAATTGATTTGCATTAAATTGTGATTGTAAGCAGAGTCAAAAAACAAAAAGCAGGCAATGTTTTGAATTGAAAATTTATTTACAAGGTAAACTCAATCAATATTAAAAACTGCAGAAGAATAAAAAGACAGACAATGAGCCATGTTCCATGTTTCAGGTCAATATATTTCTGTATAAAGAATAGTTGAGGTGTTTAGTTATCTATATTTTTCAGCTTTTCAACAAATATCATATATATATATATACTCTGGCAGAACAATACAATTTTTTTCAGAATTTAATTTATACATATAAAGCAGTTTATTCAAGGACTTAAGGCGTTAAAACATATGTTTGCATTCCTATGTCACCATCATTTGATGCCACATCAAAGGAGGTCAGATTAATTAAGAGTAAAACGTCCACCCAGCAGGGCATTACAAAATAAATTAATACAATCAATTCTGCAGTTAACGCTTGCCTGGTACATTAGCAATCTGTTAAAAACCAACATGATTATTAATGTGGATTGGAAGAAAGTAAAATGCAAACAGATGCTGCAAACACACTTTGATTTAGCTGGAAGGTGATCGTTTCTGTTATACCTGAATACGTTTCCACTGTCATGGGCTAGAAAAACAATATAAATGGCAAATGAATGGTTTTATGAAAAATCATCCGATTATACAAATCCACTTGTACACTTTAGAAGCATTCACCACCTTAAAGTATGTACTAATATGCTCCAAATCCGATTAGGATGAGCAAACACTGTTGTTCTTTGCTAATAACTTTCCACTGCTGTCATATTTAACATACAAGAATGGTTGCAGGCCTAATGTTTATCATGTCAATCGAAAGGGATCTAGTTTAAACCATGGGAAGTCAATAAGCACTGCTGACATCAACAAATTTTAAAACCTTAAAACATATACTATTTCAGAGCAAGCAGAAAATAAAAGCATCAGGTCTTCAGGGCATATTTTAAGTAAAAATGAGAGGCTTAAATATATTGTTACTGAAATTATGTAAATTATATTATCTGACAGTATAAATCTATAATGTAAACATTATATTCTTGGTTTTGTCAAATACTACATTATCAACATCAACTGCATCAATCATTATTCAGCCACAAAGTAGTGCTGTTTCAAAATGTCCTTATTCAGTGATAATTCCAGCAGGAATCAATGCAAACTGCAATCTATTTTAGTGCTGCTATATGACAACAAAGTGTCCAACGATGGCTAGCTCATCCTTTAATGTACAGTATATAAGCTCACTAATAACACAGCATGGTGTCATCAGCTCCAGACTGAGGTTTAAAAATGAACAAAAGTGACTACTTTGAGTTAAAAGCATGTCAATTATCTGGAGTTAACTCTACAAGCCAAATAAAAATCCTGAATAGTAATTACAAGATTAATATGGTAATATTTTACAGAACTGCCATTCATTTGGTTCTAGGCCAATTTCCAAGCTCGTGTTCACCACAATAAGGTGCCTGATATAACTAATAACCTCACTGACTACTGTACACTAGCTACTTTGAGGTTATTGTCTTTCCATGTTGTTGGTATTTTGTGGGGGTAGAGTATGGTATTCCCTACCAAGCTGCAATGCATAATAATGCAACTACAAATAAGTTTATAAATATCAAATTCAATTTGAAAGGACCACTAACTGACTTTTGGTGGCCAGGATGAGCTGAAGTGGTTGACAGAAACTACCCTGCAAACTTTTTTGATTGGTATAAATAGCAGTGGTTAACAACAGTGAGAATACAGAGATCACATACAAAGCTATCAGAGTTTGGGTTCAGAACTAAGACTGCATTAAGCATAAAAGAATATGTGAAAATGTCTCTAAAAACCAAATTTAACCCCTGGTTTGGAAGACCCATTACACTGTATGATTCTGATCTGAGTTGCAACAATAACAGAACATGTTTTAGTTAAAAAACAGAAAATATAAACCTTTCTAGAAGACAGGTTGACAGCAAACAACTGGAGATGCCCCTCTTCCATAGAGCGATCACTATGCCTACGAGCTAACTTACAAAGAATAATGATAAACTGTTAATAGCAGTGAATGGACCTAGTTGAAAACCAGGCTCAATTAAAATGGTTAGATAATTTCACACAGTTTCTTGCCAGCCTTAGAAACATTTGAGCAGCAAACTTATTATGACAGGTCCAGTGACTCCTGCCAATCCCTGTAAGAGGCTCACTGGCCTATTTTTCTTGTAATATGAACCATGGATTGCATTTTGTTCACAATCACTTTCACACTGTAAACTGTGAACATGAGATTGTATGTAGCAGTCATTAAAATATATGTATGCCCAAGCCCTCTACAAAAATGTCATGTTTACATCAGTAAATGAATAAAGAAGCAGGTACGAAAGTTTTAAATGCGTGACTTCATCAAGTAGGAACACCAAGTGTGAGCTCCTCTGGCATACTAACCTTTTAGTCAGTTCAGAATCCTGACACATTAGCCACATTTTCACTGCAACAACTTGGAACGAAGGTTTGAAAAATGCGATATTGCCCCTTTTACATACAACATTCTAGGATTATTACACTCACAATACATTTCACAATAACCAAGCTGAGGTGACATTCAAGAATTACATTTGGCTACAATACATACCTTGAAAACATATATAAACACCTCCAAGGACACCTCCACCATAATTCTTTACTAATTCAGAACACCCCTAAAGTATAAAGAGCTCATAGAATTTGCATTAAAGCAAAACCCACAGTGTAGAAGGGGCATAATGGAAGAGAGAAGAAGAAGAAAAGGAAAAAAAATAAAAAAAAAAATAAAAAAAAAAATAAAAAAAAAAGGGAAAAACAAAAAGGTTTCGGAGCACTGCTCCCTAGAAATATTAAAACAGTATTTTCTCTCCAAAGTGCAAAAAAGAAAGATAGTTTTGGAGTACAGACATGTCCTTTATTGTGACTATCCATTAACTTTGTTAAATCCTTGCTAACAAAGTTAATACCTGGATCTGCTTTAATTTGGATCAAATGACAGATCAAGCAAAGCAGCTATGGACTTGTTGGTATACAACATTTAGGCTCCAAGTTCTGACAGTGGAAATGTGGCCATGGCAAATGCTAAAAACCAACAACAAAAAACCAGAGAATTATTTCAGTGAAGACCAGGAACCATTGCCAAGACCTGCTTAGAGCTTTTGGTAATCAAAACATGAAATAAAAACAGAGACAACCACCTTATATCAAGTCCTTTGTAGCCATTTATTCCAGTGAGCATATTTCTGGGTTCATAACCTCTATATCCTAGAGCGTCGCTGCTGGGAAACCCAGTATCATCAAAGTAATTTACAGAGGCTTGGCCTAAGCACTCCCAAAGCCTCACCTGGCCACACAGTGAAGAGAGAGCTCATTCTGAAAAGGCAGACCCACTGACCACTGTATCCTGCACAGGAGAGTACAAATGTAAGTAAATAGGAAGATAAAACCAGGCTACTCAAGGTTGAATCACTTACAGAGCAAGTGTCATCTTGGGCCTGAGGGACATTGTGAGGCATTGCTCACCACAACCCCTCTGTCATTATAGCCCTGATTCTGCATGACTCTGTCCTGGGGGTGTGGTCAGTGCTTTACTCATGGACATCCCAGATTTCAGAGAGAAGAGGCGGAAGTTTTTTGTCCTGCAGGCGGAGGGCAAAGACCTGCTCAGAATGCACACTGCTGAGAGTGCGCAGGCTCACCAGTTTCATAAGCATGCGCGGGAACATCAGGTGATCCTGTAGAGCAGATGGGACAAGACAAGACATGATCATTCATAAGGTTTCTTATACCAACACTAGACTAAAGTAGGGCTGACCAATAGGTATAATGGGTATATAAACGGATAACTGGTGATAATTGAGAAGAAATCCAAAGCTGAATACTGAAGTGACAGAGAAAATAAGTGATGTTATATATGCGCAAAGCTTCAAAAGAAATAAAAATGTGGTTCGCAAACATTTATATTGCCTATAACCTGTTTATTACTACATCTAACTTCACTAAATTACCTTTTTTCCAAGTAAGTAAACTTACAGATTATAGGAAATAAAAAGCAGTATCAAAATGGGGGAGGGACGGATGGATGGATGGATATCACATTTCGCTGTTACATGAGGATGAAGCTGATATTATGAATGTTGTAAAAAGGCAAGTGGAGCTCTAATAAAGAAAAAAAAAGACAGAGTCATGCATTTAATACATGAATACATTTAGCTCCTTTCCTTAAAGCTGACTTACATTGGGTCTCTTTATCCTGATGTATGAATGCAGTGCATCCACATACGGTTGCTGGAGCTTCTCCACTAAATCATGATCCTGCACATTGGGTCGGTCTGAAAACACAAGTGTCCGCACACATACACACAAAAACTGTGAGGGGGAAGTTAGAAATCCAGAGTGTCTGACACTAACAGCATATATATATTTATTACAAGAGTACAGTAGTGTCTAAGAGGAAGGACAGTGAGGCACAGAGCAGATGTTCGGCAGTATATCACTAGCAAGGGAAACCTCAAGCTAGCAGTAAAACAGACTCAAGTTTCTCAGATCTATAAAACTGCACGGTACTGTTGTTGGACATGCGTTTTTTTAAACGTGTTCTGAAGAGAAAACATGGCTTAATGAAATGCAGTGTCAGCAGAAAACACCCTACTGACAGGCATCATACAATCAAATGTTCGTAAGGAAACTAAAATAAAATATCTAAGATATTATTACACAGTGAGCGAACTGGGTCATGTACTTGTTTATAAAGAATACACATTTGTATATTACAGAGAATTTCAATAATTTTTTCTTTAATATTTAACCATGCAAAAAACTGTTTGGTTAATGTACAGTACAATGTTACAGTACAATGCAAACCCCCCTAAGGTTTGTCTGTGTAGCTGAATGGGGTTGTTGTCTTCTCAGCTGCATTTTAAGTGGAAATAAAAACACAGCAGTCTGTCGCAGGCTGAGGTGACTTAGTTCACACTGTTGCTGAAATACATAGAAGAAACTCACACTCTTAGGGCTAGCGTATATGGCTATGGTTAAGAGAAATTAATGACAGATTTAAACATTGTTTTCTTTTTAATAACATTTTAGATGCATTTGTTGTTAAATAGTATTTTAATCAGAAAGTACCACAAAGCTGTGAAAAATGTATTAAATTTTATTAAATAAGCTGAAGCCAGGTGTTTAATTTTGTTTTCAAGATTTGTGTGGACCATTCTCTGCATGGGACGCTGACCTGCTGAGAAGATGTTGATGGCAATAAGCAGTGCATATTCTGCCTCGTCCAGGTGCAGGTCATTCATGCCTTTAGAGAACTCAAAGATGGGGTTGATGAACTCGATCTGCAGCCCTGTTGGCAAAGCCAGCGTTCATTTTAAGACTTCAGGTCACAGGCATAATCAGCATATCAACCAAATCATTTTCATGATGAAAATCTGGATTAAATGTTACATTATTAGTGATACATATTTAGA
This sequence comes from Hoplias malabaricus, assembly GCF_029633855.1. Lineage (NCBI taxonomy): Eukaryota > Metazoa > Chordata > Actinopteri > Characiformes > Erythrinidae > Hoplias > Hoplias malabaricus. Next base: position 51,968,923 of record NC_089820.1, read on the forward strand.
TCAGTGACTTATAAAAGCAAATTCAGTCTTTATCCAGAACTATTATACTTTGGACAGTGTATTCATTAGTATCTGCACCTGCTTTGGCAAAGTCATCCTTGTTGTAGCTGAAGTCCGGAGAGAGGAAAGTGATGCTCTCTATTGCTGGGTTGTAGCGCCGTGATGTCTCTAGCAGCATGATCTAAATAAGAATATTATAAAAGCTGTAAGAAATGCAGGCAGCTTCGTCAGAAAGTGATATTGCAGTGAACCGTTGGCACCACTAGGGGGCATAAAACATTAATTAAAAAATTGTCAGACACAGACCAAACAATCTTTTAGGCCACAGGTGCATGTAAAGGTGATAAGGTTATTTAAGAATACTGAACACAGACCTCTATGGTGGAGGTCTTGAGCAGGGCAATCTGGTCCTCGCGTGTGAGCTCCAGGAAGCCAGGCAGTTGTTTAGCAAAGTCTACGATCTCCTGCACTGACATGATTGCCAGCTCAGTGAAATGAGCAAAGCGCTGCTGTCGCACTTCCCGGTTCTGTGGGTCTTGACTCTGTGGCCACGGCTAGGATGTGGGGGGGGGGGGGGGAAGAAAAAGAAATCCATTATTCCGTTATTCCTTGTCCCCAAAATATTAACATTTGAATTAAAGTGTGGAGTTGATTATATAATCTTACTAAAATAAATAAATAAATAAAAATAATTAAAAAGACATTCTCTTATCTATTTATTTATTTTTATATCTACAGATTTCATTGTATAATTTCTATTTATTTGCAAACATTCACACATTGATAAAATTTGCCATAACTTTGCCGAGGCCACCATGGATGTTGATTTAGTTTGTTTTCACCAGCATGATAAATTCAGCTAATAAACAGTAACTGTGCATAAAATATGCACTAATATATTCTTAATAGTACTAATTCTCATTTAGAAAATCAACTACTGTGCCATGTTATCAGGAGTACATAAACGTTTCCATACGTCTGCTGATAAAAATTCTGTTAAATTAGGAAACCCTAGCAATTAAAAAAGCAAATCTTTGCAAAGTGAATGGAAAGAATCCATAAATATATTATTGGCTTTAATCAACTAAGAAAGGTTCATCATGTTAATCAGAACAATATTCTGTGATTAATTATAATTAATCACAAGTTAAAATGCTACTACATCCTTGTACACTTGGGAGAGAAAAAAAATGTAGTGTGGTATGCATGACAAACTGGTTAAGTTGAATAAACAGGTTTTTTAAACTTTATTACAGTATCTTAGAGGAGTTTTGATGATTTTTGAATTAGATCATCTTCATATGCAGAGTAAAAGTTTGTTTTAGGGTGAGTTTTAGATTTGAACACGAAGCTAAGACACAAAAACGTTAATGAAATAAATTAATGTTAATTCAGCACAGCTCATGGCTCAAAAACAACTTCATATTCCAGTTTCAACTCATTTGTAACAGATAAGTGAGGTAAGAGAAGAAAGATGCTGTGTTTGTGTGTTAGTGAGTGAATTTTGAAAGAGATGGAGCACAAGAAAAGGATAGATAGTTACAGTAAAGTACAGTAAAATCTACCACTGTATTGACAATTTACATCAAGAAAATAACGTATTTGACGCTTGCCAAAAATCAGACTTAAAGCATGCTTTTAATGACTATTTTGAAACACGTATTACGATCCACATCGCATATGATATTAATTTTGGTCGGTTTGAATGATCTAAAGTAAAGAACAGGAGCCACTTACAGTGACTTTGAGCCGGTCAATGAAGGAGCGTTTGTTGCACTGTTTCTGCATGGCCACAAGCTTCTCAATCATTTCCTGTTGTTCAGGAGCCAATGGGACCACATCGGGTGCAGGGCTGGGCGTAGCCACTGCCGAACTCCGAGCTGCTTCTTCCTCATGCTGCTTCTTCATCTTCTTCAGACGAATCTGCTCCTCAGAGAGCACACCTGAGGAAATGAAGAGATAACCATACACCTATGGGTAATCAGGTCATTTGTGGGCGTGCATGCAGACCATATTCCAAAATTGGTAAATGTAAATACATGTCTAAAGATTTGTTACTGGTTTTCAAGGTATTTCTATGGCAGTCACAGAAAAATGTTTAATTGCTTTTCAATAATTCTTTTTTTTTTTTTCATATAATTTTTAAATGTTCTCTTCATCCTCCAATCAATACAGTCCATTTATGGAGACAGAGCAGGCAGTTTTTAAACTGATTGTTTCTGTGAAGTTATGAAAAAATATTCAGCAGGTTAACTATACAGAGAATTCAGAAAATCAGAGAAATGGGAATGCTAAAAATGTAATGATTATTTATTAAAAGTACAATTTAAAGGGGAAAAACAGTTTCAACACAAAGTGCATGATCTACTAAGAAATGGCACTTTTCCACTGCATGGAAATTCATCTCAACTTGGCTCAGCGCTTTAGCTTTTCCACTAGCCAAATCTGGTAGACGCTCTCTAGTAATGGGCACTATTTAGTCCCTGTGCAATCCAATAAATAAATGTGTAGTGGTAGTGAAAAAGCGTGCTGAGCCGTGCTGATGCCATGCAGCGGAAAAGCTCCATTACTGATTTCAATTTAGGATAAGAAGAGAAATCACTCACATTGCTCCAGCATGCCAGCCTCCCTGCACTTGCGCAACCGGCATTGCTGGCACTTGCGGCGCATGTACATGTCCATCTCACAGCGGCCTGAGTTCTTGCAGACGTACTGTGCTCCTTTAATCACGCTACGTCTAAAGAAACCCTTACAGCCCTCACAGCTTAGCACATTATAGTGGAAGCCGGAGGCCTTATCCCCACACACACTACACACCTCGTTGCCCAGCATTTTGGGAGCAGGGCCCTTCTTCCTCTTCACCGGTTGGCCCTCTGCATAGACAGATACATTTTATAAAATAACTAATGTTGCCAGACAGCAAAACAAACTAATAATTTGTACTGAAACAGTCAATAAACTGTGCAATTCATGATACTAGACTGTTTTTGGCTTAAGAAATTCTGAATGTAATTTAGGAGATAGAGCTGAAAACTGAATTTTCTAAGGAATGGTAGGAGTCAAGTTTATCTCACTGTAACCTCCACTTTTTGTGGCCACTTAAGAGTAATACAGTTTAAAGTAGTAATGTGAATTTACATTACTCTATTATGACATACATTTTTTTTTTTTGCTCAGAGGCTTTTGATATATGTGAGTCTCCAGTTTATTTGACACATTTTGGACCTATTAAAAACTAACTGATTTATGGATATACCTCTTGAAATTCCTGTAAAATATTAGATTAATTATTACAGACATGGAGATAAAGCTTTGGAAAAGTATTGGACCGCACAATGCTTATTTATTTAAAACAATGAAATATTATGGCATTCATATCACAATTAGTTCTTGGAAGACTCTTGCTGCACTGGGAATCTCCAATAGCTCCTTGTTATTGGAAGATATGTACTTGATTAATTATACAAATTTAATTATAATATTACTTTTTATTACTGTTTTCGTTTTAAATTAATCTTTTTTAAAGACAAATTCCAGGATTTGTCTAAACATCACTGTGTAAAATGAGGCCGATCACTTTACCTAGTAAGGACAAAGGGGCTTATGTAGTGATTACTGCAATTAAAAACGCAATGTTGTTCTACTTTGTGTATATAAAGGATCCATTTTCCTTTCAATAACTAAAATAATGGATTTTGGATTTTTGTCATTTCAAAGAGACATTAATGATGTATTTTATTCATTTTACTGCTATTGCAAGCCTCCAAAATATAATTCCTTTACTACATTTAATACTGATCCACAGATATCATATATGAACAATTTATCATCATGTTTATGCATAGGTATCATCTTTTGTCCATAAAAATATAAAATACCTGCATCAGATGCCCACAAAACTCAAATCTATGAATGTCTAGTGCACTTTCAGTACCCTCATGGCATTTGAAGAATGAAGCTGGGACGCAGGAAAATGGTTGAAATGTATTGATGACTATTGTTGATAATGTTTATTATTTAGAGGAAAGATTAAGAACAATCATATTTAACACGTACCTTCTCTGGGAAAAAAAAATATGCTGTAGGAATTTTTGAGAACTGCTGATCTGTATTTTTGTAAAAACCCAACTTGAGGTCAAACTACACCAAGTTGAAGTTTGAAATAAAAAAGAAAGTCCTATTAATCACAAGTAAGGTGTAAATGTACAATAAAATTATGGGACATGTAATACACGTTCAGGGTGGTTTTAATTCCAGGATCTGGTTATTTGTATTATGTCACTTATCAGACCCTCAACACTTATCATAGGTGTTGAGGGTCACATACTTAAAGCAGCACCTGCGAAGCAAGTTCACCTTTGCTATTAGATCTTTCTTCCCATTATGACTCACATACCTACCCCTATCCACCATCTCCTAAACATACACTCCTACAAACATAATGTGCCCACAAAAACCTTGTTACATTGCTTAGCTTTTTAAAATTTCAAGATAAAACTAGCTATGCTAAAATATGCTACATTGCCTCTAAGAAAAAGTAAACAGGTAACAGTATGCATTAATGCAGATATCATTAATTTATATGTGTCATAAATATACAAATACACAAGCTTCTACCAAACCTATGAACATACACAAACCCAACATACCTGGCGCTGGTGGGTCAGTGGAGTGATCCAGTTTAATGTCACTGGGTTCCATGGGCAGTGTGTCACTCAGCTCGTTAGGAGAACTGGAGAATGAAGCGGACTGACTTGGAGAAGAGTAAACCTCATGTTTCACTTCTGCTACTGAAGAACCTTCCTTACTGACATAGCCCAGACTCTCCCCTGCTGGGGAACACAGCCACACACACACACACACACACTTATTCAGCACAAAGTTTTATCTTCTACAGGGAAAGAAGGCAAGGACAAGGAAGGCAAGGAAGGCCACAATTAAAAGTATAAAAAAAATTAAAAAGACGATCAATAATGGCAGTATGATACAAATGGGAACTTTCTGAAGACCTACAACAAATGAACTGGTTGAATGTAAAATGGCTCTTACCATGACCAACATCACTGATATCAGCCGCAGAAAGGGTGGTCATCTTCTGCACAGCAGCTTGTCATAACGGACCAAGACTGTGCCTAAAAAACACAGGAAAAATGATCAACAAATGAGCTAATAAGAGATAAAATTCTGTACCAAAGGAACCCCCAGAATTCTCTTGACTTACATTTAAAACTGCAAATATTTTATATCACATTATTGCTTGTTGGTAATAAAGTTGAATATAAATGTATCAACTGATTTACCTAAAAACTAAATAAAAGAACGGCAGCCATTGGCTGCATTAACTTGCATTAAGGGCCCTCGTTGTTTTTTGGGCAGCTTTGACAGAATGTAACAAAGGCAATACCTGTAAATAGTGTAAAAAGTGTTTTTACATAAAAATAAAAAATTACATATTGACATTGCAGATACATTATTCTCCCTCTCATTACTGCAGTGTTTATTAAGAGAACATTCACAGGCTTGTGAAAGTCTTAGAAAATGAACACTGAAAATGTGGAGTAGCCTGTTAAACAACAAGAATGCATAATGACAACGTGAACACAGTTTTCAAGAGAGTTGTGAGGTTCAGTGTATCACACAAAGCACTTCATGGGTCTAGCTTGCAATTCACTCACATAGTCCCCCTCATGGTAAGGAACTGCACCACAAGGGGTGCTATTCCTCACAAAATCACATTTAAAAAAGGTGTGTGATCGGCTGAAGTTGGAAACTCAGCAGCAGGGCAAATGTGGCCCTCCCTTCATTGCTCCTTCAGAAGCTGTTTTGATTTGCATTTCTTGGGCCAAACCACTTTGTTTTCTACGGGCAGAGCTGGGGTTGGGTGTGAAACTTATTTCCAGCATGAAAACAGACAGAAGAGCTTGCAAACCATGAGGAAGCATTCAGTAAAATGGGAGAAAGAGGAGGGGAGAGGGGGAAAAAAACCAAAACATAACACTGAAATCACAAAGTATTTTTAAGCACTGCTCCACAAGTATGTGCTATTGTGCTCTGTATAAATGAATAGTTTGCACAATCTATTACTAACATATTCTTAGTTATTGTTTATATTTCAGCTGAAAGCTTGACAAGTGCTTGTTGACACTGAGTAGTTTAGAATTTCCTAAAGGTTTCATACCTATACACATACACACACACACAGAAATATTGCCCCTCTCTACTGCAAAATATCATGGGAACTATATGACACTAAATATTTGTGAAATTAAAATGCCATACATTGCCAACAACATCAAAATAATGGAACATGATCACAGGCTCCTTGGTTGCAAAATACAACCTCAAAAGACACCCAAGGTTTTGTGGTACAAACCAATAAACCCAGCTGACCTCTCCACTGAACACTGCAATGAACTGAAGAGCATTGTCATAAGTAAGCACAACTTGACCAATGAGACAATGGTTCAATAAACATGAGTAACTTTTATCGAAAGCTGGACCTATGCTGCAGAGTCATTCTTTCAGTAGCGTGGGAATCTGTTGCTGTGCACACAGTTGTAAGCCATCCCCCAAGCACACACCCTCTATATGTCAATGAACCAGCACATTTTCAAACTAACTCAGTCTGCTGCATCAACACCTTGTTGACAAATGGGAAATGAAAGTTAGAAACTGCCTCAAACTGAAGTAATTTCTAAACTTTTTGCTGAGTGTGTAATTACTATTCCTTTTACAAGAGAGTAAATTCATTACAGCAAGCACATTAAGAAATTCATTGAATGGAAATACATTAGAAAGAATGAAGAGAGTATTATCAGCAAACTAAAAAGAGGAAGGTAGAAAGTAAATCCCAAATGGTTGCAGCTAAAAATAGAGATGTAAGGAAGGTGTCAGATATAAGACATGACAATAAATATGTGTCACACAAGATGGTTTTGTGAAATGTAAATGTATCATTTTCACAAATATATTAGGTGTACAAATATTTCATAAAGTGTTATTGTGTAACAAGTTCTTGTAACAAAAAATTCAAACATTTTCCCACTCTTTGGTTATTTTTCTGGTAAATTTTGCATAGTACTAAAAATGAGTGACAAACACCCACTCCAAAAAAATAAGTATTAATATGCTAAGTTCACAATCTCTAAAATAAAAATCACCATCTTTAAATGGTGACCAAAACTCTCACACATATTCTGATACAAAACAAAAACAGAACAAATGAATGCATGTGCATGTATCTCCATATTTGTCTGTTTTTGGTGCACATGTTTTTATATATTTATTTATTGTCTGTAACTGTTTATCCAATTCAGGGTCGCGGTGTGTCCGGAGCATACTCGGAATCCTTGGGTACAATGTAAATTTTTATGTATAAATAATATGTACCCCATATAAAAAAAGAAAGGCTCTGAAGCATCTCCATGCTCAACAAACTTCCAGCAAATGGAGCGTAAAACCTCAAGTATTAGCCAGAAATATTTTAACATGTGGTCTAACGTCTTCCTAGGATTCTAATATTTTATTTTCAAAAGTAACACCTTGGGGGCGAAAACCCCCCAAAGCAAAACAATTGTCATGACATGAATCAGATATTCTGTCTGATTTCTAAAGCATTGGTTTTTAACTATGTTGATATAGGGCTTGATAAAATATATTTTAAGTCCGAGTGTTGCATGAAGACTCATTTTGGCACCACTTGCAAAACAATTTGAAAAAAACGTAAAGCCCCTGGGAACCCATTTTGAAATCGTGTTTTTTCGTCTAATTCTAAACTTGTGTGTTACGTGAAGTGTCCAGCAAAGTTTAAATGAAAAACAACACAAAACAGAAATATGATAAATCTCTCCTCAAAAACTACCAAGATCCTCTCTGAGAACGGTGTGGGCATGGTCCAATACTAATGACCTTGCGTGACTGACAGCTCTCTTTCACTGGAGAACAGAATGCGTTACCTTGGCTACACAGCCTCGAGACAGAGCAGTCACTATTTTTTCCTGGGGTTTACTCTGAACTGCAGTTGTCATTTTTCACAAGATACACAATAAAATGGCACAGGCGGGTAGAACCCGCATTATACAGCCCTTCATGTGTGAACCTATGGATGTCTTTTATTTTGTGTGTGTCTGAGGCTTTTATCCCCGCTGCTACTTTGCTGTACCCACCGGCCCAGTGTGGTGACTATCACCGCTGTACTGCCAATCGAGTGGGTCTTCCTTTCCCACTGCTACTCTGCTCTGTGCCCCAGCCAAGTAAATCTGTTATCTCCTGTGATACGCCGTTAAACACGCCGATCAATTGGGTCTGCCTTCCCTGCTGCTACTCTGTGATTGGTCAGGGTAATACTGACATCAGCATTACCCACTTTTAGGACTGCCCATTGACTGCCAGAGGAGAGCACTACTGGTCATTTTTGAGGAGAGATTCATCATATATTTTTTTAAATTTATTTAAACTTTGCTGTACCTTTCACATAACACCCAAGTTTAGAATCATAACAGAAAAAAATAATTTAAAAATGTATTTTGAGGGGCTTTAAAAGGGGTCAATTCCCTGCTCATTCTGTATAGCAAATAAAAGTGTGCCATCTGTTTTTTAAACATAAATCCCAGATTCCCTTAACCCCAACGTAGAGAAATTAAAGTCAGTAATGGCACTTTCCATTACATGGTACCTGCTCTACTTGACTCTACTCACTTGGTACCTGGTTGGTTTTTCCCCAATAGAGGCCCTCTGCCCTGAAATGTAGTCGATTTCATTGGGCCAAGTTAAGCATTGTTTACTCACTGTGCATGCACACTATTGTACATTGAAAACAGCTTCGCTCCCAAGTTCAGACAGATCAGTGTAGTTTTTTCAATTCCTTGTTGCTCCATCTAGCTCTTGCTGGATTCTTTTGTCGGCCACCAATCCAAGGAGCATTTGAACCTCTTCAAAACCACACTCTGCACTTTTATGAGCTGCTGTTGCTTGAAAATCTTATAAGCAGCTAGCCTGCAGGCATGCATTTCACTGTGTGGACATGTCTCTTTGGTCAATCAGCATTCTGTAAGGTTTAGACATTGTGTGTGGTCACCATTTTGCTTGCTTGGGAGCAGGCGTGAACAGGGGAAAACAAAGAAGTCTAGCCAAGCCGAGCTACCATGCAGTGGAAAAACCACCATAAGATTACTCCATTAATATTTAACATCCCTGAAGGACTCCTCAACAAAAGAATTTTCCAGAAAACTGAATCCTTCTTTAATTAAGTCAATATAAATATTCCTAGTCATTTCTAACAATGTGTGACTTTTATAACGTAACAATTAAACATAATGTGTGATAAGATTGAGATGAGTCATTTTGCCCAGCGCTAACCTGTTAGCATTCATTTTCCTTTGTTTCTAAACTACAACAGTTTTATGCGAAAACAAAGACAGCACATCTTGACTAACCACACTGCATTTGGGGTAATGAAATTGTGATTTCGGCCAAATCATTGCAATTTCTGTGTATTCACCAAACAAGCATAAACTGCACTGGCGGCAGCGAGCAATAAAAATGAAGTGAATTTCAGTTTGGGTGCCTCAGTGATTAATGCAGTTATGATTAAGAGTGACACATACCCCTGCTGTAACTCTTTGTTATTGCCTGTCCATCGTGCTCTGCATGTTGCTAGCAGGTGATGCTGTTTATCCTCTTCAACGCTCTGGACTCTGTCAGGGCAAACTCCACTCCTGAGAACGTTTTCTTGTCCCAGCTTTAAAAAGACAGAAAGGCCCAGAAACAGGAAGAGAATAAGAGAGAGAATGAGAGAAAGAAAGAAAGACAGAAGCAAAGGAATAAAAAATAGGTCTAAGTTTTAAAGACGTATGGGTCTAACAACAAAGCAGAGCTTCAGCAGGATCTTAGCAGGGTGAAAGTAAAACAAAGGGAGTGAGAAAAAGTAAAGGGAACAGAACGAGAAAGGGAGGGAGAGAAATAGACACAGAGGTTACTATCGGTCGTTAACATGGCTGTGAAATCCCTGTAGAATTCTATGCACAAGGCGCTTCTTTATTTATTTATTTATTTATTATCACTTTCAGGCCATTTTCCCCAATAAATCACCTATTCCTGTACTAAAAAAACCCTGGTCCATTGACCAGACAGGAGCACTTTGCAGTTCTATAATTACAAACTGTAGTCCACCTGTTGCCCTGCATACGTTGTTTGCTCACGTTCACCCTGTTCTTCAATGGTCAGGACACTCAGACATCCACCACAGAGCAGGTATAATTTGGTGGGTGGGTCATTCTCAGCGCTGTGGTGACACTGATATGGTGGTGATATGTGAAAGTGTGTTGTGCTCTTATGTGAGTGGATCAGACACAGTACCGCTACTGAAATTTTTAAACCCTGCCTGGTCCACCTTGTAGATGTAGAGAGAGTAGCTCATCTGCTGCTGCACAGTTTGTATTGGTCGTTGTCTAGTTTTTCCATCAGTGGAACACCTCTTGCAGCAATATGTTTGATCCACTTGTACCAGCACAACACATATTAACACACCAGCACCACATCAATCACTGCAACCGATGGACTACAGTTTGTAACTGTAAAAATCACAGTGCTCCTGTGTGGACAATGGAGTTGAGAGAATAATCAAGTGAGGTGTAGAAACAAAGAGGTAGTCATAACATTATGGTTAAAAGGTGTACATCTTCAAATAACATTAAACAGATTTGACAGTATTCATCGTACAACATAAATCATTTATTTGTTTAATTTTACTTATAAAACAAATTGATTTGTCAGAGATGTGACACAATTAGTAAAATGTCTGTTTTCAGCAATGAATTAAAAAGTATAAAACTTCAGTACGTTCACATACGGCTCCTGAACTGAACAAAATACTAAACTGTCTAAAAGAGGCAGCTGTGAAAGAAAGGGTCTGTATCTGACCCTTTGGGATAACCACACATGCAAGGGCTATGCCTTTGCTTTCTATTAGTTCTGTTCTCTTTCTCAGTTTGCTCCTTCTCCCAGCTGTGCCTGGTGTTGCATCACACTTTGAATGCCTTCACAACCAGCCACAAACAGGTCGAAGTCCAGGTTATGTCACTGTCTGAAGTTGCCACAAGCTGTAATTCAACACAGCAGATGACACGACATCCTCTTTGGAGCTTAATGCTCCAACATAAGAACGCTTATCTAGACTTAATCTCATTAAAAAAAAAAAAAAAGAAAAAGTTCTCCAAATATTGTAAATTAACTAAGATTAATTTGGTGTCTGAAGTTTGCTTATTGATTGACTCTGGAGCTACAAGGTTGTACCTACATGTAACATGTAAGTGAAACTTATGTGTCACTGATAATAGCAGTAAGCATCCATCATTGGTTAGCTACATTTATTCCACAGCTCTAGTGAAAAACTGAAAGAGCAATTTCAGAGCTCAAAAGTCTCCATTTAGTTTTGCCAAAGTACAGTAAATTGGCAAGTGATTATATTTAAGTTTGTCATATTATAATTTGGATAATTTAAACCATTAAATTTTGTCTTAATACCCAAAATCAGTATCAAAATAAGGATCCTATTGCTTTTTAGTTAAACATCAGGGAAAACAAACCCCAAAAACATGAAAACAGAAAGAAAGACAACCTGACCATCAGAACTGCTGCTTCGTCAAACGCACACTGAAACCAACCTAAAATAACCTCACCTAAACCTTCTAAGTCCAATGTTCTGTACAACTTATCAGTGGATTGTTACCTTTGGTCAATAAACTACATATGACAGATCAAAAGACAGGTCATCTCTTACCACACACTGCAGCTGGAAGCAACATAACTTCCAGCTGAATTAAAAAAAGTTATTAAAGTCTTTTGATGTGACATGACAGGTTCACCACCTACACCTCTCAAAATCAGTTCCAATAAAAGGTATGTGAATGTTGTATTTGAGCAAATACGTTTGGTTGCAAACTGCCTCTGTCAAGACACCTGCACACATTACAACTCAATGGCAAGGTTACAAATTTACAGTGTCTACTGTGACATGAGTTCCCATTTTCATTTATTTCTTTAAAATTCTAAAGCAACAGCAAAGCAGCAACTGTATCCATAAAAGATAATTTTCCTTCAAAAAGCTACAATTTTGCAGATTTACAGAGAATTGCTGAGAATAAAAATAGGCTATGATAAAATCACAGCTTTCGCAATTTACAAATTTCCCTCTTTCAAACTGCAATTTTGGGGTAATCAATGTCCATAAAATGTGAACGTTATCTGTTCCATACAGTACCCATCAAAAGTTTGGACACATCATTACATTAGTCATTGGTGGAATTGGGCTATTCACTGTATAGAACTGTGTACCAGCCCCTACCTCTGCACAACACAAGTTATGGTCTCAAACACAAAGGCAGCGAGGAGTTCTACAAATTAACTCTTGACGAGGCCACAACTGTTCACTGAAAACCATTCCAGGTGACGACCTCATGACGCTGACTAAGAGAACACCAAGAAGCTGTCATCGAAGCAAAAGGTGGCTACTTTGAAGAATCTAAAGTATAAAACATATTCTAGCTTGTTTTACATTTTTTTGTTTACTACATAATTCCATGTGTTCCATCATAGTTCCAACGTTCCTTTACAATGTAGAGAATAATAAACATTGAATGAAAAAATGTCCAAATTTTGAATGGTACTGCATATTCACAATAAGTGGAAAATGGCCCAAAACAAAAGAAACCTGAATGTCTGTTTCCAAACTTTTGATGGGTACTGTATATCAATAGGTAAATTGATATGCAACTGCATATTTTCATCAATATATAGTTAAGCATGCATAGAGCACTGAAAGTAAACATCTTTTCAGCAACAGTATGACATATGTTTGGATGTGTATAACTAATGGAATGCATCTTGCATTAGCATATGGCTTCACATGCTAATCATTTTATCACTCAAGTGAGGTCAGGAGCTCACAGATCCAGTAAAATCAATGAAGAGGAAATTTTTATTTATCAGTTATGAAAGATAGTCTCATGGCAAAATATGACCAAATATCCTATTTATTCAAAAAACTTATTAAAAACTGGGGTCTGTTCTCTCATATGGAAAGTTATATGGCTACTTGCAATGTGTGATTACTACTATTACAGGGGTCTGTATTATATATAACCTTGAAGTTTAAAAGTTCTGCTAGTTAGAGTTTTATTATTATTATTATTATTATTATTATTATTATTATCATTATTATTAGCAGCACTTCCATTAGTCAAATTCACATACCTGGGCCATAAGTAATTACATCATGATCTTGCATACTCGAAAAGTATAAAAAATCTTCCATGAAAATCCCATACCACACTGAGCCACAAACAATGAGCACAAAGTACAGGCACAAAGAAAATAGGTGAAAGTTAAACTGCAGGATGTTTTAGGAAGTGGTCTCTTCCTATTCTGTACCCACATCTAGTGGTTCTATCATGAGTATTCACAGGAAGAGGTTTTCACTACATACAGACTTACAGCATATTACTGTAGGCAATGTATGATTCAAAGCTAAGAATGCAGCCCAGTTCCATGTGACTATATGACTCACTCAAGACCAATGGTTTTCATCATTTCCCCTAGAAACGCAGCTCAATAACCTTATGACCAGGCTGGAAGTGGAAAGAGGGCTCAAGAAAAGCACCCATCTGTGCCGGTTTTAACACAAAATTTAACTCCCTATCGCCACAATCCACTTTAAAAAAGTGCCATAAAGTACACGTGTTCAGTATTTTAAACAGTTCTCATATGTCTATATAGGCATTTGACTTTGATCAGTGTGAATAATCCCCAAATAAGGATTCAAACACCCATTTACAACCCTATAATTAGCCCTTATATTGCAACAAGTCAAAAACGACCATGTCAAAGTAAACAGCTACAACTATGAGGGGCATGTAGGAATCCAATCATATACATTTGCTGTCCAATGAAAGAGATATTTTCAAAAACCCAGTTTTCCAACAACAGGAAAATGAGGAACGGTTAAAATAAACCAAAAATTGCATGTAAATTAATCATACATATAAGCCCATATCTCGCTCGATACAAAAAAAAAAAACACCATTTCCCATTCAATAGGACCTTAAAAGCACTACATGCTGCTTGATACACCGGACGCCACAGGAGTAAAACAGAAGTAGAAACCATAACCAACACAAAGTAAAATTAAAGAAACTATATTAAATTAATTCTTACCCAGAAGCTTTAAAAGACCGCTATGTAGCTGAAGTGTCACTACCTCACAAAGTGCAGTGGGTGGACTTGAATGCTAAAAACTGCTGAGTGATTGACTGCATTAATGTTAAAGAATGAACACAGTTGGGAGTCATTTTAGTTATAGCGCCCTCTTTTGCTTATGAGATTTGTATTTAATGGAGGAGACAACAGTGCTTGTGGTCTACATTTACGATTCTAGTATGTGGGCTTCGATGCCAGCAAACAGATTGGCAGCCCCTATGTCATATGTAATTAGCTAGTGGTACAGCAACCTTAGTGTTGGGGTATAGGATTCAACAGGAGTTTTGGTGGCTGCAGGTAGGAAGAGAGTGTGGTTGGCCCTGTGTGAAGCTCTAATGGATTGGCATAGGATCTTTTACGTCTTATCTTGTGTATGATTACAATTGTAACTGCCCAGTCATTAAGGCAGAGCTCCTCTGTTAAACTGTAACAATGACTGTCAAAATCTTCAGACTGTGCACCATTCTAGTTAGAAAACACTGGCTGCTGCACCAAACTAGATAATTTGTTTAAGAATGAGACATGGGAATCAGCCATGTGTACACAACAGCACACTGGACATACACTGATGTATTTAGGTGAATAAACAAATTTATGTAACTCACATAGTGCACTATGTAGGGAGCAGGAAAGATTTGGGACACAGAAAAAGCCTGAGTAACCAGTTAATCAGCATTTAGTTTATCATACTTGGCTTCAAAAAAACAGCATTTTACACATCAAACACACTCTCAGTAAATGTTTCGCACAGAAAAAAAAAAACACATTAATGAAAGAATAGTTAAGACAGCAGAGCTATGCTACAAGAGCATTGCTGCCATTCAGCACAATCCTGCTAATGTATCTTGGAATTAACACTTGATTTTCCTCCATTTGTTCTGTATTAGCTGCTGCTTGTTGCTGCTTTATTTCCTGCCAATTCATGAATTTGCAATATGTTAGCTTATGATTAGCTATAGGCAAACAGTATCATCAGAGGTGTCATAAAACATGCCAAATAAAGAAATTTTGAAATGCTGGCTAGGGTCAGACACACACAAACAATATTAAGATATAACTTTATTAACTAAACAAATCAGCAAATCAAAAACAAACTAAATTCAGTTCGGTATCATGTATCATGATGGTCTGATCAGCCTTAACAAACAATGGAGAATCGCACCAATCTCACCTTTACTACCTGTACAGTAGACAATTCCCTATTTCTAAAGAATTATCCACTCTGGAGTGATTTAAGGAGGAGACGGGGCTACTTTTTCCTACAATAGCCAGTTTCATTGTGTACAATTAGTGTGCGTCTGAAGATGCATATTCCAGTGTCAACTGCAGGAAGGCACCTGCATAAAGTAATGTTCACTGCTGAAAAAAATAACCTGATACACTATGTTCTGGTGAACTTGTAAACGGTCTTTAATAGGTGATTGTTCAGGTGATATGTTTTAGGTCTTCCTAAAGGATTATTATCACAATGTATTATTCACGTTGGATTTTTGTGATCTTTTATTAATTCTTTGTGCTTCTGCTTTGATTCTAATTTGACATAAAACATAAAACTGTTGATTTCTAATGGTAACAGTTAAATAGTTTCCCTTTTGGAAAATAAACTCCCAGGTTTCTATTCCCAATGGTGTAAGTGACCCAGCAAACATGTAGTCCACAAACCAGAACTATCAGAACTTTAACCAGATAAACGCATGCTTCAGGTTAAGTGTGTCAAATAGGAAAAGAGCTGAGAGACATTCCTTTTTTTTACAGTCCTCATCTCTGGGCCCAAGTTACCTGGCTAACTATTAAATAGTGCTTTGTGGAACAACCCACAGGTGAAGGAACAATCATGTGGAAGGGCAACGAGTCTATGTTGATAACCACCTCAAAAATATAATAGACATGTTATACTGGGACTGCAGGTCTAGCCCACGGTTGTTAAAGGAAACCATCGGGTATCTATATATTAAAACCACGGCCTCTGTGTGTGCCTATCACTTTAGTGAAGTCTTAATGTCAAAGAAAGAACTGGCTTCTAATGTGGTATTGGTAAACCTAGGTCAAATAGCCATATACCCAACAAGGAGGCATCTATTTAACGGTAAACAACTTCAGAATTTGTTAATCATTGCGCTATTCTTGCTATTTAAGCCTATACTGATAATTAGTCTAACAGGGGAAGACTAAAAACAACTACACTGAAACTTTAAACACGCAGCTGAATTTGGTTTCTATTCGAATTCACAATTCCACCTTAAACTGCGCGAAAAAGAACCCAACTTTTATCTGCCGGGACTGTCAGAACAAGACTGGCTAGCTAAGCCAAAGCTAAATTATGCTAAGTTAACATCTATTAAACAGAGCTAACATACACGCTTATGTAAACTCAACCGGTCACCACGAACAAATCCGCATTAAATGTAGTTAGCAGATATAGTTAGCAATTTGCTAGCTAAGTAAAAGGAAAATAAATAAAAGAAAGCAATGCTAAACGGAACAAGCCCACTTTTGCCACACTTAATAATGTTTTGCCCTTAAACGTGACACAGTTCAGTTGCCGCAAACGAAATATTACAGATGTCTTCAGCCGTTCCAGCAATTTACCTGGATTTGAAGGCGCTGGCGAAGCTCTCTGGAGCCTCTAACGACACCAAGTTCTCCAACAACAAGGCAGCTTACTGTACAAGATGGACAACCGAAAAAAGAGCCACGGGCTGCGTTCCAAAGCACACACTAGCGCACTTTATAGTACGGCTAATATAGTACACTACCAGAGCCGCCAACGGCAGCGCATCCAGCACGGTAGCAGGTGTAGCAGTGTCGGAATTGAATCGGAACAACGCCAGATTATCTTCCAAAATAAATGTCTTAAGAGGTTAGTTATAAAATATAAACATTTAAATATATTTAAATATATGTATAAAAATAATTTTATACATATTAAAAATAATATTCTAAAGAAACTAAAATGATCAAAAATAATAAAACGAATAATGTTATGTTTATTTTAAATCTTAAATAAATTGCATTAATTTGTTGTAGCGTCTGTGTCTGATCCACTCGTACCAACGCTACATTAGTGTCACTGCTGAGAATGATCCACCACCTCAAAAAATACCTGCTCTGTTGTGATTTTCAAAGGGACCTGATTGCTGAAGAACAAAGAGGCAAACAAAGTATGCAGAGCAACAGATGGACAACAGACGGTCTCAAATTGTAGGGCTACAAAGTGTTCTTGTATGGTCAGTGGAGTTGAGAGATTGGACCGAGTTTTTAAATCAGAGATTATTTTTATATAATTCATTAAAACACTGAACAAGCTTACAACTACTTGTATGTGTGCCGAAAACACAGAGCTCTACCGCCACCCTGTGGACAATGTAAAGAATACACAAATGTTTACAGAGGGTATTTTTTTATTTTAGTAGTGTTGTGATTTTGGACACGTCACTAAAGTAATAAATAAATGAATCACGTATAACTTCCACAGTACATTTTATTAATTATTTTGATCATTCTTTAACTTATCTGTCAAGCACAGAATTGTCAATTGCATTAAAATCTAGAATCTTTGATTTGATTTTTCATTCTCAGACAAAAAATAAAATAAAAAACAGATATTTAAAAAAGTATTCTTGTAATTGTACAAAGAAAAAAAAGTCAAAGATTTCCAGTGATTTCACTGACTTCAGTAAAACAAATATTATAATTTAGTTATAAGTTGTTGTATATTTTTGGAAGTGGATTTTTTTTTCTTTCCATTTTTGCTTGATACAAGACCTGGCCTGCTCAACAGTCTTTGGTGGCCATTGCCTCATTGTTCTCTTCTTGTTCTGTGGGAGACAGATCTGCACTGTAGGCAGGCCAGCCAAGCAGTCAATGTCTATGAAGCCAAGTTGTTGTAGCACATGCATTGCCTTGCTGAAATAACCATAGACATACCCAGACAAGCATTGTCTCTAATAAATTCCCTGTATACACCTAAACATCAATGGTACATTCAAACATGTGAAAGTCAGCCATCCTGTGGTCACTGATATATTTTTTTTATAATAATTAGTTTTAATAAAAGTTGTTTACATTCCTACTAGTACATTTTGGAATCATGATATCCTTATATAAAATCATGATGTCCTTATATTTGAGGAAAAAATATAGTCACTGCTGCAGTGAATTGGACCGTGCTATTACAGTCATTATCTGGTTAGAGTCTGCTACCTGCGGGCTGGAGGGTCTGTTTCATTTGTTTAATGGAGCTAGGGTCCTCTTTTACCCGGACATGTCCTCTTTTTAGACTTAAAAAACCTCCGGGAAAATTTTACAAACTTCCGGGATTTTGTTTTTCTAGAGCTTACATAGAACTTCGAGAAGCGTTTCGTTCACAAACTAGTCCCGCCCTCCCCTACTCCGTTTGGTTCGCTTGAGTGAGAAGGGGGCGTGGTGAAGTAGCCTAAAATCTTCTGATTGGACGGTCTGACTGTAGAGCTACCGTTATTGGTATAGAATGTTCTCTGTAAACATTTAATTGGTCAGTCTGCACGTCAGTAGTCCTTGTTTACCTCAGGCAAAGCTCATGTACCCACCCTCACCTCGAGCAGCTATGCCGAAACGTAAATGTAAGTTCTCGGATGAATTAAAAAAGAAATTCCCATGTTTTGTGCAGCAAATAAAGGTGTCAAGGACCTAAAAGCACACATAGGTTCAGCTAACCCCCTGAGACGTGTCCTCTTTTTCTGCATCTCAGATCTGGTCACCCTATTTAAGCGTTTTTTTTATTACGTAATTAATGTCAAAAACGTATATGTGTTCTTATTAAGACATTTTAAGAACTATTTTTAAGGTAGGTAAAGTTTATTACCTGCCATTAGGATTTTGTTATTTAGTGAATAAAGTGAATACGGAGGGGGCGGCACGGTGGCGCAGTCACACAGCTCCAGGGGCCTGGAGGTTGTGGGTTCGATTCCCGCTCCGGGTGACTGTCTGTGAGGAGTGTGGTGTGTTCTCCCCGTGTCCGCGTGGGTTTCCTCCGGGTGCTCCGATTTCCTCCCACGGTCCAAAAACACACGTTTGTGTGTGTTTTCTCTCTGTGAAGGACTGGCGCCCCCTCCAGGGTGTATTCCCCGCTCGCGCCCAATGATTCCAGGTAGCGGTTACGGAGGAAGCCGTTATCGGACACTTGACGTGTTCAGAAAAATGGAAAGGTCTCGTGAAAATAGAGGTAAAAGGTCCCCACTTTAAAGCGGTTAAATTGTCGTATGAACCATTAATGACTAGAGACACAACAACCAATCATTCTTTATTTACTTATTTTATTGTTGTTTGAAATTGTGTTCTTAAAATAGATGCGTTTTCTCAAAATGTTACTTCAGAGCAGCTATCTATCACTATTTATTACAGGGTGTATTGTATGTATGTGTTCATCGAGTCTGTTATACAAATTTAGCTGTTTAACTATTTCATAATAATTAACTAAATACAGGAGGGTTTAGGTAAAGGGCTTTAGGCTTATGTAGCAAACTAGTATTCTACCTAGCATAGCAAGCTAGTCTGCATAGCCATCTAAACCCTATATAGTAGGGATGGGGAGATTCACCGATTCACATCGGTGGTTCGGCACACATGTCTGCGATGCGACTGCACCGGTAGATTCAAGTTGCATCGGGTTTAATTTGCGGGCGAATTTACGGTGCATCGCCTCTAGCCTTTTTGCATCGGCAAATACCATGGTTAAATCGGGTGTTTTGTTTTGCAGTATTAGTTCCTTATTGTAATGTATTTTCTGAGTCAACGTATTTTTTTATTGATTTCTTTTTTTTCTGAGGCAACATAAATGCACCATCGTGTCCTCAGGCACGGACTCAAGCACGCAGACGTACACAACAAAAATGGAAGGAAACGAGAGCATTAGCAACGACAAAGAGATATTTAATGCACCAAAAAAGACACACAAATCAAACGTGTGACCATATTTTGGGTTTTTTTAAGCGAGGTGGTCAACTTAACAAGATGCACTCAATCTGCAAGCAATGCCGTGGGGCTATAAAATACGTTAGTAGCACGACAAACCTGGTGACGGCACGACGGCACGGTGTGGAGTAGCAGATAAGTCTAGCAGACAATAGTATGTGTTGCAAATCATAATTTTCTCTATGCATAT
The DNA here is from genome assembly GCF_029633855.1 of Hoplias malabaricus. Taxonomy (NCBI): domain Eukaryota; kingdom Metazoa; phylum Chordata; class Actinopteri; order Characiformes; family Erythrinidae; genus Hoplias; species Hoplias malabaricus. The sequence goes on from NC_089820.1 coordinate 51,989,318, forward strand.
TTTTAATACTGCACTTTTGAAAACTGTTCATCTTATATGTTTTATACATTTTGTATAAATATAGACGGAGAATATAACTGAGTAATTAAACTGAATAAAATGTAATTCTCTGTCTGAATGTATTGAATTATGGATTTTTTATATTATGTATTGGTTTTACTCCATTGAAAACAACCAGATGCATACATCCCTCAGATTGTTACAGAGAGTAAAGCAGAATTGTGCTATTGAGTTAAGAAAACTGATGGGTTAGACTAATACATCCTCAAACCTCAACTAACTGTATCGAATGATTACTTATAAAACCAAATCCTCTTATAATTAAGTCATATCGTTATCAAATCATTTTTGAATCGCATTGTATCCTGAACAGGGTTGATTTGTATCGCATCGTATCGACAAGGGTTTTCAGTGTATCGCAATTATATCGTATCGGTGGCAGTGTATCGAGATGCGTATCGAATCGACATTAGTGGTGAAGATATACATCCTTACTATATAGACATCAGAGCTTATAAGGACTTTGGTCTACTTCAGTTGCCCTAAACACAATATTGTACTAAAACAACTTATCACAGCAATAATAATAATAATAATAATAATAATAATAATAATAATAATAATACATTTAATTAAATGTAACTAATGATAGTAAAATTAGGAAAATGTAATTGAAAAAGTAATAAATGTATAGATGACTTTCATACAAAGATATTTTACAGCACTTTGCAGTACAACAAAAAGACAAAAGCAGAGAAAAATTAGTCTAAAGAGAAAAAGAAAAAAATGACAAGCAAAGTGGATTGAATGTGTAAATGTATCAAATGTGTAAATTCCAACAGCCAGGGCTTCTTACATCATAAACCTAACACATGTAAGGTGGGAATGTAAGTGGAGCGGGCTAATTGCATATTCCTAGATCTTTATTTAATCGTGCATATTAATGAAGATGAAGGTGTAGAGTTATATATAAGCTGTTTTAGGGCATTATTATTAATTTTTTATTTTTACTGAAAATAACATTTTTGGAAATAAATATGTTTTTCTGAGATTTTAAGGATCAAAGGTTTTAATTGATGACCATAATTGGACTTTAATTACAGCTACTATTGTTACTGAGAGACTCATATTTTTATTAGTGATATTGCACTTTTAAGTTATATATATATATACATTTCAAAATTCATTTTACACTGCTTTTTAATGCTTTGTTGTTTAAAGGAAAAATAGTTCAATGAGCACATGTCGTAACAGTGCAGATACTGTCAGTTATGTATCATCATGAACTGGCACAAATACATATTCATTCATTATCTGTAAGCGCTTATCCAGTTCAGGGTCGCAGTGGGTCCAGAGCCTACCTGGAATCATTGGGCGCAAGGCAGGAATACACCCTGGAGGGGGTGCCAGTCCTTCACAGGGCAACACACACATTCACTCACACCTATGGGCACTTTTGAGTTGCCAATTCACCAAATGTTTTTTGGACTGTTGGAGGAAACCCGAGCACCAGTAGGAAACCCACGCAGACACAGGGAGAACACACCACACTCCTCACAGACAGTCACCCGGAGCGGGAATCGAACCCACAAGCTCCAGGTCCCTGGAGCTGTGTGACTGCACCACTGTGCCGCCCACAAATACAGATTATTATACAAACTATGTACAAATACATAGTATTAGTTTTTGTACCATAAGTATTAATACCTTAAAACACCTCATAATTACAAACACTTGTAATAATGGTCTGTTAATTTGGCTCTGCTGTTTCGCTTTTGCCCTTTCCAGGTTGTGTTCCCGCTTTATGCCCAGTGATTCCGGGTGGGCTCCGGACCCACCACAACCCTGAACTGGGTAGGTGGTTTCAGACAATGAATGAATAAATGAATGATTAGCTTTTACAGAAAAACCTTCTGAAATTTATACTTACTTTCTGTAAGTTTTGGACCCACATATGTGTTATTTTGTTATACATGTGGTTTACTGTTGTCTCAGAAATCAGCGCAAAAAGTAAATCAGTGTTACTTTGGCCAGAGGTGTTAATTTCAGGTACAGAATAAGAAAAATAGAAAAAAAAATAAACCTTTTCAGTTTTACAATTTTCAAATGTTCTGAAATCCTGTAGAGGGTTTTAACTTTTAATTCTTACTATCTCTGACTGTCGCTAATACATCCTAACAATAGTTATGCTCCACTTAAACATGTATATGTATTTGGGAGTGACTCGACTGCCCCCTTGTGATCGATCAGGTAAACTACACTGTTCTTGTTTTATCACTTGTGCTGTGCTTACCCCAGCTGGCTCTGGGCACTGCTCCCAGTCTATTTAAAACAGGAGGAAGGGGTGAATGTAATCAGGGCTCATCTTTGTTGAGAATCAGATTATGAGGGCCCCTTCCTCCCTTCTATGTGGGTGGACGGTTCTTTTACTGTTTTTTTGCCAGCAAAGCAGCACAATATTTAGAAGCCTAGAACAATTGCCTATCCACTGGTTTGCAGTTTTGAGCAGAGAAACATGAGATCCAGCATTCATGCCTAAATACGTTCAAATTATCTTTAAAGGAGGAAGTGATTTGGTTGTATTTTTGAAATCTGGCAATGTCTTGTGTGATAATTGAGAATAACAGGATGTCTAGACATGGATAAGGTTTTTCAGTTTGATGTGCCAAGCGTTTTACAGATGGTGGAATAAGATGGCATTATCTTGTCCGCAAAGAACATTAAGATAGGCACATGATATGCTCACATTTAACGCTGTGATTGACGTAAGAGCTAAATATTTCTTAGCAGAAGGTGTTGGAGGGATTTGGATCATTTGTGATAGGATCATTGGAGACCCCTGTTCCTTTTGAGTCATTATGTCTCCTTGTCAGTATGCGTGTGTCAAGTATGAGGGCCGTTTCCTGTCGATTCTGCTCCATTCCCTTCCCATTGTAATGCCTTTAATTAAAGTGATTTTATTCACAGGCACACAGCTGGCACCAGCGACTTTCCATTAAGCATCTGAGTGGCCGCCTCACTGGTGGGAGGACCCGCACTGGGGCTGCTTCCTGGGGAGCACAATACTAGTTTCATCTCCCCTCTGAGTTTGTTGTGTGTTTTGAATTTATTAATCATTGATTTTAATGCGCGCCTCTTGACGGTGGCTGCTACCCATGCATTAATTAATTCCTGCAATCCTCTTTTACAAAATGGCATTTAGAAACAATGCAGGGGTCGGCCAGGGTTGCCTCTGACCTATAAAGAGAAGCGCTGTATGCGAAATGTCAAAATTTGCTTTTATTTGTTCATCATCTCTCTTCTTCTTTACCGGTTTTATTCGCTCCTTTTATATTTGATGGCGGTGATACAAAAAAGGCTTATTTTTTGCACCCATTGTGTTATCAGTAAATACAGTTCTTTGTAATTGAGCTACACTTTGCGAGGTCGCAAGTTGCACTCATTTCTCTAATATCATTCCCTAAATATAACCCAGCTACTTGGCATGCAGGTACCGTCAGCTGCCAAGCAGTCAATCCTGAGGCATATTGTTGGTCTTAAGTTGCAAAGAAAGGTGCTTTGCCATCAACAAAAGGTAGACTGTGTTTATCCTTTCAGGTCTTAAGAAAGTAAGTTCAAAATTTGCCTTCAGTGAATTGTGTGGATTAAAAAGTATGATTAGATCTCGTAGCTTGCATATGGCAGCAGAATTTGAATTGGGACAGGATTTGAATGTATTCGTCTGAGTATATTTTTATTTATTAAAAAAGCCCCCCAAAAAAACCCTTCCATCTATTCAATCCATTTAAATGAGTAACTGGTCTGTGTGGTTGAAAAGATAAAAGCTGGGCTCATAATCCGTATTGACACAGGGGGATGCGTAAAGACAGATTCCTAAGACCCAGCCATACCCCACCCCTGTGAATGGGCCTGATCCCCATTGAGGGAGAGAGTCTTAATGCTAAAGATTTCCTGACAGATTGCTTTCACTGCATTGATTAGCACATGTTGTTGGTAAGAGAACTTTCCTGTGTGTGTGTGTGTGTGTGAGTGCATGCGAGTAAAGAGACAAGGGGTTTTCAGAGTTCTTCAGTGAGTGTCTGCTTATCACTCGTCGTGAGAAGCGTCCATGAAAAACGCATTGGAAAAAAAAAAAGGCACAAACAAATGCAGCTGCAAATGCAACTCTGTGCCAGTCACCTGCGGTCTGTTTGTGTTGTGTCTGTCATCCTCTTTTGGCTTTAAGATGCTGTGACAAACCAAGGTTCTCAGGTATTACTGACTGACTTTTCCTCCTTGGATTCCACCAAGGCACTTTTTATATTCACAGGGTATTCATTGGTAGTAAACCACTCTGCAAGCCTGGGAAATTCTTTCGCAAAACTTTTTGAGAGGGTCATCAATTATATCATAATATCTGACCCTTTTACAGTAGCCTGAGCATATGTTGTTTTGATGGTGGTTTCCTTTCCCCAGTGGTTTCCTTTTACCCCTCTTTGTTCACTATATTTGAAGACCACCCCCTCAAGCACCACTGGCCACAAAGCCTAAAAGCTGCTGCCCTTTCTCTCCTCCCTCCATCTCCAAAGAGAGAAGAACAGAGAGAGTGAGAGAGAGAGATCCATCGATCAGTAGCGATCGTTCAGCGGCCCTGCACCCTGCCTCTCATTGTTTTTTATCTTGTCTCTCAAGCAGGGCGAACCCTTGTTGCCATGGCATCCCCCACACACTGGCAATGGCACTTCAACCCTTGCTTAATGATCTCTTGGCTGATAGCCTACTTGTCAGCCTCACTCGTTCTGACGAGAAGCAGGGAGGATATTTGTATCCTGTATCATAAACTGCTGCATTTCGGCCCATCCGTCCACACTTTACTTTCCACAATGGCAGAGCTGCTTTTCCCCTTGATTTCACATATCAAGCTCTGTGTATTCTTTTTTTTTTTACTCTCTTGCATTGGAGAAGTCTCCCAGGATGAAGCGCAGTCTTAGCTTAAATGGAAAGAAACCAATTTGCATTCATTTAGGATGTTTTTTGTTTTTTTTAGTCATTACTTTAAATCATCACTTTGCTGGCAGTTCAGTGCTGGGTGAGGGATTATGTCTCGTATAAATAGCTGCCATTGATTTGGCAAAAAAGAGACTTCTCTGTCATTATGGAGACAGAAAATCCTAATTTAGAAATCTGAACAAAAACGCTGAGCGTTCAATTCAATTCCGTAATCCTCCATATTGCATGAAATCAGGGGTGTCGTGCTACAATACACAGTTTAAGTCTGTGCCACGACGGAGACAAAGGTAGCGCCTGGAGCTACATCATGATGTACCAAGCAAGGAAATTTGTTTGTTGACACTTTCATTTTATTTTATTCCATTTTTTTTAAATGTACAGCTTCAGAAGGCCAGTCTCATGTACCTTTTTGTTGTAGTATATGTACCCATTTCATTTGGATGTATGTGGTTAAAGTGTTTAATATTGTAACACAGAGCAATGGCAAGGCCCCTGTTAATTAGTTTAATATATTTCCCTCTCTGTCTCCTCTCTGCTCTCAGTGAAGCGGGCGTGCCTAATCGTACATGACTTTGAGGAGATGATGCGTGCTACAGCGGCTGCACGTTTTATTTGAATATGGACAGAAGCGGATCAGACGTTAGCTGCTGCTATTGATCCTCAAATAGAGGCTGAGCTGTCTGTTTTGAGCGCCACGGTCCGGTCGATTACATCTGACCTATTGTTCACAAGGTAAAAGAAGAAAACAAATAAAATGGAAAGGATTCGGATCATAATTGGGTTGCTGCTGCAGTTGCTATTTTCAGTTACTTGAAAGGCTCGTCATGTCCAGTGACCCATACCAACGAGAGAGAGAGAGAGAGAGAGAGAGACTGACTTCTTTGCTATATTTTATTCTAGGCTTCAAACAGATAGTTTTAATTGGACACAGCTTAATGTGTTTGATTAGCCTAGCTGCTTTTAAAATGTTTACTTACAGCCTAATGTGGCCATTATTGTTCTGCCTTGATAGATGCTTTTATGTAAACAATGCTGATGTTGCTCTAAAATGACCCAATGTATATTTTGGAAATGTTCGAAATGATACAATTCTGTCGTGCAAAAAGCATCCCATCCAGAGATGCCCTAATGAAGTACCATCTATCTATCTATCTATCTATCTATCTATCTATCTATCTATCCATCTATCCATCTATCCATCTATCCATCCATCCATCCATCCATCCATCCATCCATTACTTATTTATATATTTATTTACTTATTTATTTTTATTTTCCATCTCTGAATGCAATTCTGTAGGGCAGGCCACCTGATTTCATAACTTCCGCCTTTATTTATGCATGCATTTTAAATCTATCCAGGCATGCATCTTCAAATTGTATTCTTTCAACTACAGCATGATGTGCTGTAAATATTAATGGTCTGATATATGCCTGCCAGCAGCTTATGTAAGAATTATTTAAAGTTGGGTTGAAATTTTTATTTTAGAAGGTGCTGCTGTTTCTCCTTAGGTCTGAATGCATTCCTCCCTCTGTCTGCACTGCTGGGGACATCTGTAAAGGTCCAAGAGGCCTAATTTGAGAAAATCAGGGAATAAATCTCCCATTCCCACTTCTTTTTTTAATTCATTGTAACACTAGACACCGGATTCAATTTTTACCCCATTGTCTATGCAAAACCTTACCTAACGTATCACAGAGAACACATAATGGTTATTTCATGAGTATTTGATTAATTTATATTCATATATCATTTATATATATTTTTTCCATAACTAGAACCACTTCTTTGACATGTCTGCACACATTTCCATACGGTGAAGTGTCAGAGAACCATGACATTTCGGTTTGCCCGGTTTGACCACTGCTATAGTGTATCCAGCCGATGTTGTAACCAGTGGCCAGAGACGCTTTTAAGGCTATGAATAGTGTGGTAGGTGTGAGTCAAGAACAGTCAATATGAAGTAACTTGTTCCATTACTGTTTGGACTAGGTCGATGATGGATATCTTACATTTACTGAAAAGCAGAGTCTAAAGCACTTACTTCCCACTTCTCAGCCCTCAGACACAGCAAAAGTAAGCTTCACTTTTTATCTGCTTTTCTCCTTGTGAATACTTACAGCCTTTAAAAAAATCAGTTTTACTATTTTATCCCTCCATAATGTGATATAGCGATCCAACCACTTCCTGCATATTATAAGGTATTGAAAGGTACAATTGAATTAGACTAAAGAGCTCTGAAGAACGAAGAGTACTCCCGTCCTCTCTTTTTGCTGTAAATCGACACTGAAATGGTCCGTCTCGCACCCTCTCCAACGGATAACTTGCATATTAACTGGCTCACGGCAAATTGTGTCGAAATGGGACAGAATGCAGTAAATGAGATATCTATTGTCTCGGATCGCATTTCCTCTCATCAGCGTGCTTTATTTCCTCACTCCCGTTGATGGGCGTTTATGACGTCTGCTAATGACATGACCTTGACTTCTTCAGCCTCCCCTCTACCTCCCCTCCCCCCACAAACAAATGTTGCTTTGTTCCACTGGACAAGATACTAACCATTAAATGAGGCAAGTAATCTATATTACAAATGATCCTACTTCTGACACCTGTACACTACTCCATTCAATAGATCAGATGCTGTGCTTCTTTGTTCTTCTACTTCTTTGCCACATTTGGTTTTTTTCCTTTCTTTTTTTCCCAGAGAATTAATCGGGGCCTCTCTCATCAGATTGAAACTGTCTGGGAATATCTTGTGCTCCCAAAAAAGAAAAGCAGAAAGAAGCTTTGAATATACATATGATTAATAATTAATTCCATACTTTATTCCCCTTTGAAAGTTATTATGCAGAATTAATATTTCATTCGAGTACAAGCCTTACATGACAAGCGTGCTAAGACAAAGGATAGTAATGGCACATAGTTTGACAAGTCTGTGTAGGATCGCAGTCAGAGGAGTTGGAGCTTTATCAGTAGCCTCCATTTCTCATAAATATGACATGACAACCCACGCCTCTATTTTTGGTCATTTCCCCTGAATGCATTAGCTTTCTGACTTCTTAAGCATTAGCGGCACAACGTATTTCCTGTGCTCACATATATTCAGCTCTGGATTGGGAATAATGTACTCTAAAGGCTTGAATGAGGTCATGGTTCCTGAAGGATTTGAGGAATGAATTCTTAAAATTAAGTTATTCCACATTTTGATTCTTTGATCGGTGCTGGTAGTACAGTGGTAGTTGCACCAATTGTGACAAGGCTTGCTGCTGTTTGAAGTGGTGTTAAGTGACAGCACGTTTTGGGAAGATATTCTGTCCGGTCTACTGTTGTACACTCGTTCTGTTTCCTTTTTGCAGTATCGTTCTGTTGCCTTTGCATTTTATCAGGTGTACCTGGGCCCTTTGCGTGTTTTTTAATGTTTATTATCCCTTGCCTTTTGGTCTGTTTCTCTGTCTGTCACACTCTGTCTCACACCCTTGTATGCACACTAACTCTCTCCCTTTCTCTGCCGTTTCCTGATGTGCCGCAGAGAGACACAATTATCCACTTCATTTGAGTCGCCGTGATAATGGTTGGCCCAGCCCTCACGGGGAAATAGGTAGCCGTAATTGTGAATGGTGTAATGAGTGTGGAATCGCGGGCGCGCTGGGCGACACCATTAGAAACGACCCGCTCCTGACCTCAACCCCAACAACAAGTGAGACCCTCAGCCCTTGCTAAGCTTCAGCCACACTGGAACTATTCTGGCTTCTGAACAATTAATGCCAAGCTTTCTTTCATTACGTCCCACACCTTTTTCTCAGTTGATAGCGATTGCCTTTGTTGTTTCTGTTTTGTTGTATGCACTCAACTAGGCCTTAAATGGAACGTTCTGCTGTGTGGTCCCTTTGCAGTGGTGGTTCCTTTGTGTCTCTTGCTTGAGCTCAGCTAAGTTTTAGATCAGTCAGATACTTTATCTGGTGTGTGCCTTAATCAGTGCTGTACTGAGGTACAATAATCTGAGGTAAGACCAATGACCAAGCAGGGGATAGAGAGTTTTCTCCAGTCAAAATAAGAGCTGTGAATGTTTCGAATTAAAGTGAGAAGACCAGAGTCCATATTCTCTAAATGTGTTTTAATTGATGCTCTTTTTTCATTAGTATTCAGTGTACTCGTTTCATTCATGTGCCTTTTTAAATCACAGTGAAACAACAACTCAAACCACATAAACATTAATAGTGAGTTTTTAGGCTTTGTAAGTTTTTAAAATTGCTACTGTTAAGTTGCAGTGAATTGTCAACATCTAAAAGCCAGGGATATCATACAAGGCCAAAGCCTAAGATCAATTTGTTCACACTGCATTAAAATAAACGACAAATTACTTTTCAGTACGGTTTCATTCATTCTAAATAAAGTCTTAATTTTTGGTGAAACCTAAATACAGTGTATACATCTTTAGCTCTGGAGCTATCTCCCTTCTCACTCATCCTGCATCTGGTTTCAGCCTCAAATCAACTCTGTATGTCAACTCTGTATATCAATCTAACTGTATGTTAAGGATAGAAAAGGAGAAAGGCTGGGGTAGTCACTCTCTCTGTTTCTCTCTCTCTCTCAGCCCTGCAGCATTGATACTCCAGCACCTGTGTGCAGACAGGTGAGCGCGGCTCGGCGACGCGCCCCAATTATCCGCCGTGACACTGTGTCAGTGAATGATCTGCCTTCGGAACGGTGCGGAGCGCCGGCGCGGCAGCGGGAGGCCTCCCAACCTGAGGCGCTATTAATCTGAGCGTGAGCAGCTGAGGAGCCCCTCTACTCGCGTGTTTGATGAGCCGCTTATCACGGAGCCCCGCTGCTTCTGAGTGGGGAGGCGTTGGGCTCTCTTTTTAAAATGCTTTGTATTAATTAACCCCCTACCCCTTGCTCCCCTCTTCTACATGCTTCCACTACTCTTATTGTTCTTAGTGAGAGAATAGAAGTTAGGGGACATTTGGCTCGGATGGTTTCTGTCCACTATAATGGCCATGCTGCTTTGCTGCCTGTGCTTCTGCTGGTAGATTGATAAATTATTACTCTTCTGAGAAGTGGAAGCATGCTAGGGGAGTTGTCTGGTCTCAGAACTTGCTGTACTCATAATTCTCAAAAGAGTTTGCCCTGTTTATTAATAGAAAAAAAACACAGTGGTAGAAAGATTTCCCATGGGCCCCGGGTGGCTGAAATCCATGCAGTTCTTATTTAGGGATTTGTTCTGTAATGATGATAATGATATAAAAAATTGAGATACTCAAATGAATCAACTGAATTGGTCAGTGCTAAGTATTGAACAATTCTGTATTGTTCACTACTGAACACCACTAATACTTGGTACCTAAGCAGTCAATCTTATTAGGATCCTAATAATAATAATAATAATAGTTTTGTAGAATTGTTTAATCAGAAGGACAGAAGTGAAGGCCCACATGTAGAAAGCTTTTAAAAAGAAGGCAAATATCATGAAACCATGGGGAATGTAGGTTAATTGTGCAGTAAGTAATAGCTATGTGAGTTGAGATGTTTGAATAATTAAAAAAACTATAGCTACATGTTTCCCAATAGTTTAAATTACTGCATATAGCGCTTTATTGTGTCCATCACACTGTAGATACTTCTAATGGACTGCTGGTTATTTGAAGCTACATTGAACTTGAATGTGACCTGTGGGAGAATGCTGTTGCGGTTATTACTACACTTGTCTGTAGCAAAGATGAGAGTGGAAGGTTTTACTCTTATTTTGGTCCTGATTAATTAAATTTAGCCCCGTTGATACTCGTTTAATATTTACTAGTCAGAAGTCTGATGTCCATGTAGTGTTTAAAGACAGATAAAGGTTTGTAATGAAGCCTCACACTGAAATCAGTTCCTCTAAACTAAATAATACTTGGTTAGTGGTCCAAAGGTGTTATCATTCCACTAAATATATATAACAGGTGCCTGATAAAATGGACGAGGACCTGAGGTATATTTGATTATTTGCTTAAATGCCTGAAAGTCACAACTGCGGGGTGTGGCTATGCTGCAGTCGCTGTGGTTTAGTGAAATGTCCTTTAGAAAGAAACAAGATGTAGCCTTAGCATCTGGTGGCAGACTTGGGGCCCTTTTATTTTTAATGAGAGGTCCGTATCTGATTACAAGGAGACCGTGATCCAGCAGACCCCTGGTGTCATGAATAAAAATGTACTAAGAAACAGGAATTAATATGTGACCTTTGGATGATAACATTTAATTTTGACTGTTTGAAGGGAAGCTTAAAGGTGATTTGGAGTGGCCTATAAGGGCCAAAAGAGAGTCTTACAAGAAAATTAGTTTCAAAGCGAAGGTGTACGAGGCACACCACTTGCTTATGGCATAGCGGATACTATTCCCCATTAGCATATGTATTTCATAGCAAAAAAAAAAAAAAAGGTCTATGGGAACACAGTAGGTAGCTGACTTACAGATGTTTAAGGGATTATATTAATGCTAATTGGTTGAGGAAACAGAAGCAGAACCACACATGCGGAATTATGGAATTAAGGGACAATTAGACATAAAGTCCAGAAGAGGGTGGGCTGCAGTGGGGTAAAGTGAGAGATGGATATAGACAGAGAGGGAGTATGATGAAAGGAGTTAGCGAGAGGGCGGATGGAGGAGGAGGAAACAGAGAGGCAGAGATGGAGGGAGACTGGGAGGGAGACATCTGCTGTCCAGCTGAGCCTGCTCGCATTAACCCACTCAAGAACACACTCTCATTGTCATACACTCCCAAGGGTCCTTGCTGCCCAGGTCCTGGGGAAAATGGGGAGTGTGTTTCAGTCACATGTACCAACAGGAGAGTGGAGGACATGGACACATGCAGAAGGAATGCACTTTTAAAGCGCACACTATTTTTAATTTTTTTATATATATACTTATATCATCATCAGGAAAGTGGCTTGCTAACATTTTTTTTCCTTTGTCTCTCCAGCAGATGGTGCTGTCGTCACTGCTTAGCGTGGCACCTGTGGGAAAGGCTTCTGAAATGCCAACACAGTCTACAGAGGAGGGTGAGGGATTACTCCTAAAATCACACACAAATGCCGTTAGCTGAGTAAAGAGAGCTTATTGTTCTCCCGAAGTTTACATGTCAAGGTCATTAGTTTGTCATGCTCATAGATTTTTTTGCTTGATGCCACCCTACTCTAAGCTACACTTCACAATTTCCCAAATATATATGTGTGTGTGTGATCGGGGGTGCACAACATCATCTAAATAAATCATGCTAAATCATTGTATTCTCAACAGGCTGCCACCGCTTGCCAGCATTTCTTCTCTTTTTTTTGCAGAGCTTGCCCATGTTTATAAGTCACAGCCTTTAAAGTAGTGCTGTCTTAACCTTCAAAGCAATTAAACCCGTCCATTGATCAGGGCTAAAAATACAGTATATCCTCTATTAGAACACACAGAAATACACACGCACACACACAGTCGGTGAGAGAGTGATTCTGTGGATTTAAATGCGGTCGGGCACATTATCGGGCTGTGCTCAGTCAAGCGCAAACATTCCTTAACCTCAGCCTTCTCCCTGACCCCTCCCTGCTTTTAACAACTGCCGACATAGTTTTGCCCTGTTCTGTGATCATGCTTGGATGAAATCTGTCAAACAGCTCCCTGAGTTATTAGGCTGTCTACGGCTGACCTTTCCGCAATCAAAGATATATGACTTAAGGGCTCAGATTTGCCATGGCAACGGGTCCAATTTGCCGCCGTGAGAAAAGGTCTAATTGTTGCAGAAATTTAATGATCTAGCGCGACATCAGGGGCTGTGAGATTTTATGAACTGTTTACGCTATAATTTTCTTTTGTTAATGCATTCCCGGCTTAACTCCTTCCCTCCCAGCTGCCTGGAGCAAGGGGTGGGGGTGGAATTTGTGTATGTATGTGTGTGTGTGTGTGTGTGTGTGTGTGTGTGGGAGGGGGCTATTCACACTGATTGTGTGTGGTTTTTAGTAGTTTCAACCTGTTTGCTGCCCTTGTGTAATGAAGCAAAAGGTGAAAGTGCAGTTTTTTCTTTATAAAAATGTTTCTCCCACATAGACATCAGTAATATATTCTGCAAGGTCAAACACAACTGAGATTAAAATATCTAATCAGTTAATTTGTTTTATCGAGGGGAACTGGGGTGTGATTGGACTGAGAGAAGGATAGGGAGAGTGGGTGGAGATGTTCAGATTTGCTGATATTTTGACTGTTCCTATGCAGAAAAATATGAACATGCTATACTAGGTTCGACAACACAGAATGCTGATGAATGTCTGACAGATGTCGCCCCCCCCTTTCTCTCTCTCTCTCTCTCTCTCTCTCTCTGCCTCTCCCCATCTCTCTTCTTATTCTTTCCTATGGCACATCCATACTGATTTTATTAGTTGCTGAAATAGACTTATATTTTATATCTCATTAAATATTCAAAATAAATTCAGCATATTTGAGATGGTCATACATATTCAGTTTCAGTAACAAGGATCAGAATATTTTGATTGAGCCCGTGCAGCCAAAGACATTCTGAATTTTCTTTTTGTGTGCAGATAATTCCATTCAGAGGAATGAGCAGAATCACAATTGATCTCATTGTTTTCTTTTTCTTTTTTCTTTTATTTTTTTTACTCCTTTCCATCTTTCATAATATATAAAACAGCATATCTGCATAGCCCACGCAGGCACATCTTAACTTGATGGAGGCCAAGTTCCCATATGAAACATTTTACAGGATGCCCCTGTAACAGCTGGTATATGTTATTCATAGAAATACCTTGGATTGTTCCAGAAAATTCACTCTTGGCCTCTTAATATCTTTCCAATGAGTGTCATACATCAATGTGAAATGTTGGTTTTAACAGAGACAACAGCAACCCTGTTAGATATTTATTAGTTATGGAACATAATACTTTCTAGCACACGAGGCACTACAAAGAGAGAGCAGTTTTGTTCTTTTCTCCTGTGTGGGGGATATTAAATTGCTTGTGTGTGTGTGTGGGTGTGTGTGTTAAATGAGGGTGTGAATGTGACCCCCATTAGGTCCAGTAAAGAAGAGTGGTCCAGCACTGTTTGTTTTGCTTCAAGTCGCGGGAGCAGCGGCCAGACCTTGATTTATTAGTGCTCTGTGCCAAATGACCATGATGAAGTGCATTTCCATTTTAAAAGACTTCAGTGCTCAATCTGGAAAAGTTAAGAGGGAAAAACAGCATGAATAGCAAAGGAGAGAGGGGCACTATATTGAAATGAGATTTGAGAGAGAGAGAGCGGGAGAGAGAGAGCATTGCTTTGTATGTTTTTGAGAAGGGTTGTCATGTTTAATATTTAATCTGGGGTGCATTTCCTGTCAGAAGCATAATGTGTAAGTCCAGAGATTTAAGCTGAGAAAGTATCTTAAGCCTGTTCAGGCCTCATGCAAGGATTTAATAATGATAAAAAGATGTATGATGTGTGGACATGAGCAAAGCTACCACATGCAAATGCTGCAATATGACAGGAAGCTTGCATGCCTTACACATCTTTATCAACTTCAGGAAAACACATGTGATCCGAATGTTTATGTTAAGATAAAATAGTTGGACACTCTTAAACTTACACTACTCATACCAATGATAATTTATTCTTTTGTGCAAACTCTTAAAGACATTTTCTCAGAAGACCTGAATAGGCCTAAGATACCAGAGCATAAACATTACGATTTCCAGAAATCTTTTTAAAGAACGAACCATTTTTGGTTTTTTAAATGGCCCCATATCATTGCTTTTCTGACTTAGAAGATTTAGACGCCAGCCCATTTATGTTGATTTTATGAGGAGTGTATCAGGCTGGTGTGCTTTTTGAATGAGGCATAATACGTAGCACATAATCAACACAGAGGTCATTTCAGAGACAACCCTTCATTTATTTTCCAGTCAAAGTGGTCATTAAATATAAGTTATTCATTTTAGGAGATATTTCTGAGGACATTAAATTTAACACTATCTAATTGCATTAGGAAAAGTTAAAGGAAAAGTTCAGAAAATAGAACAAGACCTGGATGATACTTAAGGTTTTCGACTATGAGGTGTTTCTGTCCATCCTTCCCCTGTGAGGAAACAATTCAGTGCCATTGTTCTGAAAGGATGCTTGGCTCTCAAGAAGCTGTATCTGAAAAAGAAACTGACCCAAAAATAAGAAGATTTAATCAATTCTTTATAACATTCTTTAACTCAGACCTTACCATCGCTGAATGTCTTAACGATTAAGAGGATTGTGAAAAACAGAAAATGCAATGAACTTTTGAAATATCCCAAAAAGAATTAAATATTCACATGTGGACAAACCAGATCTTGTCTGGGTTCGTTACGAACCTACATCAGAACATCATAGAAGAATAAAAAAAAATAAAAACAATATCTCTCCTATCAGTTTGTGGAAACGTTTGTCAAAAGCTGCTTAGCAAATTGATTAATGGCAATCTCAAGTCCAAGAAAATAGAAAATCAACTTTGATAACCACTTATTTAAGAATGGACTGACTTACGTTTATTATTATTATTTATTATTAATATAATATTATTATTCTGGACATTCAGCTCTGTGGAAATCTAGTAAAGCATCTAGTAAACATATATGAGTACCCCTGCACTAAATACTGAGAATAAAAATATAAAAAATATATTATTTTATGAAATATTTAAATAAAAATTCAGTGAATGTCTATAATGGCCACTTTGACTAGAAACTAAATGAAGTGGTGTCTGATTGTTGTACAGTTATCATAAAGACACTGTAACGTTAAATCATAGAGGATTAAAAATCTAAAATATATATTGGAATCAAAAATCAAAAGTATACTTTGCTGAAAAAAAAAGTGTTAAAAGATGTGGTATGAGTTTTTTTTAGAGTTTAATTAATCTCCACATAATGTGAAGGTTCAGATCAAAGAAATATGTCGGAAGTTTCTGTTTTAGGAGCGCAGCTGTGAATCTGTTATGATATATGACCATTAGAACAGCAAGGTTAATTCACGTTGCTGAAATTTTGTGGCAGGATGAGCTATGTGGCATGCAGTTTTAGGAATCACACATTCTTTTTTTTCTTTACTTTTGGCTTGATATGCTTTTGGGGTCTGGAACCTATGACTATAACATTCTTTAACTGTGCTCATGTTGCATTGCTTAAGAACACGTTTGTGGCCTTGATGGTTTAGTAACTGTAGCCTAACTTGGCTCACGCTGACTTGTCATTGTGCATCTTGCAAGGTGAGATTCCATGTGTGCATGCTTGTGTGTGTGTGTGTGTGTGTGTGGTGCCAGCTCCTCTGCAAAGCAATGATAAAGTGATTCTTAAATGAAAATACACCTGTCTTTAGGACAAATACGTGGCACTAATTACTTGTCTAACCTAAATCTCCTGCCGCCAGATGTTACTAAAATACAGAGAGACAGAGACAAATTGCACACCACTCTTTTAGTCAGTGTACAAATATAGATGTTTAAATCATCTTTTCCTTGACCCCTCTGGAAAGGCATTCAATGTGAGCACTAAGACAAGGCTAAGACTAATTGTTACAGTATGGTGGGTATCATGCAATCTCGTTGTGTTCTGGCATAGCCCTGACATGAGAGGGATTATACCTCCATGTCCCCCCCACCCTTCAGAATTCACATTTCTATTTCAGTTATGTGCTCTTCAGCCCTTCACCCTCACTATGCCTTGTCCTCTCTCTTCTCTTCTCTTCTCTGAAGATAAAATCCCACTTTGTGATTCACACAGCATGCTGAAGAATTTCTTTGGATTCACAGAAGCCCTCGAAAAACGCACAGGTGTCAGTTACAGTAACTCAATAAGACTCTTAAAAGACGGGAAAGAAATTTCTCCTCTCGGCTGCCTGATAGAGCAATCGACCCTCATCCCCGTTTCTGTCTCCCTCTCACTCTATTACACTTTTCTGCTCTCTTTCCATTGCACGTTATTTCAGTCCATATTTGAATTCTGCATAATGGGGAAATTATGTGTAGGCACCACAAACAGCCGGCCTCTCCGTTACTTTAAAGGACAGGATAATGAGAGTGAATATCTATTTGCTCAGCGCAATGTGTGTGTTCCCATAGACACTGAGAGACTTCAGTGTGTGCGAGTGTCAACCTACACACACAATCCTGCAGACAGGGGGCAGTTGGAGAGAGAAAAGTAGAGAAATGAGAGATACATTCCATAGGCCAACACTTTTTATAACAAAGGTGGATTTGTATTAGATTTATTCAGTTTTGTATATTTTTTAGAGCAAAACTTCATATCCCCAAAACTGTAAGTTTATAGAAAGAGTATAAAACATTTATTAACTTAAAGGTTTGTTTGTTATATATCACTCATTTTTGGTTTGTCATTTGAAACACATTTAATATTGAGAGTGTCGCCTCTTTTTATCTGCTATAAAATCTTTGAATGCACACAATACTACTTTATTAATATAATTTTCTATATTTATGTTCCTTATTGATTGCATACTTCTAAATATTGAATGGTAGTACAACTGTTCACTACGTAATTCTCTACAATGAGATTGACTGTAAAATCACTGTCTGCCTTGCGGCTTCCAAAAGCTGAGATCAATTCTGGCCAAAATTTGCAAACGATTTCTCATAGGTAGTTTGCCCACTAATTAAAAGAGGTGTCTAAACTGTTTTGGACAAACTGTGAATTATTCTGATGCCTATAGTCTCCCTTTAAAGTCCAGTTTCCAGGAGGGACCTAAAATGGTATTGTAAAAGCGTGTCGACTAATAAATATTGATGTTTGCGTATTAAATTTTAGGTAATCGACATAATGTTGGCTACATAATTTAAATTGATTTTTCTTTTAATTCTTCAAGTCTTCAAGTACATAAAAATATATAATATTTTACTATGGTTTGTTTATGTTCAGAAGCTCTGTGTCTTTTAAGATGGAATGCTATGATTGAG
The DNA here is from genome assembly GCF_029633855.1 of Hoplias malabaricus. Classification (NCBI taxonomy): domain Eukaryota; kingdom Metazoa; phylum Chordata; class Actinopteri; order Characiformes; family Erythrinidae; genus Hoplias; species Hoplias malabaricus. Next base: position 52,007,257 of record NC_089820.1, read on the forward strand.
GGGAAAAAAACTACTGTACTCTAAGTTTACTTCTCTTTTTATTCACTGTTTGACTTACCACAGAAACGCATTTGTAACTCAAGATGTTTAGTTTTGTAGCACTTTCGGTAATGAAATGAGCTGTCTCTCGAATTTGGAGACATTTCCGTCTTAAGTCATCCGAATCAGCAAAATAAATAAATAAATAAATAAATAAATAATTTAATTAATCATAGTATCCACTAGTAGAGCAAGGAATAGAGCAATGTCCTAATCTCTGTTTGTGCTTTTCAAATGTTTTTTACAAACTCTATTGTCTGAAAAAAAAACTCCAGATTCCTTTTCTCTGCCATGGGCAGAGAGAGCCAAAGCCTAGCATATCGGACCAAGACACTTGGCATTTTGAACTGACTCCAGGGCTTTGTTAACACATTAAACCTGTTCCAGCCGTCGAATAGAGTGGAGAGCTGCCAATAGTGAAGAAACGTTTTGTAAAACATCACCTTTATAACCACACTACAGTGCATGTAGTCAAATGATTCTGCCCCATCAATCTGCCACATGGAAGCAACATGGAGGAGAACCACAACAACTAACAGACTAACTGGGCAACTTGAGTAGCTTCTACCAAATGCTGTGTCTATTGTTTGGATATGTTTTGACTTTACTGAAGATGATACTGAACATAAAGAAGTCAAATGTAAACACTGACAAAAACAGTTTCAGCGATCAAAGTTAATACCAGCAGTCAGTTTCAACACTTGTAGCACATTCACGTCACCAAATACCAACAGTGCATTGCTCAAAAAAGAGACTGAGAAGCTTCCAGAAACATTAGAAAAATATGTTTAATACTTGAGCATATTTAAAGTACAAGCTTCGTCAGTGAACTATGAGGGCAAAAAAACAAAACAAAATAATCATTCATAAATTGTAATCGAGGTAAAATGTTTAATAAATATGTTGAATGAGTTAATATAATTTTGGTCACTAGGCTATGTTTAAGAGATTTAAATAGTTAATTCTGGCTTTTGAGTAGTATTTTTAGTTTTTGTGTGCCTTGGATGCATAGTAGACCTCATCTACAGCTTCTTCCCTGTGGAACATAGCGCTACATGCCAGTACACTGGAAGCAGTCTGTGCTGTTTTTAGAACCCAGTCTCTTTTAGGGAAGAGGTTGGATGCATTTAATACATATCTGTGTCTTTCCAGAATTTTTATTTTTTTCCCCCCTATTTTCAGCTGTCATTAAATTAAGCAGTCCTTGAGGGTACAGCCATTATTAAGATGACAGCTCTTTTAAGCGATCTCTTGCTAGGTTTGTTAGAGACACACACTATTGTGCCCTCAGCCTCTGACTCAATGCTGCCAGACCATGGCCACTCAAAATGGCGGCAGCAGATGGACCGCTGCTGCTCTTTGCTGGCCTCAACCACTCGCCTCCCTCATTGCCATGTCTCCCACGCCTCCCTGTGTAATATCAGTCATGAGCGTTCATTCTAATTATTTGTGCAAATGTACTAATTAGTTATCAGGTGCCCCCTTCATCAGCCTCCCAAGCATCCTTTGTATTCAAAATAGGCCCCAGCGCATGGGAATTTTACAAGCCATCAGCAAATATTTACCACTTCCATCTCATTATGTTTGGAGTGGCCGTATGTGCTAAAAAGCTGACCGTGAATATCTTAAGGCTCCGCACACATGCCGCACACATGCTTTAAACTTTGCCTTGACCTTTAGCTGGCCGGCTGACCACACTAGAGAAACACTGGGGTCCTCTCCCCTGTGGCCTAGTGTGTATCTACATGTGTCTCGCTGTTGCACTCTGGGGTTTGCCAAACTTGAACACACACACACAGTCTGATGCAAAATTTTAGACAGCTCTGGTCAAATAACATGCTATGTTGATTTTCAATATGAAAATAAGTTGGCGCGTTCTCCACAGGGAACAAACTTAAATATGACTTTTATTTCTACAAATTTTATATTTATTTACCAAGCTCACTATAGTAGAAGACAATATAAAACATGTTTGCTACGGTCATGTTTTCAGCTTTATTTTTCCAATATGGTGAATGTAGCAACACAACTAAAATTAACTTAATTCTGCGTTAAAATATGCAGAGCTGTGTTCGCTGTGAAGGATGTGTTATTTTCGTATAGAAAACCAATAAAAAATATAATTTGACCAAGGTGTAGAAAATTTGTTATACATCTGTATTAACAACTAATCAGGCAATATGTTTGCATCTGGAAGGTTGACCAACAAAGTAGGAGTTCTAAAGGTGTGCCCAGTGAGTAGTGACTATGTTTAAAAACTCAAGCAGCACTGCTGTGTCTGATCCACTCATCCACAACAATGTCACTACCGTTCAGAGTATGATTCACCACCCAAATAATATCTGCTCTGTGGATTCTGTTAGGTTCCAGACAATTTAGGAACAGGGGGAAAGGCAGTCAACTTAATATGTGGACAACATGGACTACTGTTTGTAGTTGTATAACTACAAAGTGCACCTATATGGTAAAACGAGCTGAGACAGTGGGCTGTGAGTGTTGAAACAAGGAGGTAGCTTTAATGTTATGGCTGTTAGGTGTATATTCATTGCTGTGCTATTGCCAAGTAGTTAATTTTCCTCTAACTCTGCCTCCATTTGATTCGCTTGTTACCAACAAATGATGTATATCAGCTTTAGTGTGACCAGAGGAAAATGCTGACCATTTTTATTTCTCTGGCTCAGTGATTAGCAAGTTGGGAGTTGTCAATACAATAGAAATGAATGATTGGGACAAACCTGAATTGGGGCTATAATCTTTTTTTCCTGCTATGCTTTGATATTGCTATTCTGCATTTTTGCTTAAAAGGAAAGTGATTAATCAATAATTAATTTGAAACTGTGGCATTGACAGAGGTGAAATGGTGGGAATATTTTTCATAAATCTGCGCTTTATTACAAGTGCGATTGAGCGGTGTGGAGTGAGCCTCCTTACTCATGTTAAGTATGGTGTTTCTGTGTGGCTGACAAAAGCTGCTACCGTCGGAAATCGCTCTCCATGGCAGGGCTTACAGCCGGACGGCAGGAAAGGCCTCAGCGTGCACTTCTTAATTGCTCACAGGAGTTTGTCTCTCCAGCAAAGGAGTCGGCAAAGCGAGAGGCAACGGAAGAAGCACTTGACTGCTAGAGTGGGGTCAGGATGGAGCTGTTGCTTCAGCTTGACTCTCTGGTTGCTCTGCTCTCTGAATGCTCATCTTTGTATACTGATCTGGGGCCTGCTGAATTCTGGAAGATTCAGTGATCAGGATTAGGGCTCTTGGGAGCTTGGAACTGGTTCATGGGGAGGCTGTGTGTTTAGTGTCTAAAAGGCTGATCAATTTGTATATTAAAATCACAATTACAATGAGTGCAGTTGTAGTTTAGTTATAATGTGCTTCTTCAACAAAGGTCTGGAATTCAGATTTGATTGTGTTGTTTTTACTTGTAAAATAGCTCAGATCTTTAATTTATTGGAAATAATTGCAATAAATTGTTTACTTATTATTAAATGAAAGGTATGGAGGTACAAAAATACATATGCACTTGTCAAGCTGTGTGCTCTTAGAACATTTTGGAATACATCAGGTGGCATGTAGTACCTTGACTTTGATTATTTTCAAATCCCAGGAGAAAAGACTTAAAAGACTTAGTCAGAAACAGAAGAAAAGAAAATAAACGGATTGCATTCTCTGAAATCACCTCCTGTACACCCTTTTCTGTACCTCAAGCTCTTAAACAAAGGTAAAATATTATCTAAAAATATTCGCTATCATCATCTCCGATGTACAGAGAACCTGTTGTTTTTAGAGTGCAGAGAATTTAAAGACAATGCTGCAGGGAGGCCAGAGCTTTGATGCACATGCCAGGACTCTGTCTTCCCAGGACTATTTACCCTGGCCCTTCCTCTAGTATTGTTCAGGTGGACCTCCAAAGATAGGTTTTTTTAACCACATCGCTAAATAAGCCAATGTTCAATGGATGACTTTTGTTTTTAGCTTGTTTTGGTTTTTTCTTTTTTTATGTTCCTACAATGAACATTTAAGCCACGTCCTTTCACCCGGAAATGTTGCTGTTGTTATTTTAAACCCGCTAAGCAGCGTTTCATGGTGCAGACACAGCCGTCAAGACACAACATCCTCTTCCCCTGAGGAAAAGAAAGGTGGTGACCGGAGGCTGTCTGGATGTGGCCACTCTAGCAGCTGTATTTTTTTCTTTTTTATATATGTGTGTGAAAGGTGGTGGCGGGTTTATGGGGAGGGGTGCTGGATCTACAGTCTGGAGTTGCAGGTTGAAAGTCTCCATGGCCAGGAGGAGGAGATGGAGGAAAGATGGGAAGTTTTTGAGGGAGGGAGGAAGAAGAAGAGGAGGAGGAAAAAAGCAGCTGTGCCCGGGCCATCTGCTCAATCCTCAGAAGAAGGTAAGGTCTGTCCATCCACGTCTTCCCTGGCCACACTACAGAAGGCATCCTCTGGCCATGGTGCATCATTCAGCCCCACTGATTTAATGAGAGAAACTGGGGATGCCATGGCCTGGCCAAAGAGGACGAAGAAGCAATGAAAAACAGTGATTGTACCGCCAGGCCAACTTGCGTATATGTATGATAAATTCCACTATTATTAGAAGGCCCAGTCCGAGAGAGCGACATGGATTTATCACCTAGTTGGATTAACATGCATTCGTAGAATTTGTAAGGAGTTTTTTTTTTTTTTTTGAGTGGTGGAATAAAGAGGAAGGCTAATAATGGGGCGAGCAAGAGCGGCTGTGGTGGCTTGCGCCCGATGCCAGCGTGTGTGGCAGGGTTTTAATGATGCATCTGCTCATGTCAAATGATTCTGGACACATGGCAAACCCTGGCCTGCTGGAAGCTTTGATGTCATCTCTCTCTCTCTCTCTCCCTCTCTCTCTCACTCTCTCTCTCTCTCTCTCTCTCTCAATCAAACACAAACAAATGAACACATACATTCACCCTCTCTTAAATGCTCATACAATGACACATTTTTGGTCTCACACATACCAAAGAAGCACAAACACACACACACACAAACACACAGATTCTCGCACGGATGCACGCTCAGCCATGTACGGGCACGAGTTCACTTAGGCCCCCTCTGGTGCTGTGGTGGCTGGTTTTAATGTCCCTGCCTAATGATCTGGCAGCCCTCGAAAGGTAAATGATAATTTGCTTTAAGTGGAGCCTTTAGGCGGAAAAGCCTTGTAGGGCTTAGCTCTTTCAAAAAAACGGCCACGTTCTCGACAAGCTACGGACAGATTTCATTTCAAATGTGATTTCCGTGCGTGAAAGCGTCACATGGTAGCCCGTGCTGTCAGCTCTTATTTCAGCACGCATGGCCCAATGATGAATTTTCGAGCTATCTCTCATGAAGGGATTTAGCTCACTGAAGCCTGTTCAGCTGGGATGGACCAGAGAAGGCCACAGCAGGAATAAACACTGATCTCAGACCAGCCGGGTCTGTGAATACTCGTCCTGCAGAAGCTGCATAAATCACAGTACAGTGGAGCCTTTGTACAGGATATCTGGAGGATTTTATGCGATTCATCACTGCAAACCACTCAGCCTGTCTGCTTTATTTTTATTTTGTCTCAATAAGCAAAAATGAGTTTTCCAAGCATCACTTCTGAAACTTTTTCTTTTCTCGTCAATGTTATGCTAAATTGTTAAACTATGGAAGATTGTCAGGCCAATAAACAAAGCACATGTGAATCACGTTATCTCCCGTGACCTGAGTGAACTCAGTCATCAGATTCTGAGAAACTAGTCACTCTGAAATTAGCGTAATCATATGAGATTATATTTTTATATATACTCAACTCATGCAATTATAATAACAATATGTTACTTATTAGTTACATTTTCATTAGCTTGAAATAATATTAGATTAACTTTAGGGATGCACTGATGTGAACTTTCAGACGATGCTAAACTTTGTTGCATCCCTAATTAAGTTGAATAGCCGTTCAGTTAAATTAATCATTAAATGTTATCAGTATGTTTATTTTGTTTTCTTATAATGGTGTAAGAATCTTAGAAATCTATTAAAATATGTTGCATCTCTATAAAGTTGTTAGTTTTTAAGTATTATTAATGCTTTCATTCTGAACCTAACCCACTTACACATTAAGTCAACACAGCTTACTCCTAAGGTATGATGATAACGTCCAATCTATGAATGAATCCATCGTGACAGCAGATAGCACAGTTTCAGTATGACGCATGTGAGTTGCAACAGCAGCATTGGCAGGAGCCTGCACTCTGATACAGTGCTGTTGTAGCACAGTGGAGAGATGAAAAGAGCCAGGATGGCGAGGAGCGGCCGGGAGCGCATCCCTGGGGGCCAGTAATTGGTCAGGGCGGAGGGGAGTTCAGGCCCTGCTTTTGTCCTGCTGGTAATGGGAGATGAGAGCTGAGGTGCTGGGCCTGTGGCGACGGCCTGTCACGGCTGATCAGAGAAAGGGGTGCAGGGCCACGTGGGTGCCCTCTCTTTTTTGTCTGTTAGCCTCTGTCTGTCTCTCAGTCCACTCTCTCTTACAGAGACAGAAAGACAGAAAGGTGTTTTTGATATCTGTCATATCTCAGGTGTTTCACAGCAATGCTTTCTCTGTAGCTCTTATATCCCTTTCCCACAGTATTTCCAACCTGTTCCTATCACTTTCCCCATCCTCACATGGGCAAACAGTGGGGAGTTAAAGATCTCTTATCCTTTCCCTGGGCGAGAACGCTGCAAACTGGGCACTTAAAGGCAATATTTCTCCACTCTTCCCTTTTTATTTCTCTTAAAGTCGAAACTTAAAGGGTAATGCAGCTTTTTAGGGTTTCTAGGTGTAAAGTGAGAAGGGAAATGTGATTGTGAAGCATTAGGTATTAAAGCTAGAGTATTGCTGTGGGAGGGAGGAAGGGTGGTTTTGATCATAGAGCGATAGAAAAACGGGAGCCCCAGGGGCTATGCCTTAGGAAACGTCTGAAACGCTTAAGAGGCCTTTTTCCTCTTCCAGTAATGGAATGAAAAAGACTGGATATCATAATGTGTGTTCGGCATGTGAACAAATCCTCCTCATACAGTACGTAGCCTAAGTGGAAAGTAGCACGAGCCTTCAGTTTTTACAGCAGTCTCTTTGGGTCTGCTGGCACGCTGCGTTGACTGCGCGAGTGCTTGTAAGTGATGTTCACAATGAGCCGCGAGCCTCCAAAGCGAGTTTGAACTGAACGTTTGCAGGGTTCTGCCTCCTTTGCCTGGAATTCTGCTCTTACGAAGTCCCTCTTCCGCTGCAAATGTTTGCTGAACTATTTGTTCAGTTCTCAGCAGGGCCGGTCCCCGTCTGCTTCTCTGCAAACTCATCCTGTCCTTTCATCTGCTTCCTCTGATCAAAGCTCATTAACACATCTGAATGAGGGGGGCCGTCCCTACTAAGCTAATACCGAGTGGCTGAGCTGTTGCTAAAGTGAAGATGGTCACTGGTCTCCCTCTCTCTTCTTCTCTCTCCCTGTTGCGCTGCACCCAGACTTTGACCAACTCGAGTAAAGAAGGCTGCCTCTTTGATATGTTGTTTTCCTTTCTTCGTCAGCCATCTTTGATTCCTCGGGTGATCCGCCTCGCCCGCGCACAGCTGCCTGCTTTGCTTGTTGTTCTTGGCACAGCCTGAGCTAGCTAACGCACCCGCTCCTGGCTTTTTCTCTTGCCTGCTTAAAGAGGACTTTCCACTTCAAACAGCTTCAAGATGGAGCTGACATTAATGTTGCTTAACTTACATTTTAACTTACTGGGCCAGCTGTATATGTGTGCATGTGTTGGTACCCTCTCTCCCTTTTCACTCTCTGTCTCTCACTCTTTCTCTCTCTCTCTTTCTCTCTCAGAAAACAAAGACCCCAAGGTTACCTGAAACAGTCACTGATCGCGTTCCAGAAGCTGAATTCCTTTTTTCATGCCTTTCCACTCCTCACAACCCCACGTCTGCCAGGTGCGGTCTGCCTGACCTTGACTGTTTGTGGAGATTATATATTTACCAGCCCCTCTTGATAACCGCTGTCTTGTCTCCCCTTTCCCTATCACTCACTTTCCCACAACAAAGCTGCATTATTCCCAAACCGTGCTTTCTCTCTACTACTGGATTACCCTGAGGGTGGATAAGCCAGAAGTGGAGTCAGCTAATAGCTTTAAGTAACACACACTCGTTCTGTGTATTGTGTGTGAGAGAGTTTATGTGGGTACAAGTGCAGGTTAGAGAGCTTGTTTGTTTGCATCCCCTGGCAGGTTCAGCAGATGCCACTCGTATATTTGATGGGATGCTGATGTTAAATGTATGCGCATACACTGTGGTGAAATTGATGATTAATTTGGTGCACAATGAGGTTTTTGGCCAAAGAAAGTTTTGGCACCCACTCAAACCAACTGTTTGTGGTGAAACTGTTGGCTGTGGTGGACTACTTGGTTGTGGGAAAAAATATGTGATGAAGATTGTGTGTTTTTTGTTTCAGTTTGGTGTTAGAGCTGATTAAAAAAATAGACTAAAAGTAAAGAGCAAAAAATCCTGCAAAAAAGCCTCCTCAGACATTTTCTCTTTTCTTTATAACAAGTAACCCCACTTACACATTAACACACACACACACACACACACACACACACACACACACACAGAAGAACATATCCATAGTAGAATATACAAAATAATTGGCTTAGTGGCACAAGTTGTCTTTGCATAATGTTATATCTCTTTAGGTCTGAGCAAGGGTCAGAGCGGTTAGAATGTACCAATGAGTCATGGTACTAATGGAATGTCATTTAAGTGGGTGGTTGGGTGCGTTGTAAAATAAACAAAAATAGAAAATCTTGAATAATAGAAATGTACTTGTGATGTGTAAAGGTTATCTGATCACCTCTGCAGTGTTAACTCCACCTTAGTCATGTAGAATTATATGTAGAATTATGTGCAGAACTCACCTGTGTGATTGGCAGTCGTTAGCTGCTGTGCTCCCCCTGTAGTGTGATAATGTGGCTGGCAAATGTGTGATGAGGGGTGTGGGGGTTAGATTGGATGTTGCGTGTGTGTCTGTGTGTGTGTATGGGGGGGTGTTTGTATTTGTGTGTGTGTGTGTGTGTGTGGTGTTGGGGGGGACGGTTACCACGGAAATGGATGTGTTGGCCTCATCAGCGGGCTCCCAGCTGGTGAGGGCTCGGAAGCGCGTCTTGGCAAGCACGCGGTCAGGGGGGAGTTTGCATCTGTGCAGCCTTGGCTCTCAGCTGGAGGGGGGTGGGGGGAAGGTTGGGGGGCCCACACGTCAGGTCTTAAAGGGGACCCACCCACTGCCATCACTGTTGAAACCGAACGGCTAGAACAGACGCACCTATACACATCCACTCTCTGTAACTGGACTGTTGTTTGCTGTTTTGGTATATACTGTCTGGAGTTCTAGTTAGACATCCAGTTAAACAGAGCAAACAGCTCAGTTGCAGGGCGTAGCATTTCTAAATTTAGTTCTTAGGAGACCAGCAATCTGTTTTAAAGTACAATCTTGGGGATAAACTCAGAGGTACACAATGTCCCTTCTACCACTTAGGGATCTGTAAAGAATATTGTTTTATACAAGCAAGTTAACTTTATTGATTTCTATTTATAGTCTATACTGTATATATATATATATATCAAAAACATGGATATCCCTAATGATGAGTGAGTAAAGCTTCTTTAAGGTATACCCATTGCAGACACACATGCAGTTGTGAACACACTTGTGTAATCTCCATAGAAAAGCATGAAATGAAGTGGGATGCTCTGAAGCACTCGTAGATGAGCCTAAGGTCCTAAAAGCTCAGTGTCAGCTAGAGCTGTTGTAACCCTACTATAACAAGCCCGTAGAGCAGCGGAACGGTGTCCTCAGGATTGATTTTACCTTTCTTCCTTGCTTCCTTTCCTTCACTGGGCCATTCTCTTTTCAGTAGATTTTATTTTTTGATAAGCAAACCAACGTTTTTTTCTGTTCACCTTTCTTTCCCCACACGCCATAATCCACAGCAGGGGTTTGTGTCCTATAGATGCCTGTTCTGTGCATTCTTTATTTGATTCCTCTCTCTCAGGATACTTCCCATTTGGGGAGATCTGCACACTTCTCCTTGTTTCTTTGTGTTGCCAGAGCTGAGGACGTGGTGTTGTGAACTGCCTAGAGCCTCAGGTTCTGTTCTGAGCAGCTCCTTCGTGTCGCACTTTCACTGAGTGACATCTGACGCCCAGGAGTGCGAACATAGGAGAATACGACACACACCTCTGCCCCAAGTGAACTGAGACAGGAGGTTATTGCTCTTTTGGCATGGAGAGTGTCGGAGGTGTTTGAACAAGGCTGGTGTGTGCACACATTCAGGAGCTGTCAGGTCATGTGACCTCTGACCTCTTGGTGGAGGAAATGTATGCTGTAACATTCAGGGTATTTCTATGTGCTTGACATGTATTCCACAGCCTGAATTCAGCTTGAAGTGATGAACAATTAAAAATGGTGTAACCTGTAACGTATAGGGAACTATTTATTCATTTTTTCTGTAAAATTCATACTGTTCAGAGTTGTGGTGGGTTCAGAGCCTAATCAGAATCACTGGGCACCACACAGTCATACATTCACTCATACACTCTCGCCTGTAGACAATTTTTGCATGGTCAATTGACAGTTTGTTGTTTTGGACTGTGGGAGGGAAACTGGAGCAGCCGGAGGTGGAGAACTCGACAGGTGGAGAACTCCTCACAGTGTCCTGAGACAAGGTTTTAACCCAGAACTCAGGACCCTGAAGTTGTGTGCCACATGTTCTACTTGGGAGGCAGACATGGCTTGGTGGTTAGGGAACTGGGTTTGAAACCGGAAGGTTGACGGTTCAATCCTTAGAGCTGGCAGGTCATGACTGAAGTGCCCTTGAGCAAGGCACCTAACCCCCAACTACTCCCCAGGTGCTGTGGCTAGGGCCGCCTACCACTCTGGGCATGTGTGCTCACTGCACCCTAGTGTTCACTAGTGTGTGTAAATGTGTGTTTCATAGCACGGATGGGGTTAAATGTGGAAAATAAATTCCTCTGTTCCTCTGCACAGTGGTCAATAAAGTGATTCTAATTCTAGTGCCACTTTTTGGAAACAATAATGTCATTGGAATTTAAAGCATGTTTAATTTAGTAAATACATCCATCCATCCATCTGTAACCACTTATCCATTTCAGGGTCACGGTGGGTCCAGAGCCTACCTGGAATCATTGGGCACAAGGCAGGAATACACCCTGGAGGGGGCTCCAGTCCTTCACAGGGCAACACACACACTCACACATTCACTCACACCTACAGACACTTTTGAGTCGCCAATCCACCTACCAACGTGTGTTTTTGGACTGTGGGAAAACGGAGCACTCGTAGGAAACCCACGCGGACACAGGGAGAACACAGACACCCAGAGTGGGAATCGAACCCACAACCTCCAGGTCCCTGGAGCTGTGTGACTGGGCATTATTTTTTAATAAGCAAACCAAAGTTTTTTTCTGTTTGCTACCTGCTGCGCCGCTGTGCCACCTACTAAATACATCAGTATTTATCGGTAAACATCTAAACAAGTAAAAAGACCTCTGCTACCGGAATAATCTTACAGTAATCACAAGAATATCATAGTGAGATTTGAACACACATTTGCAGGTGTGGAAAATACTCAGGTGACTAGTGTTTTACTGATCTTTACTGTGGAAGCACTAGAAACAACTGTATTTGAGGATATTTAAGAGAACAGAATATTTAAACATTTTTAACTGCATATATAGGTTTTAAATACATCTTAAACATCTAAAATTCCGAAACATTACTTATGTGTCAGTTTGTATTAGTGCCAATGTAGCCAAAAGAGAATTTGTGTAGAATACATTTTGTAGAATAAATAGAAATAAACAAAACAAACTGATTCTACATTGTGTTCATAAATTAGCTCAGCAGTAATTTAAGTTAGTATTCAGTACCTAGTTTGGTCATGTACTGCTCAACATTGGTTGAGCTCAATACAAAATATATATAAAAAAGAAAAGATATATATGTAGTTTATTGTAAAAAAAAGTATAAACTCGTCTGAGTAACCAGCGCCTTGTAGGGTTTCTAAATGTAGACTGTCTGTACCCACTATAGTTTCAGCGGCATGAAATGTTACAGAGGTGCCTGTCAGGCCTTGTCCCTTTTCCTCAAACACTGACACTGGAGGGGACAAGAGTGGCTTTTGTTCATTTTCCGCTTGCCTTCATCTGCTTGCAACAGACAAGACCTTTACTGTGTTGTCATCTGCTGGCTTTAATATGGTTCTCAGATCCAGTTAAGCCCAGACAAGCAGGGTATGGGAAAGGGTCACGTACTAAAGTTGGCACAAGACAGCTGTGGCTGTTCACATGCTGCTGTTGAAAAGTGTGTCCATTGAAGTTAAAGTGAAGGTACTGCTCTCTGGATAAGATTCAATAGTAAAGCCTTCTTCTTACCATCTTTTATATTCTTTTCAAAGATTTTATACACTGCTGTGAAGTGCTATTCATGAGATCTCACGTGCGTAGTGAAAGTATGTCCAATGGTGTCATTTTCCTCCTGCCTCCTTGCACTGCTCTTTGCAGAAATGTGCATAACGGTACATGCATGGTGTAAAATGTTGTGATCTGCTCTGTGGGAAATGTGGGTAATGTAGTGACATCTCGGTTTCAGCTCTCTGTGCTCAGCTCACTGTGCGGTCTCTCCACCGTGCTGACCTTTGACAACTTTACTATATTCTCAATTCTGCTGGAGCCTCTCAGAAGCCCTTTGCAGAGCCGTGTTAAAGCTTGGCCTGACTGTGTGATACTGGGTGATAACTCTACAGAGCAGAGAGAGAGAGAGAGAGAGAGAGAGAGAGAGAGAGAGAGAGACAACATGCCAAGTGTGTTATCAGCCTGCAACACAGCCACAAAGTCCATCACCACTTATGCCCAAGACAGTGTATAACAAGAATCCTCCTTTTTTGCTTGTCATGTTGGAATTTGTTCTTCTTTTGCATTTGATCTAGTCTATTTCCTTGTATTTTTCCTTACATTTTGTCTGTAATCATACTTTTATTTAATAGTATTTATTCCTTATTTTTCATTTTATTTTCTCCTTTAATTCGTATTGGTCTTTGTCATTATGCCACTATTCTATGCCACTGTTTTGCCTGTGTGTTATGACATGTTTAAAAACATGTTAGCATTTCTCAGTACACCACTCTTTTTTTTTGCACTCTTAGTGTACTGCTTTCTTCTTACCCCCCACCAGCACACACACAACCACACACACACACATACACATACCCTGCTTATGGGTCCAGAGAGGCCTGCTGAGAGTTAGCTTACATATTGTCCATATTTATTTTTTAACATTTTTTAAAATATGTATTTTGCTTGTTGACCCAGTTTAACTGCCTCCAATTCCCAGTCTTGTAATTCTGTCTCTGTGCGTTATGGCTGTGCCACCAGTGAAAGAGTGAAGGCTGGACACACTTCTTCTGAGGCATGTGATGTCTGCCACTGCATCTTTCCAAACCACCAATGACACAAGCCTCAGATTATTAATGTGCTTTGAGGAGAATACTAGACACTTGACTTATTAAGCATTACATAGACACCGTATATAACTCTGTAAATTAAATAAAAAAAAAAATTAAACTAACCCAAAAACTCCCCTACTCTCAAAGAACCTCTACCACCCCAAGCTGGGCGGTAGTCATGAGCATGTCATTGCGCAAAACGTGCGAAAAAATTTACACATTAATACTTTCTAAATATTCATTCATTCATTATCTGTAAGCGCTTATCCAGTTCAGGGTCGCAGTGGGTCCAGAGCCTACCTGGAATCATTGGGCGCAAGGTGGGAATACACCTACCAACGTGTGTTTTTGGACTGTGGGAGGAAACCGGAGCACCCGGCAGAAACCCACGCAGACACGGGGAGAACACACCAAACTCCTCATAGACAGTCACCCGGAGCGGGAATCGAACCCACAACCTACAGGTCCCTGGAGCTGTGTGACTGCGACACTACCTGCTGCACCACCGTGCCGCCCTACTTTCTAAATATTTTATAATTTATTTATATTTAAGGAAATAAAAACAAAATTATAAAAATGAATACATATAGTTGTATTCTTGTCTTACATAAACCATGACAATCATATATATTATGTTTCTAGTAGCTTAATGAGAGGTTTAAACTCTCAAACAGCTCTATGAAAACTACTTTTTAGCAGATATGTCACAATAAGACTTTTTTATTCAGAGCTCTATTTTTATTGAAACACTTCACTTAAGATCATCACCTAAAAGAAATACACAGCTAACAACATCACATCACACAATAAGAGTGTGCTCTATGGCAAGCTATGGCCTAATACACAGGCTTACTGTCTCTAATTGAGAATTGATTTAATATATTGTTATCAAATTCACTGTTTTGATTTGTTGTAGAGAGGGGAAATAAAACATTTAGAGATGAGTGTAAGCAGTACCTCTTTAAGATCAAGAAACAGAATAAAACACTCGATCAGATATCTCCAAACTTTTCACAGGCTCTGTTGGTTGTGTTTTAGTGTGCCATTTTGTAGCCCCTTTTTTTAACATTCATGAAGATGTGGGCCAAAAATATTATGCCATTTTGCCTTTCACATGTGCTTATTTGATTATCGTTTCTGTAGTCAAGTACTATTAACAAACATTTTACCATCTGACTTAACCTCTCTAAAAGCACATTTGTATGCGTTGTCTAAAAGCTGTCCTTTTCTCTCCCCCTGCTATGCTTACTTACCTTTGCTTACCGTCTCTGCCCCCCCTTTCTCTTTCTGTATCTGAGCTGATCTAATGATTCATGGAGCTGCATCGAGCCGCTTGTCGGAGATCAATCATCTTGGTCCAAGCATTCTGCCGATTGTTTGAGTAGGGGGCCATTAGAGAGAACTGTTTGGAAGTGTTTTGTGAACCTAAGCTGCTTCAAAGGTCAGGGATTCAAAAAAAAATAAAAAAATAAATAAATAAATAAAAAAAAGAAGGCTTTTTGAAAAGTGCTTCAGTGTGTTGGTACATTAGTGTGTGTGTGCATGTTTGTGTCTGTTAGAGAGGCCTTGTCAGCCTTGTCGTGACTCCGCTGCCCTTTGTTAGTGTGAATGCTTAAACAGCCCGCCACGAGCTCCGAACCCGAGATAAATAATTTCCACTGTCTGTCATGCTGATTTGAAATATGCACGGCTACAGCTCAGGAGGCGAGACGAGACGAGGAGAAGGCGAAGGAGGAGGAGAGATGAGATGAGATGCTGGCGTGGAGAAGAGAGTGCACAAGGAGGCTCGTTTTATGTGGCTTGTCAATACCTACTAATGAGAATCTTCGCTGTGATTTGCATTGTGTAGTATGAGCCCCAACGTATTGCGAACATGCTGTAAAGTTCTCTAAGCAGCACCTCTTGAAAGCGCTGGAGTTCGGGCTTCTCGGGGGTTGTTGTCAAACCTGTGGTAAAATTTTCTCTTTTTTTCTGAATTTTTTTGTTTTTATATATATATTTTCTGAAACTTTGTTCGGCTTGTGAAACAGCACTTCTGTTGTCTGAGATCTGAAACTTTTTCCTTTCGTGTTAAAGTTCTAGTGCTCATTGTGCATGAGGTGGTCGATGAGCAATCAGCCTGAGAAGCACTACCTGATGACCTTGCGATTGTGCGAATTGAAATGATGTTCCTTTACTGCAGAGGACTCCATTCAGCAGTATAGAAGAGCGCAGAGGCTGTGGCAAAAACAAGAGGAAACTCCATGATTCTCACAAGATAATGGGCAAACATGACACAAAACATATAATTGATTAAATATGTGCTCGCGGTTGTGTATGACACAAAGCTGCTTTTGCCCACTGCTCCCTGGAAAGTCTGATCACTTAACATGAGGTGTTTATCATCAACTCTGCTGCCTGGATTAGGTTAACTTTACCCTTATGTGTGGAGAGGGTACCAGTCCTTGACATCGTACAATCGTATGCATAAGTTTAGGTGCCCCAGATGGAATTAAATGTTTTGTTTCTAAGTCTTAAAAAAATAAAAAAAACAATTGAGAGTAGAAGATATTAAATGCAGGCAACATTACAACATTTAATTGTAACCCTGATGAATTTAAATAATGTCATTTTGAGGCTAAGCAGCAGCTAATATGTAAATGTCATCAAAAAACAATATTTGATTTAATAACTCATAATTATATTTAGTTTGAAAACATTCTAAAAACAAACTGAGTAAATAAGGCAGATGTTTTTCTTTGTCTGATGTCTCCACTCTGAAGATTGGTTTTGTCAGTAAAGAAATGCTGAGTTTCCATTTTTAATTCAGTGATAACATATCAGTTGTTAGACAGTGATAACATATTAAGTTTTTGTTTTCACCATTTTTTTAAATTGTGTTTATTTTGTCTTTTAAAAGTGAAGGTACTTTAGCAAAAGCCTTGGTTACGTGTTATTGGCATGACTCTCAGAGCCAAATGCAGCATCTAAGACATAGTATAGTCAGAATAAGCCTGTTTTGGAGCATCAGTGTGTTATTTGTTTATTTTATTTAAAAAATTGTTCTAGATGTTTCTAAGATCAAGAAAACCAATTTTTGTTTGACATAAACAATCGCAATTTTAGTTTGACAATCACAATTTTAGTTTGACATAAACAATCGCAGTTTTAGTTTGACATAAACAATCACAATTTTAGTTTGACATAAACAATCGCAGTTTTAGTTTGACAAACAATCGCAATTTTAGTTTGACATAAACAATCACAGTTTTAGTTTGACATAAACAATCGCAGTTTTAGTTTGACATAAACAATCACAATTTTAGTTTGACATAAACAATCGCAGTTTTAGTTTGACAAACAATCGCAATTTTAGTTTGACATAAAAAAATCGCAATTTTAGTTTGACATAAACAATCGCAATTTTAGTTTGACATAAACAATCACAATTTTTAACATAAACAATCACACTTTTCTTTTTAAATATAACAGCCTACTTTTGTATTTAATTGTTTTCATAAGAACATAAATACAAAAATTGAATAACCAGAGCCAAAATGGCAGCCTACCAATAAATGTGTTTTGATTATTTTTAATAATAAATAAAGTGTTTGGTCTGGTTAATATGGTACCTCAGTGTGGTATTAGACAGGTACATCATATCGGGGCATGTAAGTCTTGACAGTCATGAATCCTTCAATTGTGTGCCAGCTCCATAATGTAATGGCAGGATCATTTAAGGTGGAATGGCTTATTTATTCAAGCAAAGTCTTTTTTTGACCAAGCTGTGAATCTAAACTGTGGTATTTAAGGTAGCACCAAACTAACAAAGCTATATTTTAGCGGATCTGAAATGCTGTTGAGTCTGGGATTTTGCGTCAAGACAGCATTGTTTGACAAACACATGCACACACTGTATATCTTTGCACTACTTCTCTTTACAATAATATTTGAATCATAAAGACAAACTGACATGAAACAACATGACCTTAGTCATGATAAATCCCTCTACAGCTTTGTGGCTAGAATCTTGTTCATGTGCATTTCAACAAAGCTTTACTTTTGGTCAGCACTTACTTTTAAGTCAGTAAGTGAAAATGCCTGTTCTAGTCTGGCCCCATAAGTGGTCCAGCAATAGCTTCAGAGTCTGAAGAACTAACACTGAAACAATGTCCTTGTCAGTTATAACAGTGTGATCATTGACTATGTAGTAGCAACAGTGACGTCAGACACACTGACTGGTGGAGTTTCAGACTTAACATTGCATTATTCTAATTAAAGTTTACTTCAGTTAGTCAAATTTAATATAAAATAATCCATTTTCTTCAGCTTATTTCACATGAAAAAAATAATACAAGGTTTTGAGGAGGATTGAGAGTTAATATATATAGTATTTATCATAAAGCGCTAAAGCATCTTTATCTCATTGGAAAACTGAATTTGAGGTCGGTCAGGATATCGTAGCGCTAGCATATTTGGGAATATTAGCTGCAAGAGTAAAGGAAAGCTTACGAGGACAGTGAAAATGGGTAGTAAGGTGGCAGGCAGAAGTCAAAGATATATGAAAGGTTTGTATAAGGTTCATAAACAAAAAAAATGCACTGAAGCTTGTAGAGGATATATTACAACCTCTTAACTCACCGTTTGAACAGGCAGATGATATTTGATGCCAAGAGCCACCAGGAATATTTATAGGAGGTCATTTTTATCAAATGCAGCGGAAATTTTGAATTTACATGAATTATGAATGACAATAAATGTATTCTTTAACAGCATGCTTTTAATAGTGAATTACTAAATATTTCATTAAAAATAGATCTAAATTAGTCTTGTTTCCTTGGGTTTGGTGCAGTACAGTATTTAAACGTGGTGTGACTCATGCACTGTGCCTGTGTGTCATAATGTTGTGATACATACTGTGTATTGGGAAAGGTATTGTGATAGTTTTCTGATACCACACTTACCTAGAGAATGTGTCAACTCATTTTGAATCAACAAGACCTTTAATTGACTTGGGGTGTCCATACTTTTGCATATGTTTGTGTGCATTTAAGTGGCAGCAGGCATGGTGTCGTGTAAGCAAGCCAAGCCTTGCCACCTCTGAACTCCACATGCCCTGCTAAAAAACTGAGGGGGAGGCGGCCGCAGGAAATGTTTACATGTGATAGCTGGTTTAAGACCCAGCAGTTTGCCAGTAATTGGGTAAGCTGGCACAGAGGCGAAGACCTTTTGTTGCACACTCGCCTCGCATCAAAACCACTTTTCCACCACACAAAAGAGCAGCGGAATTGAAATCAGCTGTATTTGGTTGATTTAAGGCACTTTTTCTGTTTCATGGAACCACATATAAGGCGCCTGTAGCCTCACCAGCGAGTGTCTGCCTGCCAGTCCCTGTGCTGCTGTCCAAGTCCCATCCACTAAATCATTTTAAAAGACTGAACTGTTTTAAAACCACCCCTCGCCAGAAGAAGAGCTGTCTCACTGTCTATCAGAATTGGACCGAAAATGGAGTTCCTGGAAGAAGTTCTTCATTTAAAAAAAATGTGCAAACTATCCACATGCTGATAATTATCTTATTTCCTTTGGCTGCTAGTTCTGCGTTCTTAATGATGGTGCTGTTGGAGGCCTTTTTTTAGTTTACATTTTTATTTATCTATTTATTTGTTATTTGCCTCCTAGTTCTTGAGAAGGAAAAGTAGGGCGCTCACTTAGCAATTATTGCACAGCCCCAAACTACTTTTTTGTTTTGTTTATTTGCCTTTTTTCCTCCCCTTAAAGACACAGAATTATTTTAAAAATAAACAAACACAAAAAAAAAACATCTCTCAACTGGAAGAATATTTAATTGTTTTTTGATTACTTAGGATATGACCATGGGAATACTGAGTCTTAAATATTTAAAGACATGCAATCCGGAATGAAACCGTATTTCCATTTACCATGGAATAATTTTTTTCCTCTCTCCCTCAATAATTATCATTCTCTGAAAACAGTCTAAAAAGCATCAAATAGATAAATATTTGAATTCCCATACAGAGCAGGGAACAGATTAGTATAAGACACTAGAAGAGGATTCCGGGAGAGGACACTTGTTCCTCCACCAGAGGGTGGCAGCAGAGAGCAGCCTCCTCCATGCAGCTCTGCCAGCCAGTGATTATAATTTATGATCCATTTCTATTATAGGTGGGGTGTGCGGAGATAGTTACAGTAATAATTATCAGGACTGAAGTGTTTCCTTGGCAACAGGGGCCTTTTTTCCCTCCATTCATGCGGGTGCAGAGGGGAGAGAGAGCGCCTGTGTTGCATGACATGGCTGGGAGAGGGGAGCCATGGCCTTGTGTTGCAGCATATCTAAGCCTAGCTTAGCCATGGCTACATAAAGTACAGGACATACACAACAGACCATGTGCTGACTCTTATACAGTGGCATATTTATTCGTTTTAGAATTGTTTCCCCACATTTTGGCAACATTCATTTGAATCTCTATACTTCTCACTCACTTTTACCACTTTGCATACTTGATGTAGCCTTGTTACTTTAATAATTCAGGTTGTCCGGTCAAGTAGCAAGTTCCAGCTCCATCTCCTACCTGTCACTACGTCCTCACAAAGTGCATTCTTATAGGGCCCTCCGCGGATTCATTTCTACTTAAAAATAACATCAAGCTCTACTGTATATACCTATTAAACCGGTGTGTTGCCATGTTTGTCACATGTTTCTATAGGCTGTGTGACTGGAGAGGGTGTGAAGTACTGTCATGTTTTTTTTGTGTGTTGTGAATTGGCAGTAGCAGGAGCGTAAGCCGCCTTTTCACCTCATCTAGCACGTCCTCCCGGGTCCTACATAAACCCCCTTGTGCAATTACAGGATGGCCCTAATTCCTTATCATAAAAATCTAATGTTGGAGAAATAGGTGTGTTGAGGCCAACCAGTGGGGAGATTGCACTCTGGTCTGTACCATTAAATCCTTCATGCTAACGCTGATGCTTTTCTTTAATTCGGCCACTCTGGGCTTCCACCCTATGGTGCTACTAGCAGGAGAGAGAGAGAGAGTGGGGGAGTTGAGAGAGAGAGAGAGAGAGAGAGAGAGAGATACAGAGAGTGTGAAACTTAGTCACCTTCCACATGAACTTGTGATTTTATTTTCACTGCTGATTATGAGCACTGTGGAGACCTGTTACAGCCATAACCACAACTTTGGTTAAACAGAACAGCGAGACAACAGGAGATCTATTTTTCTCAGTGATCCTACAGAGACAGAGATATTTGGAAGGATGCCTCTAAACTAACACTGCTCCCACAGGAGACCTATTGTGAGTACTTACCACCAGCGAAACAATGAAGGCATCACAAGTTAGCATCGCCAGGCAAGCACCAGTGAATAGGTTTGCTTAATTTCAATTAAAGTTATTCAATGAAAACTAAAATTAAAAAAGAGGAGCGCTCACTCTACATGAGGGTCTTTAAGGGAGCGGCAAATTATCCTACGTTTTTCTTGTTTTGTATTTTGTACACTTGAAGGTCTGTTTGATTTTATTGATGTATTTATTGAGTGTTTTTAAAATTCAACCAAATTACACTGTATAACTTCTATGCCTTAAAATTAAACTATATTTCTAATGTTTTGACTGAATTGGCTGCTGAGTGTGGTTCCATATAGTCTCTATAGTAAAGGCTGTGATACTTACAACAACCAGAGTCATTCTTTGGTGTATTTAGATCTATTTTCAAAAGGTCAAAATGTTAATGTAAAAAAACAAATATGAGATCCATGTTAAAAATAGAAATATTTTACCATTCAAAGAAACATTGTCCTTGAGTATTTGTTCCATAGCCATCACTTTAACACCATTACAAGGATTCACATTTTGAAACATTAACAGTGTTTACATACTACATCAAACTATTTTATTTAAAAAAAAAATAAAGTTTGGGACATTAGTTTTTCCATGATGAAGGTTTTTTTTTCTGCACAAGTCTGTTAATGAGTAAATGAATGGTGTGAAAAGAGGGACCCTGTTGCTCTGTCTTGCCCCTTCTGTCGCAGGGATGTAGGTGCCTGAACGAGCAGCACTAAGAGCATTGGAGAGGGCAGCAGTGGCAGCAGGGAGGCCTTTGGGCTCTGCCGTGTCCCAGAGCAGATTGTGTGGTGGTGGTGGTGGCTGGCATTAGCGCCGCTGGGACTGAATTAGAAATGGGATCGGGGCGAATCGCGCAGGGTTAAAAAGCTGCTGGGGCGGGCTTTCTGTGCCCCAGAGTCTGTCATTGATTGAGGTGCTTGGCTGATATGTCAGCACCAGGCACACAGATGGATGAAAGCACAAACGTAGCCATGAAGCACCTTCACATAGGCACCTTTTCACTTGTGACTGTATCTTGTGCATGTTGTGGTAACACTACAACCTCATGTAGTCCTTTATGGTGTTTGTTCCACACTTACTACTGTTACTGTAATCTTTTACATGCAATCCTCAAGTGTCTTCCCATCCTCTGTCCCTTGTGCTCTCTCTGTTTTACTCTCCTACGCTTTCTTTTCTTTCGCCTCTCTCCACCCTGAAGTGCCCTCTTTAATTGAACAGTCATCTGTCGGCTGTTTTCTTCTCTAGCCGCCACCCCTCCCTGATATCAGTCCATCAGATGGCTCCAGCCCTCTCTTTTTCTCTCTGTCTTTCTGTCTCTCTCTCTCTCTCCTTCCTCCATCATGCCATCTGCTTCTAGCCCAGCGACTGGCGAGAGCTGTGCCATCCCTCCCTCCCTCCCTCCTGCTTTCTCTCTTTCCCTCCCTTCTTTCATCCAGCGCTCTCTCTGTCTCTCTCTCTCTCTCTCTCTCTCTCTCTCTCTCTCTCTCTCTCTCTCGCTCTCTCCCTCCCCATTGGCATTGTTTGTTTGTGAGGGACACTGTGCCTTTAAGAGCGCTGCCTGCTACTCGGGCCTAATGTCATTAATCTGTACAAACTTGGTGTGACAGAAGCAGGAGGCACCGCAGATTGATGACATTTTATTGTTATTGCAGTGCTACTATTAACTGTTCGGCAGTTCTGCTCGTATTTTTTTCCTCCTCCCTTTACCTCCACACATACACATCCAGGCACAGAGAGACCAGGGGAAACGTGTGAGCTGCAAATTGAACACATTGCAGGCCTGGTACAGAGAAAACAGATTAATTTAAGTGTAAAATTGCTATTTTGATGTTATATTTCTGCTGCATTTTTTGCAAATAAATGTGAATGAATCCTCTGTGTAGAGGCCTGTGGTATTTCACTGATCCACTCTTAATTCCCATATATACAGCGGGGGATACTTGTACATTCCCTACAAAATAGGGCAGGTTTTATATATGAATATATGAATAATGCAGATATTTTGCTGTATGATTTTTACTATGAAAAGCATAACACACTGAAAAAATAGTTTTATTGATCTGCATCAGTTTGGCATTCACGTCATGCTTTTAACAGGAAATCTTTTAAAGCAATTAAAGACTTTCTGTGTTTATAATTTTGAATTGATCATCACTTCAAAAATCCACTTTCCAATTCTTTGTAGATTTGTTTTTGACTTGCATTAGGCTGATTACCATTCAGTACTAGTTCTCAAATGAATCCTTGGTTTATTAGTAGTACACACATATTGGGACATATATCCTTCAGTTCTTGTTGTAATAAAACAACAGTAACATATTAGAGCAGGCATCAGGTTTACTTTAGATGTGTGAAGTTTAATTCAGTTCATCATGCACCGTATAATAAGAGGATAAGTTTGGTTAGGCAGTGTATCATAAGCCATTAAACTGTTTTCGTTTTTATGGTAGGCCTGCGGGTTTTACGAAATTTAGCAGATGTTTAATTGCTATATAAATAATAAGTAAATAATTTAATTTCTTTATTTTGTAGTTCACACCGGTATTGACCAAGAAACCTGTAAGTTGCTTAATAGGCTGCTTTTTAGCTCTCAGTATTTGCATGCACCCCCCTGAGGACAGGTGTGTCTATGGTTGTGATAATGACACCTTGTTTCATTATTGTAATAAAGATTTTTAAAATCTGGTTCCTTGTGTACTGTACTGTGAGAAAATAAGTTCTAAAACTAACATATAAGCAGCATATATGCAAATGGTTATGGGCTATTTATCATAAGTTTGTTCTATTTATGGCTTTCTATATGTAATGCAAATCTAAAAGATGTAAGCCTAAGGAATCTTGATTATATTTACATAATGGGAATGGCTGAATTTCAGTACAATTCAAAAGTATACGTTTATGTTATTACTGCTACTGAAGGACTGGCTCCGGACCCACCGCGACTCTGAACTGGTTAAGCAGGTACAGACAATGAATGAATGAATGAATATTTCTTCTACTGCTTTTACAACCATATTCCAAGAAAATTTGGTAAAATGTAATAACAAAAATATGTGAGCTGTTTATTCGCTTGAATTTTTATTTAATCATAAAAAAAAGATCTTTGTTTTCATTGAACCAACATGATTGTATTTTGTAAATATAAACAAAAGTGGTAGTGTTGCAATCACAGCTCCAGGGACCAGGAGGTTGTGGGTTCGATTCCCGCTCCGGGTGACTGTCTGTGAGGAGTGTGGTGTGTTCTCCCTGTGTCCGTGTGGGTTTCCTCCAGGTTCTCCGGTTTCCTTCCACAGTCCAAAACACACGATGGTAGGTGGATTGGCGACTCAAAAGTGTCCGGGGGTGTGTGTGTGTGTGTGTGTGAGTGAACGTGTGTGTTGCCCTGTGAAAGATTGCCGCCCCCTCCAGGGTGTATTCCTGCCTTGCGCCCAATGATTCCAGGGGGGCTCTGGACCCACCGCGACCCTGAACTGGATAAGGGTGACAGATAATGAATGAATGAATAAACAAATTTAGAATTTGATGCTTGTAACACACTCCAAAAAGTTGGGACAAATTTGTTTTTAACACTGTGTGTTAACAATGTTAAACCTGTCCCTTGAATTATTTTTTTTTTTAATCATTTGAGAACTGATGATAAAAATGTTTACAGTTTTGAAAGTGGAATTTTACTTTATAACACTTCAGCAACTCAACAGATTGTGGTCACTGTTGTCTGATTCCATTCTTCATAATGTGACAAAGGTGACAGATCTGGACTGCAAACAGGTGAATCAAGTAAATGCATTCCAGGTCTGTGAAACTGTTGTTTTAACACAAGCAGAATGCACTGTCCTGTTGAAATAACCATAGACTTATCCGGAAATATCTATCAACTTAATGGTAGCATATGTCTCCCTCAAACCTCATATTTGCCTCCACATAAATGGCTCCTTCACATAAATGCTGTCACTCATGCTGTAGACAGGGATGCACCGCTGTACCATGACAGATGTTGGCTCTTTCACCTATCGTTGGTCCCTTTTATCTAGATGTTCTTTTTTTGAGTTTTCCTTTTGCTTCAGCAAGACTTTTTTATATCTATGTTTCATCTTTCTTTCATGCTTTGTACCCTTACCTGTATATGATATGTATTACCCCCTCTCACAGGGCACAATGCTTTATTGTGAACAATGAAATAAATAACAAAGTTTAATTGTCCCCCGATGAGGGTGGGAGGGGCGGGAACCAGGACTTTTTTGATGCAATGGTGGATGGTGTTAAGTGACAATGATTTTCAGAATAATTTCCAAAACCACATTCCTGTATTTATCACAATGTCATGATGGTTTCTCTTGCAGTATCAAAAGTCATGCACATTCAAGTCGGTTCTGGCCTTGCCTTTCACAGACAGAGATATCTCTAGAATTACTTTTACAGTATCATGTTTGGTAGAGGGTGGCACGGTGGCGCAGCAGGTAGTGTCGCAGTCACACAGCTCCAGGGGCCTGGAGGTTGTGGGTTCGATTCCCGCTCCGGGTGACTGTCTGTGAGGAGTTGGTGTGTTCTCCCCGTGTCTGCGTGGGTCTCTCCGGGTGCTCTGTGTTCTCCCCGTGTCTGCGTGGGTTTCTCCGGGTGCTCTGGTTTCCTCCCACAGTCCAAAAACACACGTTGGTAGGTAGACTGGCGACTCAAAAGTGTCCGTAGTCAGTGTGTGTATTGCCCTTCTGTGGACTGACGCCCCCTCCAGGGTGTATTCCCGCCTTGCGCCCAATGATTCCAGGCTCTGGACCCACTGCGACCCTGAAGTGGATAAGGGTTACAGATAATGAATGAATGTTTGGTAGATGATGAAAGACCTGCATATTTAGCACTCTTGCTCTGAGAAAAATTGTTTGGCATTTTACTTTTTTAAATTATTTTTGTTCAAATTTAAATTAAAATTATATTTACAAAATACAATCATGTTGGTCAGTGTAAACACTGAAAACTCTTCTATGCATATTTATTAAATACAAGTTCAAGAGAATCAACTAATTACAGACACTACTTGCTTTAATAGTATTTTACAAAATGTCCTAAGTTTTCCAGATAATGGGTTATACTATTTATAATACAATTATTAATAATACTTGAGAGCAGATGGAGGGGCTGAAAGATCTGGTCTCATTTCATTTGTTATAATGACACATTGTCAAATTATTGTAATAGTTTTTTGTTAATTTCCTTGTGTGTATGTATAAATCTGTGTGGGTGAGTATGAGTGAAAGTGTGTGTGTTGCACTGATACATGGGGAGCTCAGGGTTGTGCCAGGGAGCGTCGGCTGTACAAGGTCAGACCCAGAGCTCATTAAGAATAGGGAAGGAGGGGGGGTCCCTCTTGTCCCATTCTCACTAACCTTATTCTGTAATTAGCCATTGTTTCCTCTTAACACTCCGACCAGACAGGAGGGGGAGTGGGGGAAACCTATTAAAGAACATGGCTCCCAAGCCCACTACTGGCTCACAGGTCACGCAGTAGCACACCTCTGCTCTCCCCAACTCTCCACACAAACAGCTGCTCCAACTCAGCAACAAACCCCTCCCACAACCTGGTATCTCTGTTACTTAAAACAATGCAGCGTTTTTGGTTGTTAAAACGCCTTCTGATTGAGAGTTTTGATACAAACCCTCACTGCCTCCTAAGTGGGTTGGTCTGTCAGAAACTGTTTTCAGG
This sequence comes from Hoplias malabaricus, assembly GCF_029633855.1. Lineage (NCBI taxonomy): Eukaryota > Metazoa > Chordata > Actinopteri > Characiformes > Erythrinidae > Hoplias > Hoplias malabaricus. The sequence continues at coordinate 52,033,866 of NC_089820.1, forward strand.
GTCTTGCTGAGCTTTTCTATGTGAGATCTATGGGGGAAATCTCTGTGGTGGGTCCGTATGATCCAGAGGCAGCAGTGGCAGTCAGTCCAGCTTAATGATGATGGATGAGAGCACCCAAACGTCTGCTTCCTCTCTCTGGGGCCACAGAGTTAGACATAAGTTCTGGGTCCAGATGACCTAGAAAGAGCTGTAGCACAACTTCAGTTTCAACATCAACGTGTGTGTACAGTGTGTGTGTGATACAATGATAAAACAGAAGTTATGTGAAAAGGCAGATTTTATCCCTTTCCTTAATTGAAGTTGATCATTCAAGGCACATTGCTGGTCTAAAATGCTTCTTTTTTTATCCTGGAGCTACAAGGCTTCAGAGCTTCAGACAGGATATTCGGCGAATATTCAAATATTCGTGGAGTGGAGTGGTGTGTATTGATATCAAAATCCACTTCCGACCCCTGCTTTAAAATCCCTCTTTCCCGTTCGCTTGCTACCTATGCTTGCTAACCTGTTAACTAGCTCACTAACTAGGGGCACAATTTAACCAGTTTGAGTGGAAGTGCTCTAATTGCAGGCACAAAGTGGCATCATCTCATTTTGTTGTGTGTTGTTTTAGCATGTTAGGCTGTTTTATATGACTGTGTTTTAAGCTTCATTTGCACAAAGCCTTTTATGTTTATGAGCCTGAATATGGATGGAGTGGGGTGAACACTGTTTTTACTGCTGGAGAACCTGAATGTGGATTGAGAGGAGCATTGCCTTAACGATTTATCCAAAAAACTGAACATCCGAATCTCAAAACTGAGAACTGAATACCTACCCAACGAGCAAATATCTGAATTCTGAATACTTTTGGCTAGGCCTATTGTTAAGAAAATCAGCGCTCAGCGCCCACTTTAAAATTAAAGCTACACTGCGGTTCCCAGCATGGATCCGCTTGCTGACTTGTGCCTATACTGTGCCACTAAGGGCACAGGGTGTCCACTAATAAACCAGAGCTTCGTGGAGGTGTTCTAATTTGAGGTGTAAAGCTGACAATATGAGCTGTAGCTTTGCCATGCTTCGTTGTAAGTAGGTTGCTGTAGCGTGTTAGGCTGTTTTAGACTTCATCAAGACATTTATGTTGACAGGGCTGAATATATGTGGAGTTGCCTTTACCGATAGCCACATTCATCCAAAAAAAATAGTATCCAGATCTCAAAATTATAAGCCGAATTCCTATCAAAAGAGTGAATCTCCAAATATTCGGGGCCAGCCCTACTCTTATGTAATGTGTGTTTATAAAGGTTCTGGGTTTGTTTGCATAGCCATTTACATCACCTTGTCCTTGTGTTTCTTGTGCTACGGCAGGTCATGTGTGTTTAATTACTGTCCAGGTGTTCCTTGTCTTTTGTGCCTTTTTTTACAATTGCAATGTCATAATTCTCAGGTCCAGCTTTGTGTTTTAAATTGGCTTTCCTTAGTTTCCCTTGCAGTATTTTGTTTTAGTTTTCATAGATGTTTATATTTCGGAGTGTTTCTGTGTTTGGGACATGGGGATATACATTAAAGTCATCTCTGTATGAGTGTCCAACCCTGTGTTTGTTTATCTATGAATACATTGTGACATTCTGTATAAAAATCGACAAAACTATGTCATACTGCTAAAAACAGATGTTGCAGCTAACTTGGAGCCTGAACTGTGTCCATAGTTTGTCTGTTGTGATAGTAACTCCATGCTACATAGTATTAGAAACCACATGAGCAAGATTGTGGTCACTACTGGAAAAAGCAGGTAAATATGTTAACAACAAATAAAGCAATGGTAAAATATTTGTTTTGGGTGGAGTGCCCATTTATGACTTGATGCTAGGACTGGACGATATGAGCACAAATCAATATCACGATTAATTGTAAATTTTACCATGATTGTGATTAATGAATGATTGTGACCCTCATAGTGACGAAGCTTGTACTCCAGTATTAAAACTGGGATATTTTTTCTAATGTTGCCTCTCTTGTTTTTTGAGCACTGTTCATATTTGGTTTGTGATTGTGCTTTGGTCGGTCAAACACAGACACTGTGATTTTCTTTGGTACGAGCAGGTTGAGATGCTCGGTCGGCCTTGCCGTTTAGGTTGCTTCCATTTGGCAGAATCACATGACTACAGTACTGCATGTTGTTTTCGATTAGGTTTTGATTAATTGCCCAGCCGTACTTGATGCCTGTTGAAGTGGGTTTGTAACGATGTGTAATGATGGAAGTGAGGTTTTAAAGGAGCTTCTCTATCAAATTTTTGCCTGAATATTATTTGACTTATCCATGCTCTCTCTTTCTCTCTCTTTAAATCCTTCCATTCACTCTCTTGTTTGAATTCTTTCTCTTTCTCCCCCCCTCCCCTTTAATCTGGCAGTGGTCCATCATTCATTCTCACCTCTCCAACTCAACCTGTCACTTGTCTGTCAATCATGTTCCCTGCACGTCTGTTGCTTGCTGGCTTGCTTATGAGCTCTCCCAGCCACAGAAGGTAGCTACAGTAAACGGCAACTCTGTTCTCCATTACTGCAACACAGAAGTTAAAGTCCTCAGCACACCATAAACCATTAAACACCACAACAGAGACTCTTCTTAATACAGTCTCAAAGCTGATCTCAAGGCTGCAACATTTACCATCCTGTCATCCTGCAAAGTAATGCGTCCTCCATGTTTGGGCAAACTTTGTGACCATATTGCTGTTAAATTGCATCCACCCAGTATTGCATTGGCTGACGGTCTCATCAGCGTCGAGGCCTGTCTATCAGATGAGCAAAGTTTTATAAGGCTGAAATGGAGGAGCTGAGGGCCACTGAGGAGCATGGCGTCCGTTGCGTGGGAGCAGGGACGAGAGGGACGCACTTGATGGGATTGCACAAACCTATGAGGACCATGATGAATGTCTAAAATTGGTTTGTCTGCAGCTTGATAAGCCATTTGTTTTCATTAACCCAATGCTAGCTTAAGACAGGCTGATTGGGTGGTGGGGGGTTGTGGGGAGCATGAAGGTCCCTTGGTTGGAGTGGAAGGCCTCTGTAGGTCCTCCTCCTCCTCCTTTTAAAAGAATTACCAGCTCTTCTAAGTCCTCGTCCCTGTGGCCAGCCTCTGATCAGATAGTCTGCTGACAGCAAAATATCATTCACTCGCTGTCGCCACTGCGCTCTCGTTGGAGCATGTCCATTAAATATTGACGACGTGTTATCTCCAGGCACCGAGGAGACGTAAAAATAAAGCAAAGGATGGAGAGAGGGCAGGCAGGGTGAGATAAGCTGGGACATGAGAGGTTCACCTTACAAAAGCTGTGCTTTGATTCTTTTCAGTGGTGGTCAGTACAGTTGGCAAAACCTTGTGCTTTGGGACAGCCTGCCACTTTAGAGTGGTTTTAGGCCTTAATTACACACTAGTTTGGATCACAACTGATCTCAAACTTGTCCTCACCAGTAAAGAGTGTTATTAATGATGCCTGCATCTTGGTCTTGTGGCTGGAGCGACTATTTTTTCACATGGCAGGTTTTGAATGCAAATGCCACATGAATCTAATGGAGAGTTTTGTACGTTAGACAATAAGGCATCTGCGCTGTTGCTGGGCATGCTGGGTTAATAAGCTTGCAGGTGGCACTCGAGTGTGTTTTAGAGCAGAGTGCTTGTGTTCATGTGTGAGTGTGCATGTGCGTGTTTGTGTGTGTGTGTGTGTGTGTATTGGTAAAGTGGTGTGAGATGTACATGCAGCTCTGAAAATCGGAAAAGCCCCAGTCCTTGTCTGCATGGAGCCTGAAGTTAACTCACACACAATACAAACCAGGCACTTACATATGCAGCTTTTTTCCACACCAGCACAGTGCAGTAAGAGGAAATAATCCCGAGGAGGATACACTCAACACAAACCCATTTTAAGGGGAAACCAGACTGACACTAGTCCTGGAGATCTACGTACTTGCTTAGTCCAGTTGCAGCCACAATGTGCCATGCTGAATCCAGCCCATTAACTTAAACAATAAACAGTTTTAAAGGTGTTTATAAAATTCTAAAGATGCTTCCTCACCATTTGCTCACTCTACAGTCAGTTTGCGAGTATAAATTTGTTAGAAGAAGAAAAAAAGTGGGTCCAGTGTGCTAGGTTTTCGCTCGTGGCTGAGCAAAGGCATCTGCAGTTTCTTTTTTGACAGCAGATAGAACTCCAAAATGAGATGAGGATATTGGTCTATTACCGCGCCATATGTGGGTAATATTGACTTTTGTGTTTTGGAGTATTTAATGTACCGCGACCCTAAACTGGATAAGCGGCTACAGATAATGAATGAATGAGTATATGATGTCTATTGTCTCCAAATTGGGCAGCACGGTGGTGCAGCAGGTAGTGTCGCAGTCACACAGCTCCAGGGACCTGGAGGTTGTGGGTTCGATTCCCGCTCCGGGTGACTGTCTGTGAGGAGTTGATGTGTTCTCCTCGTGTCTGCGTGGGTTTCCTTCGAGTGCTCCGGTTTCCTCCCACAGTCCAAAAACACACGTTGGTAGGTGGATTGACGACTCAAAAAAGTGAGTGTGTGTGTCTGTGTTGCCCTGTGAATTGACTGGCGCCCCCTCCAGGGTGTATACCCGCCTTGCGCCCAATGATTCCAGGTAGGCTCTGGACCCACTGCGACCCTGAATTGGATAAGCGCTTACAGATAATGAATGAATGAATGAATGTCTCCAAATTTGGAAAAGGGCTAACTGCATTACCAAAAGTGCTAAAAAGCTAAACAACTTGATTTAAAAAATGAGTGTTAGTGGCAATTCAAAGTGAATAAGAACTTCAGCCGCATATAACCAACAGATGTTTTTTTCCATCAAACATACAGTTCCACCTTAAAAGACACAGAGCTTCTGAACGTAAAAACAAACCAGAGAGAACCACATGACATGTCTTAACTCTTTCTCCTTGAAGGTGAATTAGAATGATTAGGGTGACCAGACGTCCTCTTTTACCCGGACATGTCCTCTTTTTTAGACTTAAAAAATGTCCGGGCGGAATTTCACAAACGTCGGATTTTGTTTTTCTAGAGCTTACATAGAATTTCGAGAAGCATTTCGTTCACAAACTAGTCCCGCCCTCCCCTACTCCGATTGGTTCGCTTGAGTGAGAAGGGGGCGTGGTAAAGTAGCCTAAAATCTTCTGATTGGACGGTCTGACTGTAGAGCTACCGTTATTGGTCGATAACCTTCTCTGTAGACATTTAATTGGTCAGTCTGCACGTCAGTAGTCCTTGTTTACGTCAGGCAAAGCTCATGTACCCACCCTCATCTAGAGCAGCTATGCCGAAACGTAAATGTAAGTTCTCGGATGAATTCCCATGTTTTGTGTAGCAAATAAAGATGTAAAGGCAGCGAGGGGCGAGAGCTCATCCACCCCCCCAGAGACGAGTCCTCTTTTTCACCATCTCAGATTTAAGAATGATGCTACCTTAAAATGGGTGGGGTTATACATGTACGGAAGGCCAAACCAAAGCTGTGTTGAGAGGTGCTACGGGGGCCATGTGAGGCTTCCAGGCTCTGGCTAATTGGGAGCCTTTGCTATTGATTAGGAGATTAGACATGAGCACACATGGCTTCCATGTCAGAGCACACACACAGCAGGGGGAAAAGGGTGCTGGAGAGTGCCATATGTGTGTACTTGTGTATGTGTGTGTGTGGGTGTGTGTAGTTAGACATAATGGAAGTGCTGTGCTTTGACCATACTAGAGCACAGTTAAGTATACAGGGCACCTGATCTGAAGTGCTTGACTGAGTTGGGTATTGCTCTGTGCTAGAAAAAGCTAATTGGTTGGTGCAGACTAGGTGATCTGTGTGTGTTAACCGTTCAGGCGACAGTAGGAGAGTGTTAACTGTTGGTTAATTGGTGTATACAAGGCACGATAAACTGCCTCATTTGGAGCTGCGGTCTTTGCCCAGGACGGAACGGGTTAAGTCCAAGGGCCATAACAGAATAAAAGCAAGCAAAATCAATAGGAGGAAAAATAGGAAAATGACATGCCTCTCCAGTTGGGAGATCTAATCTCCAATATCCATTTACAACACTAGGACTGGCTTTAGCAATTACAGGCCATCTCTGCTGGCAGCCTCTCCTCTGGAGCGCTGTACAAATGCCTTTAAAAACACATTCAATACAGAAACACTTTTTTTTCATTAATAAAATTAGACATTGCAAAATCAGCGCATCGATGTGCAGCGCATTCTGCCTTTAATTTAAACTCAGTAATATCACGAATACAAGATTAAAAGTCTTATATAAGACCCCCCTTTTCAAAAAAAAAAAAAAGTGAAATAAATGTCCAATTATCTCATTTCACTCTTTTTTCCCCCTCACTATTAGCTCCTTTGCTGCTTGATATTAAATTCAAATATTGCTGTCTGCAAGGTTAGGCGGTCACATTAATAAACATTGACACGGCTGCGTTGAAGCCATGCCGCATTCCAATTTGAGAACTTGGACCCACTTGTCGTCTCTCTCTTTTTTTTTTAGCCCCCCTCCTCTTTTCGTCCTCTTCTCCTTTCTCTCCTTCTCTTTTTTCGCAGCCTTCTTAAGGAGTGCTTTGTAGTCCTGCCGTCCCTTCTTATCAGGCCTGGCATGGAGCACTTGCCTCTGTCACTGTCCTCATGTTCCGAGCGAGCTGCCGCTTTTGTGCTCCCTAATGAACTTTGACCAAAATTAGACATACTCTTCAACTTTTAAAGCAGGGCCCCCCTCAATGGCTCCTTTGTTGCAGCGGCAGCGCGGCGCTGGGCGGATGAAGGAATGCTGAGCTTCTCTCTCTTTCCTTCTCTTTCCCTCTCTTTATCCCCCTCTTTTTCTCTGTCTCCCATTGACGTGTGGAATTTGGGCCTCAGTCTGAGAGAGAGAGAGAGAGAGAGAGAAGGCCCAGAAGCCCCTCAGGCTCTTTGGAGTACTGCTATACTCTCCCAGAACAGAAACTGGCATAAACCTCTCGTTCTCTATCTGTCTTCATGTCTCTTTCGCTATCCCTCTCTCGCTCTCTATCACACTCACTCTCTGCCTCTGTGACCCCTTCTCCACTCCTCTGCTCTCTGACTCATTGAACTACTCTCACACTCGTCCTCTGTGTCTTCTCTGCTCTGTATCTCGCTCATCGTGTCCTCCCTCTCTTTCTTTCTGTGTCAGACTTCCTGTCTTGACTTGTCACTTTGTCACTTTATTCAATTGACAGTTTTTTGGTAATGTCTTTCTCTTTCTCACTTTCTTCAGCTCTCTCTCTCTTTTCCACTCTGTTTGTCTTTCTCTATTCTCTCAATTTTTGGTTGTCTTTATCATTTGCCTTTTTTTCTCCCCATTAATTTTTCTCTGTGCTTTTCTCTTTTTTTTCTTGCATTTTTCATTTTGAATTCTTTTCCATTTTCTGCACCAAATACATTCCTTATTTTTTCTTTATCCCGATGTCTTTCTGCTTTTCCCTTCATTCTTTGCTGTAAGCATCTCTTTTTTTATCCTACTCGTTCATGCTCTTTTTGTAAATCCCTCACACTCTCCCTTCTTTTCTCTTTCTTCCTGTCATTTTCTTCCCTTTCCATGTTATTTGTTCTTTAAAATATTGTTCTCTACAAATTATTTTTCCATCTTTCTTTAACTGTTTCACTTCCTTTCCTTTTCTTGCTCTCTCTCTCTCTCTCTCTCAGTGAGTGCAGGAGGAGGATTATAAATCAAGGTAAAGGGGGCCTGTTTAACCCCTGCTAGGATGTCGTCACCAGCCGTGTGTTCACGCTGTTTTACGCCTCTGCCTCCGCCTCATTTGCGGGGCCTCGTCACTGTGCTACTTTATTGCCCCTGATACTGATACCGCTGCTGCTAATGCTGCTAATGCTGCTGCTGAAACACACACCACTCCCTTCTCACTTGACACAAGACTGTTAGCCAAGGCGGTGAAGGAGCGAGGGCTTATTGGTCTTTAAGGATGATAATTCTAGCTTGCCCACACTCAGACACACACTTTGATTGCATATTTATGTTATTCAGGCCTAGCAGCATGGTTAGTGCAGACATTTCAGTGTTTGTAACTAACAGGAATGACGGGTATCAGCTTGTAGAATGTCCTTTGAGAATCTGGCACATAGGTGGACAAGGAACCTGTTCTGAAATTAATAAATATATTGCAATATACTAATCTGTTCTGTGTAGCTGTAGGGGAATTACTACCTAATGCACACTGAAATTAGTCATGTTCTAGAAGTCCAATTCTCTAAAACACATTATACAAACTGCAAAGGACAGGGTTTGCCAGATGCTATTTTTTTAGCCATTTTCAAAGTAATACCTAGTTACAGTAAACATCATGAAAAAGACCACTCTTCCTGACTTTGAATAAGACACAGCCACGAGTCTGATTTGAACGGTTAAAACTGTTTAAAAACTAGAAACTAGCTTAGAAATGCCCCTCCAACTGTCTAAAAAAATAAAACATTTAGAAGCTTACGGAGCTGTTCCTGAATGAAGATCAGGTTGAAGGTGGGTCTCACATCTTTAGCATGGGGTTCTTTATTCATTCATTTCTCAGTAGCATGATTAGATGCTTTGACAAATTATGCACCTCCTACAGTCATGCTGCACTGGTTGTAGTTGCATAGTCAGCTGTTGCAGGTTGCACACACACACACACATTCATACACAAAAGCACAGATAATCTATATAGAGGAAATGTATGTGTTTTAAATCAGTGATATTTGCTTAGAGACAGGTGACTGTAATGTGATATTGTACTATGATTACTATAACATATTACATGTACCACACACACACACAGACTCACACATACTCTCTGACATGTAGCAGAGCAGAGGAGCAAAAGCCAGATGCACAAAGAGGCAGGAGGCGTTTGTCTTGAAAGAGGGAAGCTGTACATCCAGTGCTGAAAGTGGAACGAGATAGATGATGAATTTGGTGCGATTCATTAGGGTGATGAATGGCATAGTGTTATCAGGCAGTGAGCAGTATCAGAAAGGCTGACTGATGTGTGTGTGTGTGTGTGTGTGTGTGTGTGTTTGAGATGCCAGAGCGAGAGCTGGGCCCTCAGGTCGTTGACATTTAAAAACCCCAGAGACCAGGCTGCCCTAGAGTCAGAGCCACACTCACTGAGAATACACACACACACACACACACACACACACACACAAGCAATTGCTCAGAGGATATGCTCTTTTATAAATGGCAGTTATACACAATGTACAGCAGCAAGCCATATTTTTATGTTTTTTTACTGCTTTTGACAACTCAAGCAACATTTACAACTTAATTTAAAAAGAAAAAGAACGTATTTCACTCTCCAAGGCCACTCGGATGGACAAGCACCGGCTTGTGATTTGTTTTCTACTGTAGACATACAAAGAAATAGATTCCTTAGCCACCATTTCATTAACGTATATTCACTGTCATAGCAAAGCCTACTCCGTTTGTTTAGTCTTTTCTTTATTTATTAGTTTTGTTACTCAAAATGCCACATGCCCTTTACACTTTGTGAAAACTGCATGATACGTTGACCCATAGAATAGTCTGTTATTACTCATCTGATCTTACTCGACATAGAAAATTTGATCAGTTTTTTTTCAGATGTTATACATGCTTCAGTTGCTGTAAAGTAAACAAAAGCATTCAGAGCGGTTTGATGTAAAATAGTTTGGAGGCATTTAACTCCTCAGATGTCTGATTCCTATCACTGCCACTGTGAAAAATACTTTGATAAGTTTCTTTTTAAGTTTCTCTAGAATGGAGCATTTCACATCAAACCACTCTGAATAACTGTCTTAATGTCCTACTGATTAAATAAAGCTGTTAATTGTTTTACGTATCAAAATATGCAGTATTTTCCCTAGTATAGGCATGAGATGAAGCAATTGTATTTTTTGTTTCCTAAAGACCTTTATACTTGGGTTACTTTCGGACAAGCAATTAGCAAAACCCTTTTTTGCTAAGAGTTTTTTTCACCTTAGGAGAAAAGTTGTTGTTTTGGGAGCTACAAGGTTGTTTTCTTGTGGTGGCAATGCTACGCAGCCACTATAGTAAAGTGCAAACGGATTCTGCCTACTGCACGTCAACTTTATCGCTAATTATATAGTGAGGTATGGAGATGTGGATCATTAGCATTGCTAATGATAGTGCCTCCTGAATCAGACACACCTGGTCTGGACAGAAACAGCTGTGGTTGCTATGAAACATGGACGCAGGTGCACCATTCACATGGGCACCAGTGGCAGTTTGACAAGCATATTGAGGTATATGTGTGTTTTAATCAAAGACTCTAAAAATGTGATTTTTTGTTTTTGTCCGCTCTGTCGTGACGTTATTTTGTTTGAAATATATTTTTCTTTTGACTTTGTTGGGCAGCTGTTGGCCTGTGTCCAGTCATCGGAAAACCTTCAAAGTTGTGTGTTCTGTCTAAGTTCTGTCTAATTTTTTGTGTAAAGACTTTTTCCTTCTTTCTCAAGATGTGCAGTTCAAAGATTACAATGCTGAAGTACATTCGGCGCAACACTGCAATCATGTGCACATATAAAATACACAGATCTGGGAGGGGACGACTGGATCCACAGACAGATTTCGGTATGTGTGTGTGTGTGGGTGTGTGTGTGTGTGTGTGTGTAGTAATGGCTCTTTCATGGTGGCAGGATGCTGGCTGCAGCCGCCAGGGCCAGGGGCACCACTCTCTTTCTCTCTCTTTCTTTTTCTTCTTCATGATGAATGGTCCTATCGCTGGTTTAAATTATTTCCTACAGATCTCATTTAGGTCCTTGAAGAAGAGATCCAACCTGTTTATTCATTTCACATTTGCACCCGGCTTCAATATCTTTGTCTATGCCTGCAAAGAATCAGGCACCCCCCCCCCCTCTCCCCACCACCCCACCAACCCCCACTAGAAAAGGAGAGGAAAAAAGCAATTTGCACAATGTACATAAAATGATGCTCTCACGGTTTTGATAACCTGCATAAATTATAAAGCGTAATTAAATATTACGCTATACCCCATGAGTCGCCAAGGAGAATGAGAGAACGAGGGAGAGAAAGGTAGATGTGCAGAGAAGAGATGGAGACAGAGGGCAAAAAAAAGAGAGAATAGCAGAGAGAGAGAGAGAGAGAGCTGTGCGCAGTCAGTGGGCTCCTCTGGCTCTCATAATTGTTTTTATTGATTCTTTCTTAAGGTGAAATGGTTTAAAGATAACAATAGCCAGGGCGGTAAGAGCAGATATGAGCGCCGGGTGCCAGGCCTTTGTTTCGCTTCCATAAATCAGACAGGCTTTTGGCATTGTGAGATTGCCTCCAAGGTGGCCCATATATTTAAATGGAGTATGAAAAATTTAAATTGTTCGGCACATGGAAGGCGTGGAAGTGTCTCTCGTGAGCACGCGATTGACCCAAAAATATATTCAAATTACCGCAACTAAACAGCATCTGCTCCACCCTCTCCCTGCGTGTATGTGAATGTGTTTGTGTGTGTGCTTGCAACAGAGCCAGAGTGTACACAAGAATATAGTCAGAGCCAGAAAAGGCCAGTGACTGATTTAAAGGTGCACTCAGCTGTTGACATTTATGTAGGTCCATCCAAGCTATCTGAGCTGACAGGCCACACAGATGAAAGGTACAACAGCTTCAACTTTCCAACAGCACTTTTAAAGCCAGAATGATGAGTGACCTTGTGCTTTACACATCATCTGAATTGCCTGCTATAAAGAATACATTTCGCTCTAATAAGCATAACATTGTGTTCATTCATTGTATGGACCAGTGCATGTACTCTTAAAAATAAAGGAGACAAAAAAGCTTCTTTGAAGTCATGTTATCGAATAAATGTATTCATTCATGAATTGTCTGTAACCGCTTATCCAGGGTCATTGCCTGTCCGGAGCCTATCCGGTCACGGCCTGTCCACCTGAAGGGGGCGTCAGTCCTATGAAGGGTGACACACACTCACACACTCACACATACGGACACTTTTGAGTCACCAATCCACCTACCATCGTGTTTTTTTGGACTGTGGGAGGAAACCGAAGCACCTGGAGGAAACCCATGCGCACACTTGCGAGATCACACCAAACACAGACTGTCACTCGGAGCGGGCTCAAACCCACAACCACAAGACCCTGGATCTCTGTGACAGCGACACTACCTGCAGCAGCACTGTGACGCCAGAGTTATGGTATTCACTGTATGCTTATATAAAGAATATTTTTTTTTATTTAACACATGATATAGACGTACTGTACTAGTTCTTTTCTTTAAACAGCACATGAAATTTATGTAGGAGCATTTATATTCAAGAGAGTGTTAGCAAATTAAAGCAATAATGCTAACAATTGGTGTAAATGTGTTCGGGTACTGTGTGGATTATATGATCACAATAGAAACCCTTATACATATACATTTCTGACACATTTATAAGTGAGATATAGGACCTAAGCAGCATGTCAGTTACACTATATAGGCCACGGCATAAGAATGTGTACACCTATCAAATATGTTATTGTATTTATTCCACCAATAGCCTTTCAATAGATGTCTTTGTGATTAGCCTTTTGTGTTATATGATATTTCCAATGAACAACGTTTAAAGTATAAAGTTATGGGTATATAATATAAAGTGTATGAGAATTTGTGTAGATCAATGTTGGAAACCATTTAGGAACCATTGTTTTTAAGACTTGCTAAGTACAGTGCCGCAGCACTTTAACATACACCCTGTAGGGATTTACAAGCTAGCATGTCGAATAGCACAGCTCTAATGCTAATTGTTATAAGCTGCTATGTCATGCATATGGCAGTATCATTAGAAATATTAATGGGATCTGCAGCAGATGGTTAGGGGCATGTTGTCCCTGCCCGCCAGCCGCCAGCAGCCAGTGGCAGCCATGCTGGTTGCTGAGGGTTGGTGAAGAGATGGTGGATGTTGCTGTCGCTTTGGCTGCAGCTTTGGAGGTTCCTCTTCTTCTGCTAGAGGTCTTCTGCCATCAGGACTTCCCACATTTAACACTCAGCTCAGCTGCCAGGTTGCGTGGGTGCACTGCCACCTCACTCTGTGCGTGAGTGTGTGTGTGTGTGTGAGAGAGAGTGTGTGTATGCAAATGCATTTGAAATTCTGAGTCAACGTCTGTAATATGGTGTGATATACGTAACTGTGTGTGGCCATGGGGGCGTGTGGACAGAAGCTGGCCAGACGTGTGTTTACAATGTGCAAATATCATTTGCATGCCATTCATAATAACAATTTAGTAAACATTTTTTTTATTTGATAGAAATGATTGTATATTAGAGTTCATGACGGTATAAAAGTTTGCAGTTGAATTCATATTCACCAGAGCAGGTGATTTGAGTGTCCTGGGCATGACGAAAGAGTCTGAACTCGACTTGGGCTCATTCTTAACTCACAATTGTCTCAGCATTGAAACATAGGGGGCATATGAAACAATCAGTTTTTTAGTGCATTTGCAAATTAATTTGGGTGATATCCGGTGATGGGGCGGCACGGTGGCGCAGCAGGTAGTGTCGCAGTCACACATCTCCAGGGGCCTGAAGGTTGTGGGTTCGATTCCTGCTCCGGGTGACTGTCTGTGAGGAGCTGGTGTGTTCTACCCGTGTCCGTGTGGGTTTTCTCCGGGTGCTCCTGTTTCCTCCCACAGTCGAAAAACACACGTTGGTAGGTGGATTGGTGACTCAAAAAGTGTCCATAGGTGTGAATGTGTGTGTGTGTCTGTGTTGCCCTGTGAAGGACTGGCGCCCCCTCCAGGGTGTATTCCCGCCTTGCGCCCAATTATTCCAGGTAGGCTCCGGACCCACCGCGACCCTGAACGGGATAAGCAGTTACAGATAATTAATGATTCTTGTGATTTATTTTTATGTAAAGTGTAGACTTTAGAGTGGTCCCAAGTGCTTAAATATGAAGTTAAAGGGAGTAAAACAAACACAACAAGCACGGACAAATAAGTGTACTTTCTGAAAATAAAGAGATCCCAGCGTGTTCAGTAAGAACATGGCTAAAACCTGACTTTCTGCTCATTCTGCTCACACACTTTTGGCCTGTTCTCATTTAAAGGAACAGGTGAAACCAGTCATTCTGAACACGGCTATTAGAGACAGGGGGAGAACTTTGCTGTGTTGTATAATCCTTGTTGTGTTTTGGCCCACAATTCATTCAAATCCCAGGGAATTGTGTTACCTTGTGGAATAAGGGGTATTGTACACCTCTTTAAAATTTGTGAACATTCAGCCAGAGAAAAACTAACCTGATAAGCCTTAATGTGGTAAATGAATGCAGTACATAATGACACAATGAATCTTTTGTGTGACTTCGTCAGTCAGTTGTGCTATTGTAATATTCAGTCATTATTGAAATACTATTCTGCTAAAGCTCACAATAGTTGCATGTTCAATATGACTTGAAAAAACAAGGTTTTCTTCAGAGACAAACCTTGAATGTTTAAGGAAAGGAGCAAAACAACTTCAGATTGATGTCATTTTTATTACAAATCTTTCTACCTAGCTAATTTATTTGAATTTGGTTTAGTTTTAGCAAGTTAAGGATTTAAAATTTACATGTTTGCATTAATACCCGATATAGCTAGCATACTTTGAAATTTAATATGTGATCTGTAGATCAATAAACCATTTCATGTTGTCTTGCCACTTTCCTTTAGAACTCAAGGTTTGTCTTTAGGGCATAGTCTTTGTTGTGCTGCTAATAAGAGAGAAGTATCACAGTCAAAAAAGCAAGTAGGTAGAGGAATATCATGGGTGGATATGCTCTGATCCACATAACCTTATAAAACATTCCATTAGTGAGAAGTAGCAGGACACTATAGTGATTTGATGGGGATCTGTTTGCCATCTTTTTTCAAGCCTGTGTTTTGTTTTGTTTTGGTTTTTTTCAGGTATGCCACTATAAGATGGCTGTGTAGCCTAATCCCTGGTTCTTGATTCATTTGAAGAATGGAAAGCTTGGTGCTATGTTCTAGTCCAGAGCTCTTCCTAAGTGTGTTTCAGACTAAAACATTAAAGAAGATGCTGGAGAAAAACACTGATGAATCAGTGAAGTATTTCATTAACAACCGGCAAAGGAAAAAAAGCCACCATCTCTGCATTTCTGCCACAACAAACCTGACTGAAGCTGATGCTATTCTCCTGTCTTCTGCTCGTGTTTATTCAAATTTTACAGACGGGGGACTTTTTCCAGTTCAGCACCTCAAAACACTGCAGTGCGAGAAAACGCATTATGCCGGTGTTATTATGCAATTCATCACCAATAATAGATTTGTTTACGGGGGCCCAGACGCACTGTGCTCTCAGTGCTGCTTTTCCTAAATAATAATAATAATAATAATAATAATAATAATAATAAAATATAATAATAATAATAATAATAATGTTGAGGAGAGGCCTCAGAGAGGTTGGGGGCACACAGGGCTGAGGGAAAAGTAGCTTGAGTGGAGGGAGATAGGGAGATTGTGTGTGGGTGGATAATGCTGTGTTTAGTGAAGGAACAGGCCCTCCGAGAGGATGCTTAAAATAACAATGCATGTTTATATCAGTTGAAAAATATGAGTGGCTATAAAACTTAATAACACAAAAATACTGTATGTACAGTTCTGTGCAGAAGCCAGCGACCACCCTCCTTTATGTAATTTCCAGTAAAAAAGGTTTGTTCATTTTTCAGGAGATATTTTTAAAGGAGGTCTGAAAGTCTGTCCTTACACTGTGCAGTAAACAGATGAATGCTGTTGGGTCGGAGAGGATGTAAAGCTTTATAGAATCTGTGAGAAAAGGAAGGAAAAAGAAGAGTTTTTGGTGTTTTTTAGAACAAAAGACTGGCCGCTGACCTAAACCTCACTTTGTTTGTAGCAGAACATAGAACAAACTTATGGCTATATGTAGGAGGGAAACATGTTCTTGCAAAGTTTCTGCAAGTCTCCTGAACACATTTTAAAAAAGATTTTGTATGTAATTAATTTATTTCTTTTTAAATAATTGAAAGATGGTCTTCGAACAGTAATATACACAATACATTTAGTAATACATATGCTAAATGTACTTCCCTTATGACCAATAGACACAGAAAAACACACACGCACAGATTTGAAACTAACCTCACACATATCAGCTTTAACACACACACACACACACACACATACACACATACTTTGCGCACACAGCTCCTTAGAGAAGACTTGAGCAGTGATATGAATCTCTTAAAAGCTTCCTCTGGTCTTTTGTCTCTGTTGAATAAATCAGTGCTTTAGCCTGACTTTAGCAGTTTAGCGGCAGGCTAATTTCTGCACCCCCCTAACCCCCCCACCCCCCTGTACTCTCCTCAGAGGCCTTAAATGAGTTCTCAAGCTGCCGTTGAACATAGCGTAGCGTGGTTAAGAGATCACAGGACGATTAGCTTCTGCGCCGCACTCACTCGGTCCGTTTAAGCAGCCCCTGTGTTCATCCCTCAAATCCTGCAGTAGAGCGGACCACTACCTACAGCCTCCCAGGGAGACACTGCCTTCTCCCCTGAGCTACAGCTGTGTGTGTGTGTGTGTGTGTGTCTGTGTGTGAGTGTGTGTGTGTGTGTGTGTTCAGAGCAAATTTTCTAGGATTTCCATCTCAATAAAAACAGGCTAATAACAGGTTCAACAAAATTATAATTTTGTAAAATATGGCTGTTTTGTTTATTTGTTTAGTGAAAGTTAAGAACATAAATTTGTCAACTTTTCTGAGTGTTAAATATTGTAAATATGTACATTTATTGCACAAATTATATTTTATTTTGGAGAAATTCACTTACTGGGGGAAAAAAAGGAAAGGGGCAGAAATGTTAATGTTAAGTTTGGGTTTATTACCACACTTACAAATATACCCAGTGTTTGTGTGTGTTTGTGTGTGTGTGTGTGTGTGTGTGTGTGTCTGTGTGTTTTCCCATTGTATTGACAGAATTTTATGGGCTCCTTTACTTCCCTTGTCCAGTTTGAAGGCTAGCTCTGCAGTGACATAATCAGGTATGACAAGCTCATCAACTCTGTGTTCCACCTGCCGCTCACACACACACTCACACACACACCCACACACACACACACACTCAGGCGCGCGAGCACACATACACATACAAATACACACAAAGGTGCACGTGGATAGGCCATCAGTCTCCACATGTGAGGGGTGGAGATATAGATTATATACAGATTACACAGAGAGCTTCGAAGAGGAGTTGAGTTTGTGAGTACACAGATGTCAGGAACTTCATTAAATCACCTCCAGACACTTCTGCTGCTGACATCTGGATTTTTTAACTTATAGCAGCAGACAACAAATTAAAAAAAAAAAAAAAAGAAAATAAGAAAGATGGCTTGATTTGTGGGCTGGATTCCCTGGCTGTATTTCTGCCATTTCAGATATATAGGCCTAGGCACTTCTTTTAAACTCACCTCAGCTGTGGATTTGTACACACTAAAAGTTAAAGGTTATGTGATATTCTCACCTGAAATATTTGTCCAGGCTTTGACTGATTAAAATGGCACTATTTTCTGTTACTGAAAGGATTCCGAAATGCAACCTTAAAAAACAGTCACACCCTCATTATGGTTAAGCACTAAAATGTAATAGTTCTGGTAGCACCTCATGTGGAAGATTCAGGGTCGCGTTGGGTCCAGAGCCTACCTGGAATCATTGGGCGCAAGGCGGGAATGCACCCTGGAGGGGGCACCAGTCCTTCACAGGGCAACACACACACACACACAGACACTTCTGAGTCACCAATCCACCTACTAACGTGTGTTTTTGGACTTTTGGGAGAACACACCACACTCCTCGCAGACAGTCACCCGGAACGTGAATCGAACCCACAACCTCCAGGCCCCTGGAGCTGTGTGACTGCAACACTACCTGCTGCACCACTGTGCCTCCCATGTGGAAAATCTTCCAATTGCTAAATGTGGGAGAGAATGACTGATTGAGTAACAAGAAAACTCAGAACAAAATGTAAAGAAAAACATCTATTAAAATATGATTTTGTCTCTTTGGCTAAATAAGTGAAAAGAATGATTTCATGTTGGGTCCAGTAGGATTCCTTTGGTGGATGATTTGTACATGTGGACCTGCAGCCCTGCTAGCTTCAAATTCCAGGACATATATTATCCATGTGATATGATTTTTAACCAAACGAAATGTAAGATCAGTAAAGTTTAACCGAAAGTGTTGGTTCTGTCTCAACAAGTCATCCGGTTGAATTTGAGAAACTGATTGTGGGATAGATTGTCTGGAGGTTTGTATAAGTCTACAGCTACTCTTCAAAGTGGTGTGATTATTGGAAGCGGTGGGACCCATCTGACCCAGTCAGATTGACTCTGTTCAGCTCCATAGTTCAAATTTCTTGTCACCAGACGTCCTTGAGAAAACGAATGTGTATGGTAGCGAGACTAGGTCTTTTTGAGAGACAACACCATTATATGTGAGAATATAGGAAATGAAAAGTTATTTGTGATTTGAGCAAAAAAAAAAAAAAAGTCTGTCAAAGTAGTGTTTTCAAGACTGCCATGATTTGTCTTTTCACCTTCAACTCTGTTCACTCTATTCAACATCAGCTCTATGCGCTATTCATAAGAGTTTATGTATTAGTGTATGTTTGAACTTGTTTGATGGTTACGCATATTGCTCATTCACTGTCTGTAACTTGATTTCACGGCTGCGGGTACTGGACGCTGAGGCCTGGAGGGAGCTAACACATGGAGAGAGAGGAAAAAGAGCAAGAGACAGAGAGAGAAAAAGAGATAGTGAGCCTACATATTGATTGTCTGTGACCAGTCTGTGACTGGTGAATCGGAGTGGAGATCTGGCAACCCGTTTGGCTGTTTCTGTACCCGTTTGGAAGCTGTTTTGATCGCTCGGGTTTTCCTGTTTACTCGTTTCCATTGTTATTTCTATATTTATATCTGTTTTTATAACCTACTAACCATCCATAGATCTATCTTTTAGATTGTCTCCGCAGGAATATTCATTACAGAGGCACTAAAACTGCCACCGGACCCTGGAGTAACGTTCTTGGTGTAAGTTACTAAAATTCACTAAAAGCGGTAAGTACCTGCAATTCCATGGCTACTACTGGCTGTTTTGCCTGCTCAGAGTGTGGCATGTTTAGTTTAACGCCCTTTTCCACCTCTAGCGATAAATATAGTGGTTGTATTTGTAGTAAGTGTCAGCTAGTTAGCTCTCTGGTGGATAAAGTGGACCAGCTAGAAGTGCGCATCCGGAGCTTATTATTGTTGAGGGATAAACAGCGAGATTCAGTGTTAGCAACTCCGGGTGCCTTAGGGAGAGTTAGCACCCCCACGACTCCGGCGTTAGAGCCCTCACAGCGGGGTGAATGGGTGACGTCTCGGCGTCATAGCCGGAAAGCTAAGGTTGATGCTAACGCTGAGGCCAAAGCTAGCCCACCGGGACACCACGCTCCTCCGATTCGCGTGTCAAACAGGTTTGCCCCGCTCAGCGAAGCACCCGCTGAGGAGCCTGTTAAGAGTGTTCTGGTTATAGGAGACTCTATTGTTCGGCATGTGAAATTAGCTACTCCTTTAGGGGCGCCGGCAGTAACAGTTAGCTGTTTATCGGGAGCCAGAGCGCCGGATATTAGTGGCAACCTTAGACTGTTAGCTAATAGGAGATATTCGAGGGTAGTCATTCATGTAGGGGCCAATGATATTCGTCTGCGGCAGTCTGAGGTAACTAAGGGTAATATTACAGAGGTGATTAAACTGGCCCAGACTATGTCCGATGCCGTAATCTGCTCTGGTCCCATACCAATGCGGCGTGGCGACGAAGCTTACAGCAGACTTTGGGCGTTAAACTGCTGGATGTCCAAGTGGTGTTCCGAAAATCAAGTGGGCTTTATAGACAATTGGTTACGTTTTGAGGGCAAGCCTGGTCTTATAGGTAGGGATGGTATCCACCCCACGCGGGAGGGTGCTGCCTTACTTTCTTGCAGTATAGCACATAGTCTTTTAGTTAGTCGGCAGAGTAGTGTAGATAGCTGCTGACAATCCAGAGCCGGGACCAGGCCGCAGACAGACAGGCTAAACCGACCGTCTGCGAACTGTCTTGAGGCGTCACCCAGGTTCAACTGTATTGAGACTGTGTCTTTCCCCCGAACTAAATGTAAAAGTAGAAAAACAAAATCAGCCTGTTTCAGCAACCTAATCAATATTAAATCATACACAACACCTAGCAGCAACACCTCAGAACTAAAATTTGGGTTACTCAACATAAGATCACTAAACTCAAAAGCACTCATCGTAAATGATATTATAAGTGATCATAAATTCAATGTTTTCTGTCTCACGGAAACGTGGGTTAAACCAAATGAATATTTAGCACTAAATGAAGCCACCCCCCTAGGCTATAATTATGCACATAGCCCAAGAATATCAGGCAAAGGAGGTGGAGTATGTGTAATTTACCAAAATACCCTAGAAATTAGTCTTAAACAATGTGACACCTTCTCTTCTTTTGAGGTTCTCTCCACTATTATTACAAATCCGGTCACAAAAAAGGACGCATTTTTATTATGCAACATTTACAGACCACCAGGGCCTTACTTAGAATTTCTGAAAGAATTCAGCGATTTTGCTACAAACCTAGCGGTGTGCAATCATAAAGTTATAATTGTAGGAGATTTCAATATCCATTTTGAGAAGGAAAGTGACCCACTAAAAAAGGCATTTACCTCAATCTTAGACTCTATTGGTATTACTCAAAATGTAACAGGGCCTACACACTACTGCAGCCACACTTTAGACTTAGTTCTGACACTAGGTCTTAACATTGACAAAATTAATATCTTACCGCAATCCTCAGCAATCTCCGATCATTACTTAATTTCATATGAGCTACGTTTTATCCATAATATATGTAAGAACCCTCGCTATTCTACAAGGCGTATAATAAAACCATCTACCGCCCTACAATTTATAGAAAACCTACCAGAACTATCGACCCCAGTTCCAACTCCATCAGACCAAATGGACCTAGATGTACTAACTGATTACCTAGAAAATACCTGTCGATCTACTTTAGAAAAGGTAGCACCACTTAAACATAAAAGTATAACACAGAAAAAGCTCGCACCATGGTATAACGATAAGACCCGTACTTTAAAACAAACATTACGAAAACTAGAGCGGAAATGGCGATCAACCAAGCTTGAAGTGTTCCATTCTGCCTGGAAGGACAGCCTTATAGAGTATAGAAATGCCCTCACTAAAGCTCGCTCAGCATATCTGGCCTCGCTGATCTCCCATAATAAAAATAATCCGAGAGCACTGTTTAGTGTGTTTTCTAGAATTACAAAAAATCAAGCAGGTTCTGAACAACTAATTCCAGCAACTCTCACCAGTAAAGATTTTATGGACTTTTTTAATAATAAAATTGAGAATATTAGACAACAAACTCTAGCCACAGGATCAAATCCATCCTGGCTGCCACCTGATGTGAATGAAATAAAACATAATATAACTGTAAAAGAAAGACTTGAAACCTTTTGCCCACTCCCACAATTAGAACTAGAGAAGATTATCACCTCCGCAAACTGTACAACTTGCACACTTGATGCAATTCCCACAAAGTTGCTCAAAGAAGTACTACCAGCTATTATTGATCCTCTTTTAACTATAGTAAACTCATCGCTTAGTCTGGGCCATGTACCCAAAGCTTTTAAACTAGCAGTTATTAAACCTATGATCAAGAAACCAAATCTTGATGCTAGTACACTGTCTAATTACAGGCCTATTTCTAATTTGCCATTTCTGTCTAAGATCTTAGAAAAAGCTGTGGCCCAACAACTTAGTTCATATCTACATAAGAATCATATATATGAAAAATTCCAATCTGGATTCAGGCAACATCATAGTACAGAGACAGCTCTAGTCAAGATAACAAATGATCTTCTTCTTGCCTCTGATCAAGGCCACGTATCCCTGTTGGTGCTTCTTGACCTAAGCGCAGCCTTCGATACAATAGACCACAATATTCTCATAGAAAGGTTAGAAAACATGGTTGGAATCACAGGGACAGCCCTATTATGGTTTAAATCTTACTTAACGGAACGTTATCAATTCGTAAAAGTAAACAATCTAAATTCAAATTATTCTAAAGTAAGATTTGGAATTCCACAAGGCTCTATTTTAGGACCATTATTATTTACATTATACATGTTACCGCTAGGCACAGTTATAAGAAACCATGACATTAACTTTCACTGTTACGCAGACGACACACAATTGTATATTTCAGCCAAGCCCGATGACAAACACAGATTAAAGAAAATAGAGGACTGTGTAAAAGACGTGAAAGGCTGGATGTTGCGTAATTTCCTCCTCCTAAACAGCAACAAAACAGAGGTCCTGCTTTTGGGTCCAAAAGTGACAAGAAATAAATTATCAGACTTAATTTTAAATCTAGCTAACTTTCCAGTTAAACCTGGTTCAGCAGCAAAAAATCTTGGTGTCATAATTGACCCGGATTTATCATTTGATCAACACATAGGTAGTATCACTAGGACAGCTTTTTTACATCTTCGCAATATTGCTAAGATTAGAAATGCCTTATCCCTCCAGGACGCAGAAACATTAGTACATGCCTTTATTACTTCAAGGCTTGACTACTGTAACGCACTACTGTCAGGATGCACCAGCAGCAATTTAAGAAAACTTCAACTAGTTCAAAATGCTGCAGCTAGGGTCCTCACTAAAACTAGAAAATTTGAACATATCAGCCCAGTTTTATCATCACTTCATTGGCTGCCTGTTAAATTCCGCATTGACTACAAAATTTTGTTATTAACATATAAAGCTCTACATGGGCTTGCTCCTGAATATCTTCAAGATACAATTTCCTATTATGAGCCCCCACGTTCACTCAGATCACAGAATACTGGATTTTTAAATGTTCCCAGAATTCAGAAGGCCTCAGCTGGGGGAAGAGCCTTTTCTTATAAAGCCCCCCAACTCTGGAATGATCTTCCAGAAAATGTTCGGGACTCAGACACAGTCGCAATCTTCAAATGTAGGCTAAAAACTCATTTGTTTAGTTTATCATTTGGTAGCTAATGCTCCCCCATAGATAAAGGCGGCAGATCCGGGGGGTCCATGGACACAGGGAATTATAGTAAACTGAGATGCTGGTGCTGTCGTCCCGCCGTTTCTCGCGATCACTCAGGTTTGTTGACGGTGGAGCGGAGGGATGCCAGTGTTTCAGGATGCTCCCGTGTCTGTGTGTCCTCCTGGTTCTCTCCTTTTAGTTAATGCTGTCATAGTCAGATCTGCCGGAGTCATTAGCCACACTCTGGAAATTTTCATATTTTCTACTTTACAAACACAAAACAGTTCAAAACTAATTCCATCCCTTTACATCTTTCCGAGTAAACGACTGCCCACCTGTCTGTCTGGACACTGATGGATGACTGTCGAGATCCTCCTCCACGCTTCAGACCAGCTGCCCACGCTCCAGCAACCACCAAGTGCCTTGAAGCTGTCCCTACACTGAAGTTCTCATGGACTACTAACTATCATCACCAGTAGATTGACCAGAGGAGGATGGGTCACCCCTTGTGAGCCTTGGTTCCTCCCAAGGTTTCTTCCTCAGCTGGGGGAGTTTTTCCTTGCCACTGTCGCCCCTGGCTTGCTCACTTGAGGGTTTTACATTTGTCTTTACATTTCATGTCAAATCTTGTCTTACTGGAATTCTGTGAAGCTGCTTTGTGACAACATCAGTTGTGAAAAGCGCTATATAAATAAATTTGATTTGATTTGATTTGATTGGGAAGATGGTAAGAACAGGTGTGTGCGTGTTGTGTATGTGTGTGTGTGTGTGTGCGAGAGCTTACACCTCTCCATATGTGGCCAGGTGCTGTTCCTGACCCCACCTGTTCCCAGCACTACCATAATCAATTTAACAGGATAGATTAATAATCAAATATTCAAATGATGATTGCTTATGGATTTAAGCTAATCTCTTAATGCCAGTGACCTCCTCATGCTGTTGGGGTAATCATATTTTAGCAGCTCTTCTGTGGGGCTGCTGTGTGCACGATTGCATTGGCAGTGGTGGACATGTTGATTTCATTTACTAATTGTACCTTTTCTTCATCGAGTGTGCAAGGTACAATGTAAAATTCAGAGACCACAACTGCAATGAAAACAGATATAAATTAATTCATTTTTCAGCATTGGTCAGCCACTGAGGTGTTAGGTGAACCGTCTGACAGATTCTGTGGTAAAGTAGGTCTTGCATGATTGTTAGGTGTCATTTTTATGTTTGAATTCCAGCGGTTAAAAGTCAAATTTAGTTGTTTTCATTTCAGATTTCCTTACATAAATTGTCCTAAAAAAATATCCCCTACAGAAAAATGCATAATTGGTAGTTAATGGTTGTTTTGAATGTTTGGAAAGGATACAAACGATGTGTCTCTTGCTTTTGCACAGTAATGTATGTGCATGCGTAAATTATATACTTGATATTATTCTCTTATAGAAGGCCAGTTATGCTTATAAATGCAAATACAGTAAAGATCTCTGCCCCTGAATTGTTTTCATAGCAGTCTGGTAAGCAATATAAATACTGCCACATCCATAGCAGGGCCCAATTGCTATTCATTTGGGCTGCAAGAATGTATGCCTGTGTGTGTGTGGCCATGGGTGAAAGAGGAAATGGGAAGAAACAGTTCTTTTCCAGGCATTATCAAATGTTTCTCTTCCACAAATCCAACACTCTTTTCAATATGGAGTGGAGAAAGGGCCATGTTCAAACTCTCACCCTGCCTGCTGGAATTAGTCAAAAGACCATTTTTAGTAATAAATTATGCATTGAAACAAAGAGATAGTCTCTTTTTTTGTTCTCCTTGCACACGGGCCGCTGTGGAACGCCTTTAAAAATCTTTAAAATTGTCCATTCAACTCAAACTTACTGAGTGTAGCAAAAATGTCAAAGGCATAAAGTCGGCGAAGATTGAATAAAATAATGCGAGGAGAC
Organism: Hoplias malabaricus; assembly: GCF_029633855.1. NCBI lineage: Eukaryota > Metazoa > Chordata > Actinopteri > Characiformes > Erythrinidae > Hoplias > Hoplias malabaricus. The sequence goes on from NC_089820.1 coordinate 52,058,897, forward strand.
AGATTAGTCATGCAGAGAGCCCACACGGTCTTTCAGCGCCGCACAATACCACTTTTTATAAGCGCTCTATCTGCACAAAGGCGCCGTTCAATATATCGAGGATGATACATGGTCAGACGTGTAATCTCCCTTTGATTCCTCGCACTCATTCATCCAGGAACCTTTTCAGGACTGGCACTGATGAGCTACAGGCTCCTCGGGCGCTCTGAGCACTCAGCACTGCTTTTAAGAGTTCATTATGGGAAAAATGGAGGATAGGTGTAGAGTATCCCCCACCAGTAAGGGCCACGTTCTGGGTATCTTATGGCATGGAGAGACCCCTTGCCCTTTGTAGAGGAATATCCCCGCACGATGAGTTAAATGGCTATTTGCTGTTCCATTTCTATGCCATTAGCATTGACAGCAAAATCAGCCGAGATCTGAAGATACTGACATAATGTTGGCCTGTCGTTGGGCTGATTTTAATGTGATGGGCTTTTTTACAGGGATTTATCATTGGCCTGATGCTAAAGCAGAGTTGTTCTGATTGTGGTTTCGTGCTGATTGTAGTCTCTTGTGTTGCAGCATAGGTATGAAGAATGACATTACGTTCCAGTGTAAATTATATCGCAGTATGACAACAAAAACTACTTGATGTTGCTGACACTGGCCTATGTCCTTGACCTTAATCAGATCCTGGAGTCTGGCAGTGGTGTAATGTTGATCTTGTGTTTGTGACATTACATTTGTATACAGTGAACAAATATTGGCCCATCGTTAGTGTTTTAATGAATATCAGTCAGAATCTGATGAAGCCTTGATCTGATATTTGTGATTGACATTGGGTTGCTATTGGTCTCGTTGCTTTCATATGGGTGTGATTTTGACAGATGGCAGTATGTCATTGGAGGATGAGGATGTGCTTACGTGTGTATGTCGGGGGACTTGGAGGTCTTGAGAGGCTGAATGGATGTATTGTGCTGTTGGGTGAAAATGGTACGACTCTAACATGCCACTCAGGATCACAAAAATCAATCAAAACTGTGTGTGTGTGGAACGCTAAGATGGAAGGATTTCACACATGAGCAGGTCTGATGTGAATATGTCAGACTGAAGAGCGGCAGACACATTGATCCCATATGGGGACATGCATGCATGTGTGTGTGTATCTGTATGTTTATGTGAGTATGACTAATATATCAGCCGATATTAGCGACCCAGGGTATTGTCAATATGAGCTGGCAAAGTTGACTTTTTTCATAAAGACAACCAATGGAAAATAAGAAAAATGGCGTGACATGATTAACACAAACCCTAGGTGCTAAGCATTTGTGTTAGTTCTGCCCCCAGGCTTACAGTGTTGTTTGGTTGAGGTTATATGTGACTGAGGGTTGGCATATCATATCAGTCAGTAAAACACTTTTTAACTCAGAAAATCAGTGAACTTTGAAAATGAACTGACCATTTCCTTCTGGGCCCTAATTGGTATTGATATCGACCGTAAACATTTGACATCGTTAAGCCCCTGCATGCATTTTAGGATATCAGTCTTAAGTGTTCCAGCTGTGTATTTGAGTGCTTGGTATATATTTTGTGTTTATGTGTGTGTGTGTGTGTGTGTGTGTGTGTGTGTGTGTTTGTGTTGTGGGTCTCATGGCTGATGGAGTTGGGGGAGGAGTGAATCAGTTTCCCTAGGAGATAGTAGGCTGCATTACTGACGCGTTTGTGCACCACTTAACCTAATCTAGCATATGATTATGAGACTCAGTCAGGGGCGCCTCCCTCACACGCCTCAGCGCTAGCCTCTCTCTGCCTGCCGGGCGTGGCACACACACACACACACACACACACACACACACACACACACATACACACACACACTCACACACATATCTCCTAAAAATAAACAGCACCTTCTCACTAACTGCCACTCAGTAGGAGCCTACCTGAGGAGGACAGTAACTGATGTGCACTAAATATTATGACTTACCTGTGTCCTGGGATAATTGATTCCCCTTACACACACACACACACACACACACACACACACATATATATATATATATATATATATATATATATATATATATATATATAAACACATATACATGCACACATGGGAATGCAATACCATTTACTTTCTCTGAGCTGTTCATTTTACAAATTCTATAACCTTTTAGAATTTCTTTCTTTGGAGAAGATTGCTGCCTGGCCTCAGATTCATTATGGTGATTGAATCCTCTTCAATAGAAAACTGTTTAAAGAGAGAGAGAGAGAGAGAGAGAGAGAGAGACAGAGAGCCCTGTTTGTTTGAGACTGAAGGCAGTATGGGTTAAAAGCTTGTCTGGGTGACATAATTCACAGCCACTGAGGCAAACAATCGCATCACATTGTGACCTTCATATGATACAAAAAAGAGGAGGCTGTATATAAAAAAAAGACCCTGTCTTTTTCCTTTTTTCACCTTCCCTCCTTCCCTCCCACTCTCCCTCCATCATTTCCTGACCCTCCCCTTCATCTCCAACCCTTTTTTTTGTCAATTTTTGCATCACAGGCGCTTTTTGAATAACGAATTAAATCTCTAATTATTAACACTGAACAGAGAGGGAAGAATTGTTGAATAAGCCCCTGCATTAATCACCAACCAGAGTTTAAAAGCAGCTTGTTTACAATGGGAGATGATATACATATATTATTCTCTCTCTCTCTCTCACTCCCTCTCTCTCTCTCTCTCCCTGTTTCACACACACTTTGGCTCTCTCTCTCCCTCTCTCTCTCCTTTTTCACACTCATAGCACCTGGACCTACACTATTCATCATGCGGATGACTCGGAACATGAATTAGTTTTCTTTTTTTATGTAGGAGATGAGAGGGCCAGATGGTATAAAATAAAAAAAAAAGGCAAAAAAAAAGAGAGAGAGAGAGAGGGAAAGAATCGAGGACATAGCCTGTGCTGTATGTTATCATAGGAGCACATGCTAGTGTGGGATTAGCCTGGATTTTTAACGCTGCTTCACTCTGAATTATAGCTTTTCACATGCCCTCCATTGTCATTTCTTTATACTTCAAACAAGAAATTGTCCAACTCTAATTAGTCGATATAATTGCCGCAGGATGAAGCGCCGCCAATCGGACCCGAGCTCATGCAAGGTGGAGTGGTTTTGTTCTCTCCCCCTCTTTTCATCGACAGCCTCAGTGTTTTCTCCTCCGTGTCTCGTTCCACCTCATCTTTTCCGTCCTCTCAGTGTGTCTCATTCCCGCCCTTTCAGTCTTTCATTTTTTTCCTCCGTTTTTTTGAGATCCAGAGAAAAGGGTCCTCTCGAGAGGTCTGGAGGTTACTTGCGCGTTATTAGAGCATCACTTGTAGACAATTACAAACCCCTCCATGTCCCTCTACCTGCTGCATGCTTCACTTTATGAGGGACAAGTGCCGGCATGACTGAGCCTTTTTTCTCCGCCACTGTGATTTGGTGTGGTTTTTATTTTTTTTTTGACATTTTGAATTTGTTTGTTTGTTTAGTTTCATCAAAACCCTCCCCCTTGTGGCCCTCTCTGAGTTCTCTTACTTCTTCATCTCCTCCTCATCAACATCATCATCATCATCATCACACTCCAGGTATTTACACTAGCGCCACTCATAAATGATTGTGTAGGACTTGTGAAACGTCACAGTTCTCCATGAGATCTCTCTCCAGGCAGCCCAGCCTTTGTGGCCTCGCGTGTTTCCTGGCTCTGATGAAACATGGACGGTTGTATGTCAGAGCTGATTCAGAGGTTAAACCTCTCCTGTCAGGCACTAGAAATGGAGCGATGGGTGGACAGGAGCGACCTTGGACATTATTGTGGGTGTTTGCCTTGTCGGACCGCTCTGCTGGACCCATCACCAGACTGCCACTGTCACCACGTCACACACTGTCATCAATCATCATTATAAATCCTGCTGGCTCCCTGATACATCAGTTTTAATTCCAGTTGTCTTGATTTCTACAAAGACATGTACAGTTCTGCCATGGTCATGAACACTGTGTGGTTAGTTCATTTTCAGCATGTTGCTGCATGTATCTGAAACCACTACAATGAATCTACTTTACTTCAGGTCAATTTTCTATATATTTCTTACTAACCACCATTAGAAAGCTTGAATTTTTCGATTTGCCTTACTCTTTGTGCCACCATCAGTAGTTTGGGGGCACCAAACTTTTCCAAATATTTTGAATAAACGTGAAAGTGAAAATATTGTACCTAAAACCTCACATTTACCTTCTCTTTTCCATGTTGGTGTGGATGTTTAAATTTGAATTCTCTCCCAGGGTACTCTACATGTTACACACAAATAATTTGGTAGAACTGAGCTTTTCAAAACATTTTAAAAACTGTTGAATATTGCAGAATCAAAGGGACCGCTGACATTTACCACAGTGGAAAAATACACATATTTGTATGCCTTGTTGTGAAATTTAGGTCCTATCAGAACTTTAAGCCACATTTGAGCTAAACAGGTTTTCAATATACCGTTTTAGCAGTGAAATTACATCTTAAAGGTCAGACAGCAATCAGCAGATATGTGTACGACAGATTCTGGTAGTACAACTAAATTAAAAAATATATATTTACATGAAGTTTTTTTACTGTATTGTGAAATGTACATTATAATTTGTAATCATATATTTTTATTATATTATACAGTATATTTCTACATTTAAATGGCCTAAAAGCTAAGTTACCTCTGTGACCTCTGCACCCCTTTTCAAATCTCTGATGTGTGTATTATTCTGAGGTACCGAATGCCACCCAGACGTCAGTCAATTTCTGACAAGAAACCGCTTTTATTTTTGGACTGGATGCAAATGACGGCTCTGGGACTTAAAGCAAAACATCTTCCTTTGCAGTGATTATGAGCTGGAAGAAGATGTTTGCTCGGCACCGAAGGGGTTTAAAGCAGGGATTGGCAGAGAAAGAAGAGGCCAACAGAGACATGCAGCTCCAAATAAGAAAAGTTTCTGAAGCATTGTTTTGAAGCTTAACAAGGGGACTGAGACATGGAAAATAATTTAGCTTGTTTTTTTCCCCCTTCTTTTTTGAATTCTATGTAACTAAGTACATAAATAGCTATCTTAACACTTGATGCTATTTTGAAAAGCGGTTGTTCCCTGAGGACTATCTGCGAGCGAGGCAATTTACTCATGAACAGGTGCATTTTTTAATGCTTTCATACAATTACAGCAGATTTTTACCTTCACACAGAGACGTTTTGCCTTCTCCCTTTTTGATCGCCATCCTCCTTTTATGCTTATTTTGAATTGATGTAACTTTTCTAATTAAACTTGGAAGAAAAATGTTAATTACCTAACAAGGTCACCTCTTTCTATCACCAAATTTACTATTGCTTTCCTGTACTGTTTTCTCCCCTCGTTTTCACACTCTAAATCAAAGTTGAAGAGCAGTGTTAATTGCCTATCCACTGTCCCATTTTAACTTTAGCGTCTTATTCTTCAAGTTCTATATTTAACTGTTATAAAGAGAGATTAGTGTGCCGTTTTGCTATTCTCAACTCTTCTGTCTCACACATGTCCAGTCATCACAAAATGGCCTTTGTGAAGAGAGAGTGAGAGGGAGGGAGATTGTAAGGAAGTCTATAGTGATGGTACCTTTTTGACAGGGAAGGGAACTATATAGCAGCTGACACGCTAACATTACTGAAGGCACTGTAATTAAAAGAAACGCGGAGATGTCATAACAACAGTGTTTACACATCAGGACCACATTTGCTTGCTGGAGAAAAGCAGTGAAGAGTAGTAATTAAGCTTTTCCTGCTATCAAATATCACATAAGGTAAATATGGTAAATTTAAATGTTAGCATGTTGTTGGTCACAAAACCATAAAAGTTTGCTTTCTACCACATTTGACGGAAGCTCGTAACTGAATTTCCAAACACTGACTAGAAAAACAAAACAAAGACTTGTCAACTCCAGGTTCATTGTATGATGTCTAATTAACACGGCTGCTCAAACTTTCAGAATGAAAGCTGGGTTTTACAGCTAGAAAATGCTTCAAAGATAACTTCAGACCAATGACTGAAACTAGAAACTGTTTGAAAAAGGGTTTTTCTTATATTAATTGTGACAATAAAAGCCTATACTGCCAATCAAAATATAGTGGAACCTCTACTGACGAACACCTATACTAACAAACTTTCCAAGATACGAAAATGGCATTTGAACATTTTTTGCTTTCACCAACGAACCACTACTCTAGAAACTAACACGAGGCTCAGCTGAGCCGGCGGCTGGAAATGGCCACTGACCCCAATATGCGAGTCTCCCAGCGCGCCCAGACTTGAGTGAGCTTTTAAGATTAGCAAATTGTAGTTTTAGCAATTTAGCATTAGTGTAAATAGCAGACATCAAAATTCCTGCTAAGTTAAACCGTATCTACGCTTCGTCTCCCCACATTCACCACCTACTCTCCGTTATTCCACCCACCCCCCACCTCCCGTCATACAGCCAGTGCCTGTGTTACTGCTCCAGCCAGTCGCCACGTCTTCAAGGTAGCGATATGTAACCACTTAAAACTTTTTTATTTCTTTTTTATTACTGTTTCCACTGTATTTCTTTTTTTTATTTTTAGCAATGCTACAGGCGGCATGGTGGCACAGCAGGTAGTGTCGCAGTCACACACCTCCTGGGACCTGGAGGTTGTTGGTTTGATTCCCGCTCAGGGTGAGTGTCTGTGAGGAGTGTGGTATGTTCTCGCTGTGTCCCTTGCGCCCAATGATTCCAGGTAGGCTCTGGACCCACCGTGACCCTGAATTGGATAAGTGGTTATAGATAATGGATGGATGGAGTAATGTTACATGTATTTTTTTTTACTAATTTGAGAGTTTTGTAAACATATATCAGTTCAAAAAGGGGGACTTTCAGGGTGGGCTGGAACGCATGAATTGGGTCACGGAATGGATCAAGTTCGTAGATAGAGGTTCCACTGTAAAAGTATGTTAAAAGTTGTGGTCAGTAAGGGTAAATGGGTGACATTCTGTATACATGTGGGTGGACTGTGTGATGTTATTTTTCCAGTTATAATCTGAGGTGTGTCTGTCTTAACGACAGGTGTTATCCATAAGTTAACTATCTAACCAGTTACATTTACTTTCACATAAAATGTTACATTTAGCAACACGTTCTTAACAGCTAGGTAATTACCAGCTCTGAGTAGTAAAAGACATGTTCGAAGCGTGAAAAGTGTTAAGTTTTCCTGTAATTTTAGCAGAAACAATAATTTTCAAAAGTTGACTTTATATTATTATTAAATTATTAACTACACTGACAGGCTTTGGAAGCCTTGTTATGTTGCATGATGTTTCATTATGTTGCAAGATGTAACATGAGGTTTCTGTAATCCCTTTGTAAAGTCTACCAGAATTCACTGTATGGCCCTGATAAACATGACCTTTCCATTGACCTACTGAGAGCCACATCTCTATGCTTGGGGACATGCATTTGACTTTATGCACAATTTCCGAGATGATTTGATTTGCATCAGAAAGGTTGTGCTTTTTTAAGGCATCAGCCCATGTCAGATATCTAGATTGAAAAGCAATATACCTAATGCTATAGTGAGATGGATCTGGGGTCTAATAGCACTATTGATTGTTGTTGTCCAGACTTCAGCCATGTTGTTTCCAGATGCCTACTCTGACCTGTCTCTTGGACATTCCAGCAGGCATAGGGATTGGGAAATTGGCTTGAGGTGAAGGTAGGAGACTACTGGGGGAAATTAGGTGTGTAGTGTAGGGTTGATGTGATGAGATTATGTGATGAACCCCTTATACAGGTCTCTCTTTTTCCAGTGACCCAAACCTGTGAAGTTGGTTTATCCAGCCATTATTGCTCTCTTTCTCTCTCTCTCTCTCTCTCTCTCTCTCTCTCTCTCTCTCTCTCTCTCTCTCTCTCTCTCGCACACACACACAACACACACACTCGTCCACACACATGCACACATTGTTCCAATCTCAATCTGTCTCAGCTCCCCACAAGCCTGCCTGCCCCTCTGGCTAAAGAGATGCAGAATGACAATTATTGAAAACACAATTAAAATCTGTTAATCAGATTATTTGGACTGGATAAAGCCTTTAGGATGACATTGAAAGCTTTTTCCCCCATGCCCTTGTCTCTGCAAAGATTAAAAATATGTTGAATATGATATATGGTTATGCTAATGCTTTACGTTCCAGTATGAATCAAGAGATTTTGTTGTTTGTTTTTTTAAGGAAAACACAGTTCACTTAGGAAAGAATGTCTAAAAGTACTTAGCATTGGACCTTCAGGGACCTCGTCTAATTGGCAGTAGTCAGCTTACTGTAGTACCACCCTGAACACTCTTTGACTATGTTTATTTTTTAATTATTATCAGTAATAATACGCCTTGTTATTGGGCCGTCAGGGTTCTCTGATTTTGCTCTCAATTGTTACCTTCATAAGTTACATAGTAAAAGACCCAACTGATTTTTATTGTCAAACCAGCAAGCTGGTGCCCATTCACACACTGTCAGTCATTTTCACTGAGGGTAGAGAGGAAAAAAAAAAATCCCAGACCTCAGCTGGATACTATTTGGGTTTAAATCCATGCTTTATTTGGAGCAGCTGGTAATTGCGTATTATGGAACAATTAAGATATTTAGCATCAACGAGAATAAGCCAGGTCAAGCACTCTTGCCCTCTCTTCCATTGCCATCAAATCAGCCTGGCTGCCATTTCTCTCTCTCTCATTCCCTCTCTCTGTCTCGCTGCTTTTGTATTTATTGCTATATTTATTTCTGCTGAAAAGCCAGTCTAGTTCATTTGCTAGTCAGCTGGGCAGAAAGGCCGGCTTCTCTTACGCTTTTATTAACATCATGGTCTGCACAACAACAGCCACGGAATCTATTATTCATTAAGTGTAACCAATATAAAATTTAAAACTGTGTTTTTTTTTTGGTCAAATTATGTAAGGTCAGCATAATTTTCTGCCTATTACTAATATCTATATCATCTTTGGCTTAGTCAGCTCTATTTAAATATGCAATCATTTACAGCTTTTGACTATATGTGTGTGCGCACCCAATTTTCAATATTCCTCTACCACACTTTTTATGCTGACATCAATGGCAAGCTATTAAAGACAGTATTTCATTATTGGTTCCTCGTCCCCAGTGGTTATTTACAATCCTATATATACTAAGCACTGATATTAAAGGAGACCATTTTAATGAGGTGCTATCTGCCTTAGCAATATGTCTTTCTCCGAATGAGATTGTGTTTAAAGATTTTATCAAGAAATGGCTGTTCGCTGGGGTTATGTTTTGTCCATGAAATATGCATTTCATATCTCTTTCATTTCATTAACATAATTTAATTTGTGCTTTGCATTCTGTGCATAATACATATTTGATTTACAAAACAAATATTTCCATTAGAAAATGAATTTCATGCAGGCAAAAGGCAGAACTGAATGATGTATTGTAAGGAAATAAGAAAAAAAAGGAATTGTATTATCCTCCGACTGAAGAAAAAAAGTGCCTTGGCAAGGAAAAATACTCAATAGACTTTGCTGTGTGTTTGTATATATATATATATATATATATATATATATACACATATGTGTGTGTGTGTGGGGGGGGGGGGGGAGGGGGGGCGTGGGTGGGTGTGTGTCTTTATGTCTGCGTGTTTAAGTGCGGCTGTGGGTTTATAGATGTGTGTACGTCTAGGGATATGTACTTATGCATTTGCAAGTGTGTGTCTGTGTCCCCAGTATGCAAATGAACATTAGAATAGCTATGGAGGCAGCGAGTACATTGCATTAAGTTTAAAGCAATATAACTCAGATTGATTTACTTGGCTTGCTGGGGCAGCCTGTTTGGCGTGTTAGCTAAGTGTTCCAGTGCGAATGTGGGCTCTGCTTTTTATTATCAATAAAATATGGAGGATATTATAAAGATATATCTCTCCTTTCAATAGCACAAAAGAAGTGTACACATCCATTTTAATTTGGTGTCGCATTTTAAGAGGAAGCTCGGATGCATTGGAAAATAAACTTTGATAAATAAAATACAGGATATACAGTCTTAAAAACTAAGGTGCCAAAAAGTGTCCTTTGGAGTGATGCCATTGGAGAACTATTTTTGACGCCCAAAGGAGCTTTCCAACAGAACCATTTTATTTAGCTGAGAAACGTCAGGGTGAAATATTTTGGCCCAAAATCTGCATTTAATATGTCATTAAATACACTGTAATAGCATTACTTCTTCAGCCTTCTTGTTCTGACAGAGCTGATGATTTTTTATTATTTTTTTTAATCATTTTTGTGTTTTTGGCTGTTACCGTTCTCTTAAGACATCTAGCATGGATTACAGAAACATACTATTTAAACACTGAGCCAGTGCAGTGTACCATATCAGTCCCACTGTAAAAATAATGTAGCATAATGCATGAACTTTTGCCCAATTTAACGACTTTTTGTGAAATATTATTTGTCAGGAAAATTGTATGAAAGAACTGTTCTCAAAATACTCACATATCAGAACATTAAAGTTTATCAGCCACTGCTTTAGTTAGTAAAGCCCCCCTCCGCCTCCTCAACTCCTTCTCCATCTAATGCGCGTATGATAAATTATGTAGTCCGTCCCTCTCTGCTTCCTTCCTTCATTCTTCCAAGGGAATGTTACTAGTTTTAATTAAAGGACTGCACCTTGGTAGTTTAAAGGCTATCAGTGGCTGCTTGATAAGTTGTGAGAGCTCAGGGCTTTGGATAACAAGAAGCATTTAAACTGGCCCTAGCGAGTTCATATTAATTTGGCTTATCGCTGGTATAAGAAAAAAAAATAAAAAATCCAGGTAGCATTGAGACAGATCCCCGGCTTTAATGAGCTCAAAACGTAAAGTCGGTGTCAGAACACTCCACTTTTTTATTTCAAAGGGAGTAGGAAATAACTTGTCTGAGCTAAAAGCCAAACAGTAAGATCTATGTTTCAGAGGTAACTAGTATTAGCAGGGATTTCAGGCTTGTCTGACACGCCGCGTGGAAGGGAGGGCTTAAAATAGAAGCCCCAGGTACGTGGGAATGGGGCTTATACCTGCGTTTCGACTCTGCCGCCTTCTCACAGACGGTTAAGGAAGAACGATGAGAGGATCTTTTTGAGCTTTAAAAAATCTCCTCTTTTCTCGTTCCTCTCCCTATAGTCCTGCCAAAGGAGCGATCGTCTGCCTGGCTACTGACTAAGTATCTGCTTTGAATCCATGACAGGTGTTTTTAAAGTTTGCTTTGGAGAGAAAGAGAGAGAGAGAGAGAGAGCGAGAGAGAGACAGAGACAGAGAGAGAGAGAGATGGAGATCGCACTCTTGCTCTGAGGAGGTGATGAAGAGTCTTAGGATGACTCTCTGTAAACTTAAGCCTCCTCTCATCTCCATTCTCTCTGCAGTTCAAACTCTCATCACACCAAATCCAGCAGGAATATGCAGATGAACTGGATGTATTAAGTGCAGTCATTCCAAGCGGGCCATTTGCTTCCCGTTAAGTAGAAGACATTTCTAATTAGCAAAGAAACTTTAACGATTGCTCAGTGCTTTCCCTTTCTGTTTGCACACCAGATGCCACCATTGGACTTATCTTAGGTGATGGATTCAGTGATATAAATCCATATTGCTACCGTTGTACTTAAGGATATAAGTGTCTTTCATAAATTTTCAGTGCCAATTACAATACTGATATCTCAATTAATTCCTGAATGATATGTTTTATAGAACTCTTTTTAATAGCAAAACATTTCAAAGAGAATAAAAGAGTTAAAATTCTAGCTCGTATTATAAATGTTTGCTGAATAATCAAAGAAGCATCTAATACAATTTAGCACACAATGGTTTTGAAAGCCTTTTTTTCTTGAGGTTGAGAGACCAGACAACGCTACCAGGCATTTTGACTGGCATACACCTGTCTCCAGCCTGTTTAAGCATTGACAGCTTCAGCACCCTCAGGTTAGGAGGTGTGGAAGTAGAGATAAATATTCACTGTGCTGAGTATCTGAGCATACGTACAAATGATTCTTGAGTACATAGGATAAACTTAAGCATGAACATCAAAAATCTGAGCATGGACAGCGCAGATCTGAGCAGGAGCATTACAATTCCAGTGAGTGTGAGCAGTAAAGGTTTGAGTGTATACAGTGCAAATCTGAGCAAGCACGTTTATTTGGCACACTGGCACAAGAGTAACTAAACTCCATCGGTGCTCCATGAATTTTCCTCTCAAAAAAAAAAAAAAAAAAAAAAAAGGCTGCAGCGTATTCTTGGCCAATTTGGTAAGTTCAAAGTGTTCTGATTTTAGTTAAATCCAGAAAGACAGAATAATTATAGCTGATACCTAATATTTACAAATAAATGTTGTGGGAAATTCTTTTACAAAGTACAATTCTAAAGAAGGGTGCTGCACGGTGGTGCAGCAGATAGTATAGCAGTCACACAGCTCCAGGGGCCTGGAGGTTGTGGGTTCGATTTCCGGTGACTGTCTGTGAGGAGTTGGTGTGTTCTCCCTTCGTGGGTTTCCTCCGGGTGCTCCGGTTTCCTCCCACAGTCCAAAAAAAAACATGTTGGTAGCTGGATTGGCGACTCAAAAGTGTCCGTAGGTGTGTGTTGCCCTGTGAAGGACTGGCGCCCCCTCCAGGGTGTATTCCTGCCTTGTGCCCAATGATTCCAGGTAGGCTCTGGACCCACCGCAACCCTGAACTGGATAAGGGTTACAGATAATGAATGAATTAATTCTAAACAATGAATTTTTTTTTGTAAATCTATATTGAAAGTAAATTATTTTCTGGTTTTATTACAAACCTATGAGAGAATATTACATAACACTTAGAGAAGAATTTGTCCTATTGTATACATCTAAATATATGTACATACTAAAGCACATATATTTTCTACATACGTTTATGGATGAATTGTAAGCCAGTGTTTTCTATCCTAAACAATCAATTAATTTTTTTTTAGCTTTTTGTTCCATTCAGATTCAGCTAAATTAATGCCAACAAATTTGAAGTTAAACAAATTTGCGATAAAGTCATAATGCTGTCCACTGAAGATGCATCAAAAATCAAAACCTATAAAGTATAATTTCATTCTTTACTGCATTGTTAATTAGATTCACAATGAATCATGTGGCGCCTGACATTAATGCTGTAATGTCATTACATTACATTAATAGCATTAATTCTGTTTTTGTCCCCAAATCATTTTGGGTCGTTTCTTATTTCTGTTGATCCATTTCTCATGTAAAATTCACACGGTAATTAAACCTGACAAATATCACAAGGTTTTGATGTAACCTTGTAAAGATGTAAAGTGATGATAAAATTCACATGATCAGAAATGTAAAAGACATGTTGAGAGTGGCCACACACTGTGGGATTCATTGTGCATGCAATTCTATTACTAAGAGCAGCTTTGGGACCATGAGGCTGGACCAAAAAAAGAACCAATGGGGCCAAATATATGACCTCTCCTTTAGAAAAAAGTATTACAATCATGTTAATTGCTAACAGATTCGGGTTATAGTCTTTTTCAAGAGACATGGAAGCAGGTAACTAGCCTTGTTTGTTAACAATTGGAGGAAGGGGGGCAGAGAAAGAAAGAGGAGAGGAGAGAGAAAAATCAATCTAATACTGCAGAACTATCAGATCATATGAGATGATGGATTCTTGGTTGCAGCATTCAGCCCCTGTCTGCCGAGCTGTGCAAATCAATTCAAACAGACACAAAGAATAAACACACGTCGCACCCCACAATAGGAAATTGAAGCAGAGCCTCTCTCTCTCTCTTTTTTTAAAATGTGCCGCTACATATTTGTTTTGTGGATTACCATTCTGAAATGAAATTTGAACAGTTACTTAAAATAATATGCAAAAGATATTTCCTGTTTATGCTGCCCCCCCTCCCCCTCCCTTCTGTGTGTTTGTCAGAGAGAGGGCTAGCGCCGACATTGGCGTCAGTGTAAACACTGCATGCATGTGTTGTCCTGGTGATTATTTTTCATAAACATTTTTGGGGGCCTTATCCTCATTGCAGGAGGTTTAGATTTCATATTTTATTTGTTTTCCCCCTGTTGAAAAATATTTTTAGAAAAGCAGCCCTGTGTGGATGGTATGCCAGTGGCTGCGGGGTGGAATGGAATAGATTTATGAGGGGCCGGTCATTTTTTGTGGCAGACTCAAATGAGGTCCTCTTATTTCAGATTTAACGACTGTAGGCATTTCTCTGCTTGTAGACTGACTAAAATGTGTTTCACTGTCAGTGCTGTTTCAGACACTGTAACATGAACTGTAGTTATATACATAATATAGAGTATAATATTGCAGTATCACTATTTGATGACTGACACATGTAAAACCCCATGTAAACAAACAGAATGACAGAATGCAGTGATGTAATCAATCATTTAAACCCTATTGTTAATGGAAAATAAATGTAAGACAATATTTCAGATATTGAAACAAGTCATTGTTGTTTGAATATATGCCCATTTTAATTTAATGGGTACAACACGTTCCAAACAAATTGGGAATGTGGACAAAAGACATTGTGTAAAGTTATGTAAGGCTACAAAAATGAATGAACAAACTGATGAACTAACAAAAGCATGAATTAATTAAATTAAATTAAATAGGTCAGTAACATGATTGGGTTTTAAAAAAGAGAGTCTTTCAGAAGTAAATATGAGGAATGTTTCATTACACTGTAAAAAACAGCAAACAGTGAAATATTTAAATGATAGTGTGTCTCAACTTAAAATAGTAAAGAACTTGGGGATCATCATATGTGGCATATAATATTAATAAAAATCTCAGAGAATCCGGAGAAATCTCTATATGCAGGGGACAAGGCCCCGAATCAGGATTAGCTTGCATTGAAATTGTGGAAATTGCTTCATGGGCTCAGAAACACTTCCCAAATCCACTGTTTGTGAACACAGTTTGTGGCTGCATCCACAAACGCAAGTTATAACCCTAATGCAAAAAAGAAACTACATACAAACAGGGTTCAGAAATGCTGCTAGAATAGTGTCCTGTGGTCTAACAAATCCATATTGGAAATTCTTTTTGGAAATTGTGGATGCTGCATCCTCTGGGCTATTATTGGGGGCAGCCTTGGCCTAATGGTTAGAGGACCAGAAGGTACCAGAAGGTTGTCGGTTCAATTCCCGGCAGGAACATTCATAGCTGAAGTGCCCTTGAGCAAGGCACTGAACCCCCAAACACTCCGTTCACACCACATGTGGAAAAGACACCTTTCGTTGTATGTTGTACAATGACAAATAATTGTACACATGGCATGGGTGACATTCACATCTGTATCATTAATACTGAATGATATTTACAGGTTTTAGAGCAACATGTTTCTTTTTCAGTGAAGGCTTTGTTTATTTCAGTAAGACAAGGCCATTCCAAAGTCTGCATGGATTACAACAGCATGGCTGTTTAGTAAAAGAGGCCAGGTGTTTAGCTAGTCAAGACCTGTCACTCACTGAAAATAACTGGTGAATTGTGAAACAAAAAAACTATATAATAAATAAATATAATAATACAAACAACAGAGAACTGAAGAGCTGAGCAGCTGAAATTCTATAAAAAGCAAGAAAACAGTTAACTTTTTCTTGCATTTTTTTTTAACTGTCCCAAATTTGTGTTGCTGGCATCAAATTTAAAATGGACAAATATCCATCCATTATCTGTAACCACTTATCCAATTTAGGGTCACGGGGGGTCCAGAGCCTATGTGGAATCATCGGGCGCAAGGCGGGAATACACCCTGGAGGGGACGCCAGTCCTTCACAGGGCAACACAGACACATTCACTCACACACTCACACCTACGGACACTTTTGAGTCGCCAGTCCACCTGCAACGTGTGTTTTTGGACTGTGGGAGGAAACCGGAGCACCCGGAGGAAACCCACGCGGACACGGGGAGAACACACCAACTCCTCACAGACAGTCACCCGGAGCTGGAATCGAACCCACAACCTCCAGGCCCCTGGAGCTGTGTGACTGCGACACTACCTGCTGCGCCACCGTGCCGCCATGGACAAATATAAAAATAATAATAATAAAATAAAAATATATATTTTTTAAATTTCAACATTTTAAATGTATATATATATATATATATATAGCAGTTACAGACAACGAATGAATGAATGAATTTCACTGGTTTGTTTACAGTACTTAGTATTCATGTGCATCATTGTAGTTTCAGATTTGGTTCTCAGTTTTGTTATTATATGACCAGCATGTAAAGACTCAAGCAAACATAACAGATCTGTCTCTCTGCCTTCCAGTAGCAAATTCTTGAATTTTTATTCATATTGTTAAGCATTCAATGGAATAATCATGGTATATTTCCCCAACAGCATAGTAATGTTTATTGATCACACCACAATTTGAAAATCACCATTTATTAAAACTATCATCATACACCAAAAATATATTAATTATAAAATTAAACGGATTACATTTTTATGGTAAAACACACTATTACAAAAACTTCAGTGAAGTGAGCTATAGATGGTTGTAAAAGCTAATTAACAATAACAAACAAATCTGAAAGGAATTCTGGGAGGTGTCACCACTGTGACAGGCTGCTTAAACTGCTAGTCACTTTCCAAGTATGCTTTGCAAATAACAGCTAATTGCTGTAATCCAACATTTTAATTCTTTGACAAGTATCTTGATCTGTATCTACCACAATGTGTCATCATTTACAACAATCTGCTGTATTTAAGTAGTACAGTAAAATGTTGTACTTTTTCTGATACACATGTGCACGAGTTGCTTATGCAGTGAGGTAAATATATATTTCAAACTTACACTTGGATCCTGCTTCCAAAAAAAAAAAAAAAAAAAAATATATATATATATATATATATATATATATATATATATAAAATAAATAAATAAATAATCTCTGGAAGCTATGGCTTTCACTTATAAAGTACAGATGGATTCATGAGTAGCAAGTCAGTTATGTTTCTAAAGTCTTTGCTCTCTGTGCTGCTGGTGGCATCAGCAGCACCGTTTCTACAATCTTAAGCCCTCATAAAGCCTGTTTAGTTTTACACATCCATTTTTGCCGGCCACTCCAACAGTCCTTAGTCTTGTGTGTAATTGAAGAGATTCTTATGTTGGAGTGTGAAGGGCAGGAAACAAAAGCAGATGGATGGTTTTGTCTGTTTTTTCCTTTAAGGCTGGAGCCAGAGCTGACTCCAGGAGCCTGGAAGTGCACGAGAGAGAAGGAGAAAGGGAGGCACTGGCCTTGTGTTTAGGTTGTGGAGGGCATGCAGGTGTTGGGGCTTAGGGCCTAATGAGCCTTAATTAGCCCATTGAGGTAATCAGAGGCTTGATTGGACCTGTGTGCTTAAGCAAACCACCACATACTTAGAGCACTAGCAGGATTGGGGCGTTTCAAGATCGGTGCCCTACACTGAATATAGTGTAGATTAATGGAAATAAGGTCAAAGTGGTGCCTTGATTTAGTTCGGGAAACATCTTAACAATGGCATTTCCTACAGGTGTTATTTACGTGGTAGGCATGCTGAGTGTAATGCCTGATTTTATTTTAAATCTTTAAACATTTGTTTTATAGTTCAGTTATTACCTTTAAGGTTTATTATCTCATAATTCCTATGAATTACTGCTACAAATATGAATTCTTTTTAAAGTATTGAGAGAGAAATGAGATAGCAATGATATTGGAACAGTCGTACTTCCCATAGTTTTTTTTTTAGTTTTTTTAAGGGTGTTGTTATGCTCATTTTTTTTTTTTAAGGACCAGTGGATTTACGGAGAGTGAGTTACTTCTCCACTGGTACAGTCTAGCTCCACAATCAGTTAGGGAACAGGACTTGTAACCGGAAGGTTGCCAGTTCGATGGCCAGACTGAAGTGGCACCTAACCCCAAACTGTTCCCCAGCTAAACTGTGCCATGGCTGCCCACCACCCTCGGCATGTGTGTTCATTGTTCCCTAGTGTATGTTCACTAGTGTGTGTGTTTCATTGCACGGATTGGGTTAAATGTGGAGAACAAATTCCTCTGTGCGCAAGCACAGTGGCCAATAAAGTGATTCTAATTCTGGTTGGTTGTTTGTAATGGATGAAATTGAAAATTCAGATCTTCAGTTTATATATGCATTAATCTCTTTTGAAATTAATATCTGAACCCATCATTAGGTCCCTAAAATTTAGCAATAAATTTTCAGTGACATGTATACTTGGATAAGGACAGAGCAAAGGAGCTAGTGTTGCCACAAGATATTCCACCAATAGGTGAAATAGAGCGGCAAAAGAAGGTTAGCCCACCAAGATGTGGTGCATCATGCAAAGGCAGGTTCTGCTCCAGAGCCTAATGGTGTGCTGTATCAGGTGTACAAGTAAGCACCTGAGGTCTTGAAGTGGAGGTTGATGGTCATAGTTTGGAAGAAAGGGATCATTCCAAAAGAGTGGAGAAGAAGGTGTCCTTATCCCTAAGGAGATGCTGTGGGTAGAGAACAGTTTCGGCCTATAAGTTTTCTTAATGTGGAGGGTAAGATTTTCTTTAGTGTGATAGTGTGGAGACCTGCTGCTTATTTGAAAGCAAACAAATTAATTGATACATCAGTACAAAAGGCAGGGGTTTCTGGCTTTGCAGGATGTTTGGAACATAGCAGCATGATCTGGCATCAGATTCAGACAGCAAAGGAAGAGGGTAGATATCTACATGTCGTTTTCCTAGATTTAGTGAATGCATTTGGCTCAGCGCCACATAAATTTATGTGGAAAGCCTTTTAATTTTTCCAGGTGCCAGATAAGGTTACTAGGCTTGTTAAATTTAGTTTTGCTTTTGTACAGGGGAAGATATTACGTTATGGCAGTGGTTTGAAATTGGTTTAATAGCTAGGTGTGTGATTTCACCATTAGTATTTATGATGGCTGTTGACAGTATATGACATTGCGATCACAGAAGTAGAGAGGATGGAAAGGGACAAGCCTTATGAACAAGGCTATAAGGAAGTGGCTAGGGGTGCCACAGTGTTTAAGTAGTGTGGCATGGTATGGTAGAGAAGGTATTGGAGCTACCACTCACAAGTTTAGTTGAGGAATTTAAATGTGCAAAGGTGAGTCTCAAGATGATTTTGTCAGGATCGAAGTATGCAGTGGATAAAGCAGCAGCACCAGTCACAAAAGCAGGATGGAAGTGGATCCCATTAGTGGCAGTACAAGTAGCCAGGAGCTCATTACAGCTAAGGGATGTGATTGACCAAGTGCAATGCAGAAGAGTGGGCCATGGGTCAGGTGATTTCTGGAAAGCTTTTAGAAAGGCCACCTCACACAAGAGAAGGCAACTGATGACTAAATTTATTAGCGATAAGGAAGAGGAGGCATGGTATGCAACAGCAGCGTCACAGGCAAAACAAGGCCAGTGGCTGGGAGAATGTGGAGAAGTGGAAGATCACTTGGCAAGAATTGTGGGTGATGAAGGCAATTCATATCTTGGACAGTGGGTAGGTGAAGACCCTAGTTGTAGACTATGTACAGGGGTTGGCACACTGAAGCATATTCTATCAGCTTGTAAGGTTAGTTTGTCACAGGGGGAGGTATACATGGAGACATAATCAGGTGGCAAGGGTTTTAGCATGTTTGTTGGACAGCAAACGCTTAGAGGTAAATGCATTAACTAATGGTTGCAGTAATAAAATGATTAGGTTTGTGCGTGAGGGTGAATGTATTCGAGAGTGTGCACAGGCTATAAATATTGGTAGATGGGGTGAAGCTTGAGATTGGAAATTGCTGGTGGACGTAGGTAAAAAAGTGCAGGTCCCAGAGTGCATTGCCTTAACTACACTGAGGCTTGATATGGTGCTGTACTCTTAAAGTAAACAGATAGTTTATTTCATAGAGTTAACAGTTCCATTTGTGGATGCAGTAGATGAAGAATTCAAAAGGAAGAAGCTGAAGTATGCTGACTTGGCGGCAGAGGTGAGGGAACGTGGGTGGCAGGCGCATGTTAGACTGGTGGAAATAGGTGATAGGAAATTTGTAGCCAAGTCTGCCACATCCCTGATTGTGCAGTTCGGTATCAGGGACCGGAAACTAAGAGCAGCACTGAAGGAGTTATCAGAAACAGCTGAAAGGTCTAGTCAGAGGTTGTGGATAAGGAGAACACAGACTAGTTGGGGAAATGCACTGTAGAGGTGCTGTTGGGGTGGTTGGTGATGTAACACAGAAAGATCACATGGAACTGGTGGCACTAACATGCATTAATGGTGCCAGTGGGGTTGGTACAGCCTTAGTCACTAGGGAGGCCAATGTGGATTTACGATTGTGATACTTAAGGGTAAGGTAGGACTGTAAAGCCAGCTTGTAGGGGGTGGGTCTGGGATGCCAGACTTCACTGCTGAGCCTTCTGGAGGTGTCGTTGGCTTAATTCAGTGAAACACTGACGAGGGGAGGTGCCTACCTGATGACCCCTGTGAAGAGCTAGTGATGTGGTGGGTGGTTTGGGTACTCATGTGATGGGCTCAATGAGTAACCCTAGATGTTAAGGGTAGTTGGTTGCTGATCGGATCATAAACGGCCACAGCAACCTTAGGGTGTAGCTGTAGGATTGGAACAATAGAAATTATGTGGCTGCCTATAGGAAGAGAGTGGGGTGGGCCCTATGTGAAGCTCTAATGGATTGGCATATGATATTTTACATCTTATCTTGTGTATAATTATAATTACTGAACTTCAGTATTCATATTTGGTGTCTTCAGCTACAACACATGTGGTACACTTCCTTTGTTTATGCCATTCAATAATCTTCAATTGAATTGCCTTTGCTTGGGTAAATCTGCATTTTTTGTCCCGGTTGTTATACTATTCCCTGTTATGATACTAACAGAAGACCCAAGTCCACCTCTCTACCCACCAAACCGACTCTCAACCCCTCATTCAAGCACCACTTGTCAGAATACTTACTTCACAATCCCACATGACACACATCACTAGGGATGGACACTCTAGACTTCATCTCCCATCGTCACACGACAAAGACATCTGGACGATTGTCATGGACGTCACGGTCGGTGATAGCTGACATATCCCATGGGGCATCAGCAGGAAGGGAAAGGGAAGTCACTCTTGCGTGAGCTTCAATGTTAGGTAAGCATCGATGTGCATGAAGTAGCAGCATCACTTCAGGTTAATAGTGAAATGGAAGTATCCTTACCAACAGTCATGCTGTAAATCATGCTGCTTTGAATGTTTTAATCTTTGCTGTCTTATCATAGAGAATGCAATGTTTGGGTTCCTTCACTTGGCACTATGGATAACTTTCATTGGTCAGTAATGTTACAAGAGTGAAATAGTAGCACATTTTCCAAAATAACAAATCCTTATACCTGATCCTTAAGTTTTAAACTTTCAGTAGGTATCTGATTCTTCTGCTGCTTCCCCTTGTCTTAATAAGACACACTTATTAAGCCAAATGTAAAATGGGTGGTTACATCCATTGTACGTAAGTGTGCATAAGCAGTGAAGCAGTAGGCTTGGAGTAAGGTTTTTCTACTTAAATACTAGAAAAAGCTTTTTTCCACTGACAAATGTTGAAGTTTGGGAGAACATTTGCAAAATTCTGTGATGAATTTTTGAGGGTGGGCTGTACTGAAGTGCCTTGTCAAGACTTTTTCTATTTGGTGGCTGAAGAATGAGGGTAGATTGTGTATCTTTAAGGATGCTACATACCTTAAAGCAGCCATATAACTGTGGTACATTCAAATCATTATTAAAACTGAGAGAAATAGACAAATGTAAGACATGTCTCTCAAAGCTAGAGTAAGCAACATAGTGATGTACCTAAGTTTTACTTTTTTCCCTGGCTGAAAGGGTAAAAATGTATATCCGGTGTCCTGAAAAAATCTAATATAAACTTATAGCTCAGTGGTTATTTCAGAAACCATTTTGTCATGCACTTCAGAATATGTTGTATGGCTAAATAAATGGCCAACGAGTTATAGGCCTTATTGCCCCTATAAATTTCCCAATGAAAATGCAGTTGCTGGTTCTTGGTATCAGACCTATGCAGCAAGAACAGACTTCAGATGTAATCACTTTGATTGCAGACTTAAATGATGCAGTATTATTATGTTGAAATCACCACATTTTAACAAAATGTCTTAGAACAGGTTTCAGATAATTTACTTCCTCAAATGAAGGGTGAGATTTGGGTAACTCCTCAATTGTTAAAAAGCAATGAAGAGTTTTTCATGTTGAAAGTTATTTTTTTACCAGCCTCATTAAAGCTTTGCCTTAGTTCCTACACATTGATAAGGAACTAAAGGTTGGGAAACTAAAGATTTCCTGTTATACCTTTTTCAGGCAGTGTCATTTTATGCTTATAGCCAAGAGCATGAACTACTTCAGGATAATATTTCAGTATAATGATATATAGGAACAGTGATTACACCCTAATTCAATTGAGCCGTAATCATATCGCTATAATGGCCTTTATTTGGGACCCCAATTTATAGTTTTCCCAGAAATCATTAACCAATTTACTGTTGAAATCAACTTTGAATATGCGCGCACACACACACATGCGCACACACTCACACACACACACAGTGGTGTTACGGTCTATCATCTGAAGCCCCAGCTGGTTGAGATGGTGATGGCTACGGCAGGAGGACTCTTGTGAGAGTCATGGGTAAACAGAGAAGATCCTGGCTGGGTTCTTCTGGCCGTGGGCATTGCCCTGTTTGCCAGAGCTGGGATAAAGCTGCTGGAATCAAAAGAAGCTGCTGCTACGTATCCAGAGCTGTAGCCACGTGTGTTTGCACTAAGCTCAGCAAAGTTTGCCTCCGAATCTCCCGCATCAAAGTCTGTGGCCAGAATAGAGTAATGCTCAGTTAAAAAAAAAAAAAAGTGGTTATGTGAATTGAAAAAAAAAAATCTTTGCTGTTTGCAATTCTTTTGTTGTTTTGCATCGGGTTTTTTATTCCATTTCGAAGAGTGCAAACCATAGTTTTGTCAGTGCCACCAAGATAAGTTTGTGTACATTTTAGAAAATGCATTTTAATAAAATGACTTTGTTTTATCTGTTGCTAATGTACACTGTCACAAAACTGTAACTGTGGTGTTACCTTTTGGTACATTAGAGGTGCATTATAGATCACTAAAGGTAAAAAAGGTGGTGTTAAAGTCCAGTTGTGTTCTCTTAAGTTACATTACATTACTTTCTTCAGAAGCAGAGGTCAGTATTTGTAATATTTCATTACAGAACTGGTTGCAGTCTCACAGCTCCAGGGGCCTGGAGGTTGTGGGTTCGATTCCCGCTCCGGGTAACTGTCTGTGAGGAGTTGGTGTGTTCTCCCTGTGTCCGCATGGGTTTCCTCCGTGAGCACAGGTTTCCTCCCACAGTCCCAAAACACACGTTGGTAAGTGGATTGGCTACTCAAAAGTGTCCGTAGGGTGTAGTCCCACCTTGCGCCCAATGATTCCCGCTAGGCTCTGGACCCACCGCGACCCTGCACTGGATAAAGGTTACAGATAATGAATGAATGAATTAATGAATGAATTACAGAACTGTGTAAAATAAAGAACATATGTTGTGGAGATTAAATTGGGCATATGAAAATGAGCCAACAGCCTCATGTGGGCAAAATTTGTGTGACCACTTGAGAAGGCCTAGAAACTGACCAACACAAACTGTGCTGAAACAGATGTTCGATTCCCACTCCGGGTGACTGTCTGTGAGGAGTTGGTGTGTTCTCCCCGTGTCTGCGTTGGTTTCCTCCGGGTGCTCCGGTTTCCTCCCACAGTCCAAAAACACACGTTGGTAGGTGGATTGGCGACTCAAAAGTGTCCGTAGGTGTGAGTGTGTGAGTGAATGTGTGTGTGTGTCTGTGTTGCCCTGTGAAGGACTGGCGCCCCCTCCAGGGTGTATTCCCGCCTTGCGCCCAATTATTCCAGGTAGGCTCTGGACCCACCGTGACCCTGAATTGGATAAGCGGTTACAGATGATGAATGAATGAATGAATGAATGAATGAATGAATGAATTTAGAAATTCCAGTAGTAGAAATTAGTATTATATGAGTTTCTAAAATTTTGATAGTTATTACCCAAAGTGGCACAACAGTTAATGTCGCATGCACTGGTTTCCTCCCACTTTCCCTTTTTCACTTAGCTGAGTGAGAAAAGTTCCATTTGAATTATGATAATTTTACCACAATGTTGTTTTAATTTGTAACAACTGCACATTTGAAAGGTTAAATGTAATAAAAGTGGCTTTTATTTATTGTAAGAATAGTGGCTTTTGTTTGTGAAGTACAGCCCCTGGAGTAGGCCAACTCTGTAACAGTAAGCGTATGAACATTAAAGGCAGTGAAGCCTCTGTCTCGGTGGAGCCTCATGATACTGCTGTCATTGCGGATACGCATGGCGAGCCTTTTGCAGTGATATCAGCTGTGTGATTTCTGCGCACTTTAACCCTGCTATACTAACTCATCCAGCCCCGCCACTGGGAAAGCCACTGAGGCACGACTGATCCTTTTGCTTTCTTAAGAGCCTGCTACATGTACAGTTTAGCCTGAGAGGAGCTGCTATCGCCCCGGGCTGTGTGGCATCCACTTAGGCGCCGACAGCTGAAGATAACCCGACCTCCAGGGGCTCCGCCGTGGGCCTGATCTAATGGGCCTACGGCAGGGCTGGGCTGGAGACTCAGCGTCTGAGTGTGCCACAGTCTCTCTGGCTTTACTTAAAAGGCCAATGCTCTGAATTTTCTTGTATTTTCTCCCTGAACTTCACTTATAACATTTGTGCAGTACCACAGTTGTAATTCATTTTAATGTGACTGTTATCTGTTTCCTTTATTAGGCTGTTTCGAAGCAGGCTGGCTGATATGGTACTGTGCAAATATCAGAGACCACCTTTCATTTAAAAGTTCAGTCATAACTACAATTTAGTGTGAGTTTTTCATTTATCAAAAATATTACCTAAAAAATTGAAGTTAAAAACTCAAGGGAAAATAAGTGGAAAAATCTGGAGTTTCCAAAGCTGAAGTTTAAAGCTAATGAAATATATAGGGAAAATGGGACTGGTCTAAGTATTTATTATCTATATCTAATCCAGAGTTTTGGTGGTCTATGGGAGTTGTTGTATCACTGAAACATGCCTTTTTACACTTGCTTCAGGTCTAAAAATCAATTTCTCTTAAGTAAAGAACTCAGCTTCACTAATTTTGTGTGATCACATGGATCTATGACTAATGGTGAAAACCAACCGACCAAACAAAAGCACTACAGTTTCCTTAAAGATAGGAAATTTGAACTGGATAAGCGTTTACAGATAATGAATGAATGAATGAATTTACCATGTACGTCAAGCTCAACCACGTGGGTTTCCTCCAGGTGCTCCATTTTCCTCCCACGGTCCAAAAACACACGTTGGTAAGTGGATTGCCGACTCAAAAAAGTGTCCATATGCATAAGTGTGGGAGTGAATGTGTATGTGTGCGTGTGTTGCACTTTGAAGGACTGATGCCCCCTCCAGGGTGTGTTCCTGCCATGCGCCCAATAATTCCCGGTAGGCTCCGGACCCACTGCGACCCAGAACGGTATAAATAGTTGCAGACAATGAATGAATGTGTGGAACGGAGGATACAGTAGCTCTACTCATGCTGCTCTGCATGAACTTCATTTAACCGCTTATCCAGTTCAGGATCGTGATGTGTCCGGAGCCTACCCGGAATCACTGGGCACAAGGCAGGAACACACCCTGGAGAGGGTGCCAGTACATCATAGGGCACTCCACACACATTCTCTGCATGAACCTGTTCCTTATTTCTGGAGGAAAATAGAGATCTGAGAGTCTGTTGGAGACTGAGAGGCACTGCACTGGGGCTAATCTTGAATGGACAGCCTTCTTATTGTGTTGGTATATGAGTGCATTTGTACTTTTCTTTTTTCTTGATTTCTTTGTGCACTGTGACGTGTGTAGTGTAGAGAACGAGCATGTGTTCCTGCTCATGGCTCTCTTCCTTAAAGTGCCAGTGATGTGGCTGGGGTGTATGTCTGCACATTTGAAATACCATAAGTAATACCATACTCAGTATCTGATATAAATCTTGGTTCTTATACCATGTCCATATATTGTGTGTGCACAGGTGATCATGTTGGATTCCGACATTTGTACATTCTTCACATCAGATTTTGTGAGCAGACTGAGATACTGATTCTTGATTTTGATTCTGATCATGTGTCGCTTTGTGAAGAATTAAAAATGTCAAAAAGACATAGCTGCAGTTATCAATGTCCTTCATTCATCTTTCTCTCTTTCTCTCCCTCTGTCTCTCACATGAACATTCTCATACACAAAACTACTCAGTAAAACAAAAAATGGAACCCTCTGCACCGCTTGGCCAGTGGATGTGGACAGCCCAGTGCCGATTGGCTGCCTCATTGTCACCGGCTGATAGCCAGGCTTTAATGGAAAAGATACAACCCAGCCAAAGAGCGGGAATCGTTCCTCTGATAAAGTTATATGTTCAGCCTTGAACAACTGGGAGATAATATTTGGTCTCATTATAATTCCCTGTGTGTTTAAACAGGCAGCCCAGAATGCAAACAAAAGCAGATGAAATTTGAAAACTATTATCAATATTGCAGATAGCGGATGCCCTTTCCAATCAGAAAAAGCATATCTCTCACAGCAAATTTATGGTTGAGTAGTTCATTCGTTTCTATTAGCCTGTTGTATGTTTCTCTTTTTTTTCTCATATATATTTATGTGGAATTTATGGAAAGGCCAAACAAACCACCATTAGATATTGCCTTAATTCACTAAGCCCGACTGCTAAAGGTAGCTGGGTACATTTAAAAGGCATTAGTTTGCTCTGACTGATATTTTTCTGAGCTCTTTCCAAAGGACCATTTGTCACGTGCCCCGGCCACAGTCCAGCGCATTTGTTGTTCTGGCTTGTGTGTGTGTGTGTGTGTGTTTCTGTGTGTGTGTGTGTGTGTGCAGTCCTCACCGTGCACCAAAGTGGCCCCTCCGCACGCCACTCGACGTATTCTTTGGGTCTCTTAATAGCAAGCTGCTGGAGCAAAATAATTGTCATTTTCCAGCCAGTGGGCCTAAAGTCATACAACATAATGAAATGTCTAAAAAAGAGAGGGGGTGGGGATGAGGGGCTCAGCAGACAGGCAGCATGCTAAATCAAATACTGTGCCATCTGAATAATTTAGTGGAGACCATGACGTTTGTGTGAATATGTGTGTGAGACTGTGTGTGTATGAGGGAGTTAGCAAGGATGCCAGCAAAGCAGTGAAGTGAAATGTTTAAGTATCGTTTATGTCCATGCCGGTGTGTGTTTGTGAACGCTGAGGCATCTATCCAGCTCCCCCTTAATACAATGATCAATAAAAATCCAGCCGGACAGATTGGGCTGCTAGCAGAGGCAGCAGTCTGAGGTTTGTGCCCCTGCACTAAGTGTTCTGGGTTGGAGTGATAGGTTGATTTAAGCTTGGGTGGCTACAAGTAGAGATAAATGTCAGTGATGCTCTCTCTCTCGCTTCTCTCTCTGGCTCCTTCAGCAGATCCATCACTTGCTACTGAGGATAATGAGCAAGGCGTGGAGGTGAACACATTACAGAGGTCTGACCTTGCCCAGAGAGAGAGCAAGAGAGAGAGAGATAGCAATAGAGAGCGAGTGAGAGAGAGGGAGTAGAAAGAGATGGAAAGCTGGAGTCCTGAGTCTCAGTTGCCTAAAGGTCCAGACCTGCCTTAGCTATACAGGGTATAGTGGCTTAATCCGCATCAGCAATCCAGACATCCGTGTTAAAAACTTACATTTGTTTTAAATTAGTTCCTGAGTAATTCTTAGTAATATGTCTGGACTTGAATTAGACAGTAGAAATTGGAATTTTTTAACTCATCTGTGGGGAAACGCTGTTCTCTCTTGTTGGTTTATATTCAGAAGCTTTAAGGTGGAATGATATGTTTGAGGAAAGAATACGTCCGTTGCTAGTTTAACAGAACCTCATTTGTGTTTACTTTCATGCAGTCATGAGTTTGGAGATAATTCCACCTTTATTTACTCAAAACAGCTAAAATAAGTCGATATTAACCACCTTTGGAGCAGGAATAGAGCAATATCCTCATCTCAGTTAATGCGCTTAATCATTTGGAGTTCTCTTCATTGTTTAAGAAACTCCAGTTATCTTTACTCTGCCATGAGCATAGAGCGAAACCTACACGGTAAAAAAAATCCGTAAAATTCTGTCACGTTTTTGGCAATCATAAATTTTACATTTAAGTACTGTTTTGTTTACAGTACATTTCTGTTAAAAAAAACAGATATACACTGTAAAAAACATGGTATTTACTTAAAAATAACAAAGAAACTTTGTTTTGCTCTAAAATTAACATGTAAATTGTGTGGCAAACTAGAGAAAGGAGACTGAGATATAGCCATATTTAGATATAGCCAAACTGCATCCTGTATTCAGCCCTTAAAGGAGATATTGCTGAAAGGACTAAAGAAATGTTCGGTATCTGGGTGCCACACGCGGAACACAGGCTGATGGTGATCTTTCCTGACCAACACACGTCTCGACATAATATGCACACAAACACAAACACACACAGTGATCACCCCAATGCAACCCAAAATCAGTAAGTCTCAAAGACAGAAAAAACTTTGAAAAAAGAAACTTTGAAAATCACAGAAAATATGGAGAAGCAAAGCATGCTGGGAGCTCCCTAATGAGTCTCAGCTCCTCCCAGTACTTGGACACTTCTACCGTCCCTAATGGTTTGTGTGTTTAACAGTGGAATAATGTATATTTTACAGTAAAGAGATGTAAAAAAATGTATTTTGGCTGATAAAAGTATTTACGGTATTTCACTGTTACAGAAACTGTTTTCAATCGTTTTAGAGTTTACAGTCATTTACTGTCATGGTTTTACAGTTTTCCACCGTAAAATTCACAGACATTTTTTACAGTGAACTAGCATTCTTGTTTTTCATCAACTGAACTGTATGGTTTAGGCAGTGGATTTATGAATACTGGTGTCATTTGAATGTACAGCACTGTTAATTTCTTGACAGTTTCTTCGTTTTTCCTAGTCAAAATTGTTTAATCTTCAAACATAGCATTATGCTTATCTTGTGCACACAGAAATCATACATAATGACATATATATGACCATACAAATGTACATGGGTGTTTGGATGTATGTCTACAGTGGGGTCTAAGAGACAGATGCTCTAATGGAGACACTGGTTTATTGGGAGTGAAACAGTTTAGTTGCATCTGCAGCAAGCTGCCTGCTGCTGGTGATATACTGGAGCCAGAGCCTAGTCAAGGCTGACATATACCATCCAGCGCTGACAGCAGCAGCCACACACACACATACACATACATACACACTCAGGCCGATCAAAATGCCACGCTTAAAACACATATGCACACAGTTTTTAACAAATCAAATTCCTCATCTCATCAGATGCATAATGAGCAAAAGAACATTCAGTGTATTAAATACATATATCATATCTATCCACCAATAATTAAAGTGAATGTTTATAATTATGGGGAACTTAAGTTCTCTCTGGTTTATTTACGTTCTGAAGCTCCACGTCTTTTAAGGTGGGGCTGTATTTTTGAGAAGAGAAAAATGTCTGTTGAACTTCTCTAAGTTTTTATTCTCTGTTTGAATTACAACAGAAACTTGTTTCTAACTCGAGATTTGTAGCAATTTTGTACGTGTTTTCTTTCATACTGTTAGCAGTCTAGTGCATTTAGAGTGAGTTCCTACCTAAATACATTCATTTATTCGTTCGTTCATTATCTGTAACCCTTATCCAATTCAGGGTCGCGGTGGGTCCAGAGCCTACCTGGAATCATTGGGCGCAAGGCAGGAATACACCCTGGAGGGGGCTCCAGTCCTTCACAGGGCAACACAGACACACATTTACTCACACCTATAGACACTTTTGAGTCGCCAATCCACCTACCAACATGTGTTTTTGGACTGTGGGAGGAAACCAGAGCACCCGGAGGAAACCCACACGGACACAGGGAGAACACACCAACTCCTCACAGACAGTCACCTGGAGCGGGAATCGAACCCACAACCTCCAGGACCCTGGAGCTGTGTGACTGCGACACTACCTGCTGCGCCACTGTGCCGACCATTTAAATAAATTAAAACAGCAAAAATATGTCAATATTACCAACCTGTGGAGCAGAAATAAAACAATATCCTCATCTCTTTTCAAGATTTTCCATGTTTGGAGGGTACTTTGCTGTTTTTCTGTTGTGAGCAGAGAAAGAGGAAGCCTAGCATGTCTGACACTGGGGCTTTGTAAAGACGTTAGGCCGGTTTCCAGCATGCAGACCGAAAGGAGAGCTAGCAAATAGTGAGGGACAATCTGAATTTTATAAAAAGTGTTTTATGCTTACTGTAGTGAGCATCGAATTTAAAGGGGGTGTATTTTGAAATAATTTAATATTTTGTAATTTTGGAGCCTATCAACTCACACACTGTGAAATTAGATGACCAGTCAGTTTTTTGTAGACCTCATAAGTGAGTTATTCTAATTAATGCTGCTTCTTACTTATAGTGCAGAGAATATAGAGTTGTCCATCCCCCTAGTATCTCCAAACAAATAGCTAAAAACATCAGATCCTCTGCTTCTCACTCCTGGGTGCTCACGTACCAGTGAGCTGAGGCTCATTCTCGTTTAAAGGAGCAGATGCTGACCCAGGCTGGTGGGACCAGGTGAGCAAGGAGCTTTGTTGTTTAATCATTGTGGTATTTTGACCACAGACGTTTCAGTAAGACCCCAGGGAACTGTGTTAATTTGTCTAAAAGGGATATAATATGTCCCCTTTAAAAAATCTTTGTCCTGAACAAAATGCAGCCTAAGGGGAGCTAAAACTTTATTGGAAACATATAAGCACTCCACTATAATTACCTTTGATAACTTGAAGTCTGGTTACAAGTGGTTGAAGGCCCAATATTCTGTTGCTGTCCATGGATACAGCCATTGAATCTTATAATAGTGACAACATTCATGCCTTCAAGGGCTGTGTCGCATGGACGGTGATGTATTAGAAGCTTCAGAGTAGTAGCAATTGTCCCTGAGCAAATAGACAGTGATAGCTCAGCCCCTGCCAATATATAACATAAGCAGACACTGCAGTAAAAAATGTTTGCATGAATAGTTTTAAAAGAAGTACAGTATACTATTTAAAACTATGCATTAGGCCTATTAGTAGTTTAAAATAAAATGTGTTACGAAGAGTAGTTTGTCCTTATATGATGACTTTACCATTTTCTTGGAGGATGACCTTAGCAGTTCTCTATAGGATGACCTTGCCATTTCCTTTATTTCAGTTGTAGAGAGGCGTTTCTCCATGTAATCGAGTGTAACTTTATTTAATGTCATCTTTTAACTCTGAGCTCAATCTTCCGGCTGTCACTGTGTGTTCGTCATGTGGTCTGTCTCCATGTGAGATTAAAGAGGAAGGAAGTGTTTGCAAGAAGAATAAAGAACTACTTCCAAGAAGTATTAGTTCCTTTTTAATTTTAGCAGGCTGAGGAACCCGGAATTTAAATGAAAGAATCGGTTTTCATCCAGCTAATAGTAATCCATAATCCAGCCAACGTGTCTTAACCACAATGTGGTTGGTCTGATTAACTTTAATGCTTTTCCCTCTCAATTTATTGAAATGTTGGAATGAGCGCATTTGGTTCGGAACCAAAGACCGCTTCTCTTTCACAGAGAGAGGGGGAGGACAAGAGAGATAGACAGACTGGAAAAGTGAGAGAAAGGAGGGGTAGAGAATGGATGGAAAGAAGCTACAGAGAGGGGTGAAATTTTATATATATATATATATATATATATATATGTATGTGTGTGTGTATGTATTTAAGACTGAAAATAATGAGAGTGATGAATAGATTTTTTATTCCCCTCTGACAACAGGGGGTATATTGGCACGTGGAAAGATATATTTTAAGTATAGTGTGTGTTTGTGTGTGTGTGTGTGTGTTGAGGGGGGGTTCAATATATGACTGATTTGAAAGCAACTAGGAGAAAAAGGGCAAAAGAAAATAATTAAATGGGCGAGTTTCATTTTCTGCCACACTTCAAATGAATTTCTGCAATGATTCCAAAAACCTTGCAAAGGCAAATCCAATCAAACAATATCTAGTGGGCTTCATTTTCCCCCCGCTCAGCAATGACCTCCTTTGTCAAAGGGTGAGTTGAGGAGACCGCAGGTCGCCATAGTCATACAAATGAAGGAGACAATTTAGTGTAGTTAAAGCTATTATCCCATGAGTGTGTGAGCCTGTGTGGCTGTCTGTGTGTGTGTCTGAGGGGATGCTATAGCTTTAACACTTCGGGGCTATGATATGAGTCATTGTAAATGATGCCACAGAAGGTCAATTGCAGAGTTCAAAATGGCTGTTAATGGAGGGGGTGGGGGGTCGCAGAAGTAATGCCTCGCGCTTCCCTTGTTCAGACTCACCGCAGTGTTTATTTAGAAACAAATCCCGTCAGTGCTTGTCATTTTGACTGGCAGAGTCAAAATAAATCTCCACGTCTTGCTTTTTTCCACTCCTTGCCAAGTCATTTTTTAACATGCTTTACCTTTAACCATTTGGGAAGTAATCATGCATGAGGAGTGTGAATAAAGCACGAGTGAATGAGCAAGAAATGCTCCACTGACCTTTTCCTGCTCATTATTGGACATCCAGAAAAAAGGGAAAAAAAGCCTCCCAAATCTTTAGGGAATCTTGAGTCAGTGTGCTCAGTGACCGTAAGCTTTTTTTGATTTCTGTGAGCATTGTTCTTCGTGGCTCTGAGAAAAAAACAGTATGGTTGAATTTGATATGTGCTATAGATAAGGATGGCCAGTGGGTGTGTGGCCATTTCTTTGGGGTCCAGTGGTGGTCAGCGTAGTCACAGGGGGGCCTTTTGCTGCATTTGTCCCTTTGGCCTGCAGGTGTGCAGTACTGTCCACTTGGCTACATTTTAGCTAGTAAACTGTCAGCCTCAGTGTGCACACACACAAGCACACAAACACAGAGTTTCTGTTGTACCTTATGTGTACCTGCCATGTATGTCCCAGTTAGGAATAAAAACAATTGTAATAGATTTTGTATAAAGTTAAAGCTTTGTAAGCTTGTTAGATGGCCAGAGGTATGATTCTGGACTTCTCTAACCCCTAAGCAATTGCTTAGTTTTTGTTAAATTCACTACCAGCACACATTAATTTACTTAGCAACAGCTGAAGTCAAACTTATTCAACCCCTTTGCAAATTAG
Source organism: Hoplias malabaricus (assembly GCF_029633855.1). Taxonomy (NCBI): domain Eukaryota; kingdom Metazoa; phylum Chordata; class Actinopteri; order Characiformes; family Erythrinidae; genus Hoplias; species Hoplias malabaricus. Next base: position 52,092,249 of record NC_089820.1, read on the forward strand.
ATTTATTAAGAAAATTTACAAATTTTCAACTATATGCAATAAACCAATCAAACAAGCTCAACAGAAATAACATAACAAGTGGTTTCTGTAAATTCAACACAGAAATGCCACCTATAATGACTACTGCAGTCTCAGAATTATTCAACCTCTTTATGCCAAGCCTCTTTAGTATTTAGTAGAGCTCATTTTGCTGTTATGACCTGCTGCAAACATGATGCATAGCCAGACACCAGCTTCTGGCAGAGTTCCTGATGAATCATAGCCCACTCCTCATGAGCAATGGCCTCCAGTTCACTAATATTCTTGGGTTTGCCACTGTGCTGCAATGTCCTTCTTCAAATCCAACCAAAGATTTTCTATGGGGTTCAAGTCAGGCAACTATGTCGGCCACTCAAGAATCTTCCAGGAACCAAGTCTGCTGCCACCAAATTTATTCATGGGGTTAAACAATTCGGCAACACTTTCTAAGAATCTATATAAGTCTTTATATATGTAGTTATAACTTGGTAATAATGCTTTGTGAGCATCCTTATAAACTGAAATAATGACTCATAAGAATCTTTAATAAAATATTTTTAATGTACAAGGTGCTTTAAGTGATTGATGGTTTACATTATTAATTATTATAAATAATAATGAAGAATAACTTCACTTGAAGCACTCATTGATGGCATTTTAAGCATTTATAATATGTTTAAAATATTTAATATGTATCATAGGTGGTTTATAATTATGCACAAGTCATTATCTATTTAAAAGGCATTATTGGAGTTTATAAGTATGCTTACAAAACATTAGTACCAAATTACAAAGAGTTATAACTGCACCTATAGGGCTTCATAGAAAGTGATACCAATAATTCTGAGATGGTAGTAGTAATTACAGTGGTATTTTGTGTTGAATTTGAAGAAAATACATGTTATATTAGTTGTGTTGAGATTTAAATTGTTCTTGTTAGACTGGTTTATTCTTTTTTTATTCCCAATTTAAAGCTGTGTGGCACGGTGGCCGACAGGTAGTGTCACTGTCACATACCCGGGACCTGGAGTTGTGGGTTCAAACCCCACTGAAGGTGACTCTTTGTGAGGTGACTCTCTGTGAGACTCTTCAGGTTCTCAGGTTTCCTCTCACGGTCACTCATTGGTAGGTGGATTGGCTACTCAAGTGTGTCTATAGGTTTGAGTGTGTGAATGAATGTGGGAGTGTGTGTCACACTGCAAAGGATCGGCGCCACCTTTAGGCTGTGTTCCCCTCTTGCACCCAGTGATTCCAGGTAGGCTCCGGATCCACAGTGACCCCGAACTGGATAAGCGGTTACAGACAATAAATGAATTAATAATTTAAAGCTTACCTTAATATCAACCTCTGTAACCAAATAAAAATGGGTTTACTTCTTTAATTTAAAAATGTATATTTACAGTTTTTCACCAGTGTTTCTTAAAGGTTGGCGAATATTTGTTTTCAAAATGTACAAACACAGACACACATACATGTACACAAGCATACTGGGAAGACTACAAATCTAATGACACCAACACATGTATACACATGTACACATACACACACACACACACAGAGAGAGAGAGAGAGAGAGAGAGAGAGGTAAATGTGCCAAACAAGCATTACTCTAATCACTACTTTCAAATAGGGAGGCTATTTATATATTATGCTTTGTGCGCTATGTGCAGATCCTCAGAGAAAAGACGAGAGAAAAATGAACGGTGAGTTAAAAAAAAGCACTTGGTAAACCACTTAAAGTGTGTTAGCTTGGTGAGTGTATGCTGACTGCCAAGTGGGACACCCCTGTGGAAAGCAAAATGGTCTCTCCCACAATTAATGTGGCACACCTGTGATGCTTGATAAAGACTGCAGCACTGTGCACAGGTGTGGAACATTAATTCTGGGGGTGTTCCTTGAAAAGACAAAACCCCCCCACCCCCTTCCAACCCCTCCACCACCGGCACCATCATCATGCCACCCTCTACCCTTTCCTCCCCCACCTTTATGAAAAAAAGGTAGGGGGGGAAAACTCACTGCTGTTCATTCAGAGTGATCTGCGTGCAAAAGTATGCAAATGAATATGCAGCATGCTAATCAATCCTGTCCTTCACACAGATTGAAGGAAAGGGAGGAGGGCTGTGTGAGACAGAGGGAAAGGGAAAAATAGAGAAACTGGGACAGGGAAACTTAGCAGGGCCTCTTATTTTTGGCCACTGTCAAAAAGGGAGAGAGAATGAGAGAGAGAGAGAGAGAGACATAAAGAATGATATTGCTGTAGGTGGTAAGTTACTCTATGCAATTTGAGACTAAATCTTAGCATTTCATGCTATTGGACACTGCAGACGCATGGACAGGGAAGGTGTGTGAGGTTTTATGTTCGGACCAGTAGGGGTCCCCTTATATCAGTGCACAATGGTTTCAGGGGCCAAGATTATTTACAGTTTCTCTTTTTTTATGTAAACACTTGTTTCATATAATTCCATACAGTCCACATAGGGAAAACTAAGAAGAAAATATGGCATGTTTTGCATTTTGTAATGTCACAAAATCCAACAACACATGTACATATGGCTGACTCACCCTTTGAGGATGTATCCCGGTTTATTTAATGTTAATATTATAGCTATATTTTAAAAGTGACAAATTTTACCTGTCTCACTTCCTGTTCCTGTCTGTCCTCTAAAAGACAGAATGCTCAGAACTACAGTTCCCAGAATGCTTCTGCAGTGCCCAGTCCATAGTGAACCAATCAGAACACACTTCAGAGTACTGGCTCTCCTTATTATTGACTCAGAGCCACCTGTGCCCATGTTTATTTAACCGTTTTTTAAAATTTGTTAGTTTGTTTTATTGCGAGTATCACCCTTGACATGTGTGAGCCTACTGAGCGATTCTTTGATCTGACCTTTCTTTCTGTATTTTGTATTCACTTTTACCCTTATCCTTTCCTGTTTGTTTACTGAGTGTTTTGCGTGCCCATGTTTGACCCTGTGCAACAACAACAAAAAACTGTGCATCTGATCATAAGAAAAAGCTGTAAAAACACAAACCGTAGTAAATACTGAATATTTGAATATTATAATTAGTGTTGTCACACAGCTCCAGGGACCTGGAGGTTGTGGGTTCGATTCCCACTCCGGGTGACTGTCTGTGAGGAGTTGGTGTGTTCTCCCTGTGTCCGTGTGGGTTTCCTCTGGGTGACTGTCTGTAAGGGGTTGGTGTGTTCTCCCCGTGTCTGCGTGGGTTTCCTCCCACAGTCCAAAAACACACGTTGGTAGGTGGATTGGCGACACAAAAGTGTCCATAGGTGTGAGTGTGTGAGTGAATGTGTGTGTGTGTCTGTGTCGCCCTGTGAAGGACTGGCGCCCCCTCCAGGGTGTGTTCCCGCCTTGTGCCCATGATTCCAGGTAGGCTCTGGTCCCACCGTGACCCTGAACTGGATAAGGGTTACAGATAATGAATGAATGAATATAATTAGTGTTGAGATTTTTACTTAAAAGCTGGTGTGTTGTATTATTAGGAGCAATGGATTCACACACAGAGAAATTCACACATATCTGAGGTATGCACCTGAAGTGATGGATGTGCATGACCATGGCTTTGGTCATTCTCCTGCGTTGGGGGCTAAACCCTAAATCAGCAGTGTGTGAATTTTATCAGATAATCAGAGAATCTGAGTATTGAACCAGTCCCAGTGCCTGCCCACTGCTATATTGATTGAAGGGTGTGAAAAGGGTAATAAATTACTGTGTGGAAAGAGAGTATGTATGTGTGCATGTATAAGAGAATGAGAGAGAGAGAGAGAGAGAGAATCATAGATGCTGTGGTGATCTCAAATGTCACAGAGCAGCTAACCACAACCTGCATTATTGCAGCTGAACCTCTGCGTGTGCTCATCTGCAATATTACAAATGCTAATATAACACTAAACTGATTAATAATTAAACAATTACGGTCATGAATCAATAACTTCCGCACATATTTTTTCATTTGTAACTTGCAGCAAATAAACAAGGACAGAGAATTACCAAGTCTAATTTGAAAAGAGGGGGAAAAAAGAAACCATATCCATTTAATTTATTTCTAAAATATGAAAAGCATTAAAAATGCTCTTTCAAAAAGTTATATTTCTCTTCAATTAGCTAGAAGTAGACCACAGTCTATAATGTTTGGAGTATTTCTGTTTGTGCTTGTTTGTAAACATCAGTTTGAAGTTTCGTTTTTGCGGTCATACTGCATCTGGTTACATGTAATAGCAATTACAGTGCTGTTAAAAAAGAAAGTTTTCTTCTGAATGAAACTTCCCAAATGTTTTCTAGCCACACAAATACAGTCCTCTTTATTATGCCAAGTGTTAGTACACCATACATGCAGATATGACATCAACATGGTCATATAGAGGTGTTTTTTTCTTTCTGTGTGTGTGTGTGTGTGTGTGTGTGGTGGGGCTCAAAGTTCACTCTCAGTGTGAATGCAGTGGAATTCTGGGAGTTAAACAGTGTAGTCTCCTGAGCTTTGATGTGGGTTGTACAGATTTATTTAGAAATAAAACCCATAATCATGTATGAGTATGATGTGTTAATAGACTGACTCTCTCTCTCTCTCTCTCTCTCTCTCTCTCTCTCTCTCTCTGTGTCCTTACTCTCACTGAGTTTCTGATTTTGTCTTTTTTTCTCTCTATCTGCCTCCCTCTTTCTGCTTCCCTCTCTTTAATCAGGTATGTGTTTTCTGATGTGTTTGGACCTCTCTCTCACTCTCTCACACACACACACGAACACACACTGTCTCTCAGATGCCATTGCTATAAGTGCATACACTGAGGACAAGGATAAAAGCATAAACAAATCTCTGATAAGAAATATGACATGGATATCAGCATGCAGGATAAGCTGAAAACGGGGAGTGCAGGCAGGCAGATTAATGATAAATTATGAGGACGGGTCTTGTTTATAGCAGTAATTTTCCCCCTCCGCACCTGCTCGCTTCCTCCTGGCCTGAAGCTGACACTCCTTTTCTCTCTTCCTTTGCATTCTTTCCCTTGCATCACTCCGTTCGATGTTTTCTGGCCACCGATGTCGAACCTGAAATGACAAGAGGCAGAGGTGTGAACTAGACTTGAAAATAAACATATAAATTAATAAATAATATGTAATTGAAGTAATGCCTGCATTTCTCTATAAATATATATTATATAATCTCTCTCTCTCTCTCTCTCTCTCTCTCTCTCTCTCTGTCTCTCTTTCATTCTCTCTGAGTCTAAAAGGAATAGGAGGGATTTGGATTTGGAAAGGGAGAGAGAGAAAGAAAGGGAGAGACAGAGAGCGAGAGTAAAAGAGAAAAGAAGAAGAGAGGTTGTGAGAGATGCTATGTGTAAGGCATGTGTGAACTGCCAGTGTGTGCAGGGTCCTGTAATCTGAAAGCAATGCTTGTAATAATAAGCCACTAAGCATCAACGAAAAGCTTCATTTTAATACTAATTACATGTAGCTCAATGCAACACGCAAATAATGTGACAATCACTTTGGCCTGGAGTACTGTATTAAATGCGAAGTGGAGCTAAGGGCAAGAGCAGTCAATATGAAGTACCAGAGTCCAAACCCCCACACCTCATTACGCCAATTGTGAATGTTAATTCTAGTGGGTTTATTAGTTAGAATTAGAGAGAGGAAGAGAGAGTAGGGAGGGAAATATAGAACGCGCATTTTCATTGTTCATTACCGGGGTTGGCCGTACCTGGTGACTTGCAGGATTTTTTTTTCTGTTGCAGGAAGCCAAGGAAGGAGAGAAGGAGGGAGGGGAGCTGAGTGGCTATTGTCTAATTCATAATTATATTTTTATTATAACCAAGCTCCAGGCCTTCTTACTCTGTACAAAGCAATTTCCAGTAAAGAGCGCTACAAGGGGAAAGTGTTTACATACAAAATGGTAAGAATACACTAACAGCATTTGGTGTTAATAAGCTATAATCACTCACCTAATTTAATCTGGTTGCCATGGAAAACAAATGCCACTTGAGGTCTAAAGAGTAGGTGGGAGAAAAAAAATACAGGAGCGTGCCGTGGGTGTGCCCCCGCGCTTTAAAAAAACCTGACTTGATGAAAAAAGGAAAGGAACAAGCTGCACTGCATGTTCACTTATGACTTGAAGACACCTGCCCTGTCTTTCCCCTGTGAGAGTGTACATTCATTTGTGTGTTTTGAATATGTGTGTGTGTGTACGCAAGTTTTTGCGTGTGTCCAGGACAGCCGCCTGTGCAGTCAGCATGGCTGTGCTCCTCAGAAAGCAGAAAATTGAGCAGAAATTGGCCTAATTGTACGGAATGATTGATGCCAGTGGAAACCACATTAAAAACACAAAATGCACTTCCTGTTAGCCATGCACGCTATTCTCGGAACAAATTTACTCCCCAGAAGAAAAGAGTCAGTGCTTTTTACTATGTGTGAGAGTGCAGGAGGGCGCTCCAGCCCACCATGGCCCTCTGCCTTTAAATAATAACAGGTAAATGCTTCAACCATGTCAGGAAGAGCACCCAGCTGTGAGTTTTGGGGCGGCGGGGATGGTGTTGGTGTGTGTGTGTGTGTGTTACTTTTTGATGGTCTGACTGACAGGTGCAGGCAGGGGTGAATGTCCGTCTCTGTAGTTGAGAGCACAGAGCGTAGTGAAAGGTGTGAGATGATCATAAGAATAAAACCACACATCCATGCACAATAGAGGATCTAATAAGCTGCACTGTATGCATGGCACACAGTGCACGCAAAAGTGAATTAGTTGATGAAATGAGGACACATCTGTACACACACACACACACAGACACTGGAAGCATCCTCTACACTTGAAAAGATAGGCTGAAATATATATCATATGATTTACAGTCAACATTTTCAGCTCCAGCCTCCTTACAACACTTAAGTCTTAACTGAAGTCTAGATATATTACAAAATGTGTAGTATTTATGTTGTCCTTTCTTCATATGGCTCAGTTTTTTAAAGATACACAGGAAGTATTTTCAGACACCCAGAGATCATAGTTACTTCCAAACCCATGTTGTGATGTTGAATTCTGGGTTTCTGTGTGGCTAGTCCATTCTTTTATAGAGGAAACATTTGTCTTTCTAAAAATTCAATGTTTGCCTCCACGTTTATAAAAACATCTCACATACGCAGCCCCCATACCACGAGAGATGTTGAAGAGTTTGGAATTGGCACACGTCGCTTGTTACCTGTTCTGCATAGACTTGATTATGGCTTTCTCCTCACATAATTGAGTTGCACATTGCATTTTTTTTAATTCAGTGGCAGACTCAGCACTTCCTGTATTTATCACATGGACTTGGTTATATTTCTTATGAAACGCGTCTGAGGGCTCAAGGGTCCACCTCTTTTAACATCGGTGTCCAGCCGTACCCTACATGGACCGGTATTTCTCCAGACGTCCTGAATCATTTCACGATTTCAAGTACAGTAAGTGATAAAAAGTCAAAATTATTTGTACTAAGCAATGTACATTGTACGCTTATTATATATTCACCTGCTTATAGTGTAATGCCTATAAAACAATGTGATGTTCATTCATTATCTGTAAGCGCTTATCCAGTTCAGGGTCACGGTGAGTCCAGAGCCTACCTGGAATCATTGGGCGCAAGGCGGGAATACACCCTGGAGGGGGCGCCAGTCCTTCACAGGGCAACACAGACACATACACACACACACCTACGGACACTTTTGAGTCGCCAATCCACCTACCAACGTGTGTTTTTGGACTGTGGGAGTCGAACCTACAACCTCCATGCCCCTGGAGCTGCGTGACTGCGACACTACCTGCTGCCCCACCGTGCCGCCGTACAATGTGATGTGAATTTTTAAAATTTTAAATACATTTTTCACTCATATTTTTTGTCATTTCCCTGCATTTGTTTGAATGGGTTTTAGGCAAAAAAAAGAGTATAAGTATATTTATAAAACCAGGAAGTTGGTCACTGAAAACCTGTGGTCTTTTCTTTTTATGTTTGGCAGTTAAATAAGGGATCAGTTAAACATTAAAAAATTCTTGTATTATTAGTTTTATTATTTTTTCAAAATATCCCAATAGTTCTGGAAAAGGGCTTTATATTTATTTATTTATTTATTTATTTATTGACTACAGCTTAATATTGGCCACACCTACCCCCTGCTATAATCATGCCCACTCTTCTTTTAAAAAAATCTAATCTAACTTAGTAAGCAGATGTATTGAGCACACAAAAGATGCAGGTACAGAGGCAGATACAGATTAGGGCATTGTGAATAAATCAGAAAATATTGTGCATTTAATTTTCGATGAATGTGTTTAGGAGAAAGACACTGCCCTTTAAGTGGAGGTTTCAGAAAACAGTTTAACATGGCAGCTAAACAAGTCCACCCACTCTCTGAAGAGTGTGGCCACACATACAGTTAATGTCCAATATATATTTGGTCCAGGTATTGCAATAACTCCCCGGGTCAATAGTCCTGAACACACATATCTGCCATATGTCGTCCAGGGCACAATACATTGACTTGTTCTCCACTTTCTCTTTGGTGAGAACAACAAAGAGCAGCCTCAGGTTAATCAAATTCCGCATTCATATCTGCATCTAGAGAAAGTCTCTGGACAGCTATTAGATTCTCTAAGAGAAGGGGAAAAAAGATGGATCGAGTGAAGAAGAGTAGTGTGTAAAAAAGAGAAAAAACTAGATAGAAGTAGAAAAAAGAGCACTAGGCCTGTTGACCAGTATTCTGCTTCACTTCCATCACTATCCTCTCCGATGCCTATCAGTATCTACAGCGACACCTCATATAGCGTCTGTTTGGGATGCAATATACACTATAACCATTTTCACATTTTCATAATTATTATTTCCAGGAGAGTCACTGGGGTCTTGTATAAGGAAATGTAAGTGATGGGCATTTAAAATGGCTTTTAAATCACGCCGGAGAGTGGGGCCCCTTTCAGAAATAATTGTGTCAAACTGCTTTTCACCTTTTGCCAATCAATATGCACGCTTATTCATAAACTGACGACTATCTATCAAAAAGCAGCGCTGCTTTTTAATATACATGCTTGCATTTTAATGGGCTACTTTAGCAACAATGCGGCAGACAACAATATGATCCCGTGTAATATTCTGTGCAAAATGATGATCCAGAATCTTTTGCAGGCCAGCATGCTCAGAGTAGCAGCTCCTCATAGCTATTTTTGCTTCTTTTATACACATAAACACACTCCCAAACAGTCATGCACACACACAACACACATCCTTCAGTTTGTTGTTAAGTGATGGCCTTAGTTGGCATAATCACAGTCACTTTGTTACACGGTTCGTAAATGATTTAAAACTAGATTTCATGCATGCTTTCATACTAATTCATTCTCATTTTTTTCCATTTTAGATGCATGCACTTGGAGAACAATCGAGATTTACTTCTTTCTACAATTAAGCCTCTAAACAGGACCAAAGAAATGGAAGTCTATTCATTTTCTTTTTGATTAAAATTATAGCCACTCGCGTGGGGCTTTGGGGTTTATATATTGAATAATGCAGCGTTTCGTAATTATATAGAATATATAGATTTTTTTTCTTTAACTAGGATAGTAGGCAAAATGATGACTTTAATTAGATCACTCTGTAAAATATCTCCAGGGTATGATAAAACAATGTTAAATATTTCACAATGGATGTAATATATGTTCAAACAGATAATGACACAAATAGATTTTTATTTCATCATTGACTTTTTTCTTCCCCTGAATCGTCGCTCTTTGTACTTATTGGATTCCACAGCCGTTTTTATAAGTGCATCTTGGGAGAACATATTAAAATGCTAACTATGAGATATTTTCTTTTTGCTTTGAATATAAATGTTTACATATATGCATTTATTCAGATTTTTCACATTATTTATATTATTCATGTATTGTTTTGTTTACATACCTCTAGCATTTTGCTTTGCTAGTCTAAAGCTCTGCATTGCATTACATGACGCTATGAGGCAAAATGCTAAATGAAGAAAGTAATATTCGAATTTTAAGTATGACATAACTTCCAATTTGATTTCACATACACACCATAGAATAAAAGTCCACCTTTGCTATGTGCTGTTTACACTGCATTATTCTGCATCTTTGGCAGTGTCAAAATAATAAGTTCTTTTATTGTTGATTAACCACAGAAAACTGACTCCTAGGAAAACATATTATGTTGAAACATTAAGTAAAAATACCAGTTTAGCTCCAGAAACATAAAAGAAGCAAAACAAGCAAAAAGGGAATATCCCCATCTTCTCAAATATTTTAATAAACAGATTTCCTCAACTAAAACTGTCCTAGACAACCACATGCACTATAAAAACGTATCTCCAAAAGGGTAGGCAAAGTGTGTCTGATCTGACAGTAATGATATACTGCTAAGATTCCGTGTTCTAGCACAGGCTTATTCACACAAACACACACACACACACACACACACATGGTTTATAAACAGTGTAAGAAGATCATTGAGAGTTTGATATTCAGAGATGAGCTCAGAGCAAAGATTATTCGCTGTCGTTTAAGAGCACTTGGCATGGCTGAAAAAACGGCACAGAGAAATGCTGCGTCTCCAGGAAGCGCAATAATAGGAGAATTAAAAATGCTCCAAAACACATGACTTTGCCAAGCAAACAATGCCTGCAGTCTTCTTGAAAATTACAGCGGCTAATTTGAAATGAAACACAAACAGTTGCGTGTTTGTTTCAAACCTCTATTATGATTCTGTGCATAGATCGCACCCCCCCACACATTTTCCCTCCCTCCCTCCTCCCCTTTGCTATATATAAAGTATGTAAATGCTAGCTGCAGCAGTCAGATACATCAATGAAAGTTGACAGCTGAATTATTAGCATAGCTGAAAGCATCAGTCTTTTGTTTTAACCCAAGAATGGAGCATTTTTAAAACTCACAATGGCTCTAATCAAATTCTCAAGGTTGTTCAGTTTAGCATTGTATTAGTTTAATAGTTTCTGGTTCGCCGTTGACGTTAATGACACATTCCTATGTAAATATAATGTGCCTCTGAAAAGCCATCAAAACATTTTAAGGTCCAATGAATGCGGTTTCATTTCAGTGTTCGTTTTTTTTTCCTTTTTCTTTTTTTCTCCCCCTGAACGAGAAATCTCTTTTTATTTAGCAATCTCAGCTGCATTTACAGAAATAATAAGAAGACTGGATTGATTAATGAGGAGTTTTAAAGAGTGATGCAGTGCATTCGAACAAATAACTTGGGGAAAATGGCAGGCTGGTTGGGGGGGAAAGGTTGCTCACTCTCTTCCCTCTCTCCCTCTCTCTCTCTCTATCTCTCTCCCCTCCGTTTTCCCTCTCTCCTTCATTGGCACTGATTGACTCCCTCCAATGAGCCAACCCCCCCATCCCCTACTCCCCACCTCACCCCACAACCACTCACCCACCCACCCCTTTCCCCTGTATGGCTTTGGAGGCCTTTGGCAAAGACCCAGCCTCCATTATGGAGACATGATAAAATGGCACATATTCTCACTTTTCAAAGACTGATGAAACCATTTAGAGTAATATACTAGAATACATTAAGGAATCCTTCATTTTGGGGAGCCTGCTAGCATGTGTGTGTGTATAAAAAGAGCACTATATGGGGCAAAGACATTTAGAATCTCTGGTATCTCCACCGTCGATGTCTCAGCTGAAATATTATACTTTTTTTTATTTTTTGATCACTTGTTTCGTTCTTATCACTCAGTAATGATTCACGGTGAGAGAGCTGCTTGGCTGTAAACATGTAAGTTTTTCCTTCAGTTGTAAATAATTCTCAGTCCTTTTCTTTTGCCGTCTGGCTTCCTGTGCAATCCCACCATGGCTAAAGGGAGGTAATGGCGAATTTATCCTTCAGTGCAAGAGAAAGAGAAAAGGGAGAAAAAATCTTTAGACAAGTCAATGAGGCATCCCTTTATTTATCTTAAAGAATACGGAGATGTTTGTCGGCACAATGGCGCTCAATCCAGGCGGACGGCTTTTAATGTTCACCTATGCAAAATATCAATTATGAATTACAATGGGGAAAATGGTGCTGCAGTCATTTTCCTTTTTCTGAATTGTTTTGTGCCATGGTACAGTGCAGGAAATGTAGCTTGAGTCAGCCTGAATGACTTCTAATGCATTTGTTGTTCTGTATATTCCCACTATCCTCACACTGCTGTCTTCTCTTGCTGAGGGAAGCTGGTTTGTGTGCAACCAAGTTGCAGCCTGAGTGTAATTTACTGTGCATGTAATTCAGCTCTCAAATCAAAGTGAGGGCTGAGGGTCGAATACATTCAGCATGCAGTCATTTATTCATATGAGAATCATTATTGATTTATTTTATTAGTTTCCTGATGTATGACGATGGGGAGGGGGTTTGAAATACGGATGGAATACGGATGTAACTTTAAAGCAGCCTTAAATGGCACATTCACAAAGAGCAATCCCAAATAGGAGCCGTTAGAAAGAATGCTGATTAGACGATCTGACCTGATTTCAACACTTTTCAGGCAAATCCTAAATGAGGTTGATTTTGAGTGCACAATCACTGACTTCTTTTATCGGTTTGGTATGTCATCGTATGAAATTTATGATACACTTTCAGTCATGAAACTGAAAAAAGGCAGCATGGCCCCACAAATCCTATACATACTTTGTTGACCTTATGACCTTTGTGATGGATTGTATGAGTATGAGTGTTGATTAATGTTTGTCTATGAATGTCTCTTAAATAAACTGTGTGTAGGAATACAGAATTTAACTTTCTTTTTGGACGGAATGAGTTGACTGTAGGGGTGGGTTGGACAAAATGATTATATAGTTGATGTGATAAAACAGTTTACGTAAAGTCACAGTATCCACAGGCGGACCTGTGGCTTGTTCAAAATGGCATCTAAAATGAAACTTGTGCTTGATTGTCATCGTAAAATAGTGCAATGAAATTTGACCTCTGGATTCAACCCGTCCATGGCAGTGAACAAACACACACACACTCACCCAAACACATGCACACCACTGATTAGTGGTAGTGAACACACACACCAAGAGCAGCAGACAGCCACCCTTGGCGCTTGGGGAGTTCTTGAGGGCACCTCAGCAGTGTGTTGAGATTGAATTGTTCCTTTACTTCCTCAGCTTCCAGCCTTCCTTCCAGTCTGGGGATCGAACCGGTGGCCTTCTGGTCCTAAGTACAGTTTACTAACCTTAAGGCCACAGTCTGAGTCTGAGGTGAAATCAATGGAAGGAACTCCTAACCTCAGATTGAAATCCTGTGACATGTAAAAGAAACAAACAAACAAAAAAATAATAAAAAAAAAAACCCTCTAGATCTGTACACTGGCATTAGATGAAATAATTTACTACTTACAACAAAATGACTTTTAGGTTGCAAATATATTGCAAATGTATACATGTGTTGTTACAAACTAAATATAATTTTGTATGTATTTTGGCTTAAATTAAATATGTCAATGAATGTATTGTAGAGCTTCAGTACTTTCTACAGTAATCCTAATTCTCTAAATTGCAACAGAGCTCCAGGGTCCTGGGGTTGTGTGTTCAGTCTCCACCTTGGGTCTGTGAGGAGCTTGTTGTGTCATCCCTCTGTCTGCATGGGTTTCCTCCAGGCACTTCAGTTTCCTCTCACAGTCCAAAAACACATGTCGGTAGATGGATTTGGTCATGCTAATATATTCATTAGTGCCTAGAGTGTCTAGTGCCCTGTGATGGACGGGTGCCCTGTCCAGGGTGTGTTCCAGCCTTGCGCCCAATGGTTCCAGGTGGACTCTAAATAAACTGCAACCATGACCAGGAAAAAGCGGCTTAAGAAATGAACCGACTGTTGTAAATGGCTTCACCATAAGACAAATTATCTTTCCGTATCATGGTGTTCATCTTCTGTTTGCTGTGGGAGAAGAGGATGATGAAGAAGTTGGATCCTCTTAGGGTGTTTTCTTGTCATATCTTGAGACTCTTTCTGCTTTCCACTATAGTGTTTGTGTTGCTCACTGGGGGATCTGAGCCCAGGCTTCAGTAAATCAGCTCTGTGACCAACTTTACCGTGCAGAGCACTATATAAATAAAATTGAATTGAATTGAACATTAGGGGAAGACACTTCCATTGAAATAAGACTCCTTAGTGTATGTGATTCCTGTAAACAGATCCAGAGGTGTGTGTGTGTGTATTCCACTGCCTTTTCCCCCCTCTTATTGTCGTCCTCCTTATGCTGAAAGCGTGTCACACTCTCGTGCACAGAGAACAATCTGATTTGCAGGAATTGAGAGGAACAAAATTAAAAAAAAAGTACAATAAGATGAATTTCCACCATTTTAATTTACAATACAAAGTATAAAAATAAACAGTGAGGACTTAATTTAGCGTGCTTTTCAGGCGGAACACCTAATCCCCTCCCGTCCTCGCCCAGTGCTTGGGGATGGGGATTTTCCACAGGGAGGCTGTGGCCTCGTCTTGGGAGAGATAGGTGGGCAGAATGGAGGGCCATTTTACGCTGAGCATATCACCCCTGGGGCCCTGAGGAGCCCACAAAAACACACACACAAACACACACACAGCACGGCACACAGCAGCAGCAGCAGCCACGCACTAATCGCCCAAACAAGCAGGCAGCACAAGCGCTCGGAGCAATGGAGAAACAAGCAACTTAAGAGCCACAGCAAAGACAAAAACAAAGAAGAGAGTTTGTTAGACACGGATTGGAGTGTAGAAAAAGAACTTAAGGAACAAAGAAGGACATGAATAGGTGAGGAAGTAAACTGGGACGGTGGAGCTACTTTGCCCCAAAGCGATTTAGAGGACTTAACCCTTTCTTTGCCAGCTCTTTTGCACCAAAAATGCCTGAAGGATCTGCATACTGTAACTTGGAGACAAGGGATGTCCATAGGTATCAATGAGACAGAATGTACATTATTCATGACCTGTGGTCACCCAAGTCAATCCAAAATTTCATACATGTGTCCCATATGTATTATAGACACTATATTATTATAAATTTCTCAAACGTTTTTGTTTAAGACCACTAAGGAAATCGTGATATACTTTATATTGATTTGACAAATGTTTTAATACTATTAATGTCTGTTCATGCTTTGATACTTTGAACCATCCCTAGCAGTGCACACACTCTGTGACACACTATAGTGTTTGGCAGCTTTGATAGATTATATTGGACAGTGCTTGTGGGAGACCTATTGGAGACCTATGGATAAATTAATGAGCAGCAATCTAACAAAAGCAACTCCAGAGTGGAATGCTTCAGTTCTCCTCAAGAAGCTCCATTGTAGAAACAGTCTATGGGCTGCGTCAATGAGAGCGTTATGAGAAGCTGACTGTATATATGGTATGTAAAAGATACATTCACTGGTTATAACATGCAGCTACTGTTGCTCTTACAAGACTTTGAAAAAAAATGTGAACAGTATTCAGCTTAAGACAGTTATTTGATTTTTCATGTTCAGATTTTTGTTTTTACATGACAGCAACAGTAAAGTTAATGACGATACGTTCCTTTTATTTTTTGTCCACTAGCTGTAAAAACATCCAAATGCTTCTTAAAAGGAAAAATATTTCAGGTTTGAATGAACAAGGGAATAGTGATTAATCATAATTAGCTGCATAAACAATGTGATTAATCGCAATTAATTCTTTTAATCCTTTGACAACTTGATTAGAAACATTATTCCTTCTCCTGAAAAATGTAGGTTTAATGTGAGTAACTTCAGTTTTGCTCATTCAGGTTTAAACACATCAAACAAGGATCTTTTATCAAAAGCATTTTGTTGATCTAGTAGTTTCGTCCTGTTTCTGTGTTGTTGTTGTAGTTGTGTGTGTGTGTGTGTGTGTGTGTGTGTGTGTGTGTGTGTGTGTGTGTGTATGAGAGAGAGAGAGAACTTTTGCCTGTTTATGTCTGGGTCCTGCATGTGTGAGAGAAAAGAAAAGAGAATTCGGGGCAATGATAGACACTGATTAACACAGGAGAAGAAATATTGGGACACTGAGATAAAAGGCAAGAATGGAAAGATATGAAAAGCTATAAATAGGTCACATAAAAGCACACCTGTCTAGTGATTTCTTTTTTTTTTTTTTTTAATTCAGTTCATCGTAGTTACCGCAGTTCAGCATGAGTGGAGCTGCGGTGGCAGCAGCCAGCCCCGTTTACTTTCTGGCTGCACCCAGCTCCAGTCTCCTCAATGTGGCGGATTTTAGTGCTGACATTTAAAGAACAAATACAGAGCTCAAATGGGTGGCATATTTGCACATTGTTCTTTTTAAGATAAAACTTCTGCTTGTGTGGAAGCTAAGTCTTTTTTTGTGCATCTGCGTGGGCCTGTATACGAAAGCCACATTTACACACTCCGACACACTCATACACACTGTTGAGTTTTCGGTGCAGTGCATGGTGTCTAGCGGCCATATGCAGAACTCCATCAGTGTGCAGAAGTAACATATCGGCAGCCCGTGCCCTTATCTGACAAGACAGCGCAGTAAGCCAGGATTAGCATCTAGATCTGGGTAAGTGGACTTCTGCTGGGGCACAATAGAAAGAGAGGGGCCTAGCATCAGAAGATATGGGAATGGATGTGGATAGAGAGATGGCATGGGGTGGGTGGGGGGTGGGGTGGTCAAAAAGGCAACAAAACTCGCCAAACTATTACAGCAAGTAGCTTCCCGTTTAAATCCAGTCTTCAGTCAATTATTGTTTTTCTTGTTGTGCTTTTCTTTCCCAGCCATGCTGCCTTTTCCTGTTTCTTTTGGCCGCTCAGACCAAAGTGCATGGAGGCAATATGCTGCCTACTTGGACGCAGACATTTTTGGTGGTCTGTTACGAAAATGGCACTTCAGACCATTGCGCCATGGCTCTCGTGGAGTGGGCTAAGTGGCCCTGGTTTTTTGAAGTCTTTCTTTGAAATAAGCGAGGCAATCCCCATTGGCCCAGGGATCATATTCTATTTACGTTCCCTTTGCCAGCGACAGAGGCGACGCTGGCCAAATTCACAAAAGAAGATCCACATTGGAAAATCCGGCTAATCCCTGATTGAAAGTTCATGCGTTGGCTTGGATGTATAAGCTCTGGCAGATTTTCCCAGGAAAGAGGAATAAAAAAAAGAGCATCGCAACACAACAAACTAGGGATCGCTTTCGGTGAAAGGAAGCCACCCTTCGAGGCACACAGGCAATGTCACTGTCAGACTGCATGTCCGTGTTTCATGTGCTCCCTTTCATGCTTGCAAAAAAAGAGAAAGAGTGAAAGAAAGAGAGAGAGTGAGAGAGACAGAGAGACTCCATTCTGCTTCCCCATCCCACCAAAAGCGAACAGAAGGGGAGGTCACTGTCTGCGGTTTTATTGCCAAGAGGTCGTAGGGTGCAGAGTTTCGCATCAAAAGGGGAGGTGTTTGATAATTTCAGGAGCATGTGTCCACCTTGTATCTATGTTTTCACAAGTCAGCTTGTTCTTTACTTCACTTCCTTATATGGACAGAAACCCCATCCTCCTCCTCCTCCTTCTCCACTAGTTCTTCCCGAGGTGGGGGCCATGGCTGGAGAGCGAATCTTCACAGATGGTGTGCCTGCTTGTCTTTGGGAGGGTTTGGGTTGTGAGGGGGGCTAAACAAGCTTAAACTTTCTCATTTTGCTTCTTTGCTTTTCTTCGGGCAAAAACTTTGGCCCTGCAACTTTCGAGGCCTGGCGCATGCTTTATCGCAGCCCACATGCAAGGGATGTGTGGGGTCCTTTGAGGATCTCTATTTGGACGCTGGCTCTGTGTGTTCTTTGCGTCCGGCATCAAGCGGGGCATCAGCGGCACGTGAACGCTACCCAAAGCCTCCCTGCGTCTCGTACAGTACAGCTGGTCAGCCGTGTAACTTAGCCAGGAGAAGGAGTAGGCGAAGACACTCTGGCTGGGGTTTTGATAAGGAAATGTTTTGCTCACTTGCTTTTTCTCTTGTGGTGAGCCAGAGACAGTCTCTTGGTTAGATGGATAAGGAGCTGTGTTACTGGAAGTGATGGATTGTGGCTGGTGCGCAGAGCCACTAAGAAGCTTCTGAGAAGTTAAGCGTGGGCTCTAATGGTGTAGACTTGTCAGAACCTTGGCATTTTCACCATCTCTCTTCATGAGCAGAACAGAGCCCGTACAAGATTTGGGGAGAAATTAAGCAGTCCTCCTTTAGCTCGTCGCTGTTATGAACTGCTGTCTCCAGTCATTTGAAAAAAGATACAGTTGAAAGGGGACATGTAATATGTCACTTTAAAAATATATCTTACTGTGAAAAAAAACCCAGTAACAACTGATTTAATTGTTATACAGTTTCCATCAAAGCTCCCATCAATTTCAATATTTTTTTTTTCAGGAAATATTTATAAGTAGGCTACATATAAAAAATACACTTGCATTTAGAAGAGACATCTTAATAAAAAAAATTACAACAACATGGGTCTGAAAGGATGTACAGCTGTCAATAAAAGTTTACTGAAAAAAAATTAAGGAAATGTGTAAATCATAAAAATATCCATGGACAGACCACCACAGAAACCTGTAGCTGACTGCTGAGGTAGAACGTGAGGTGTTTCCTGACTAAAATAATAACTCTCTCTTGTGGCTTTTTTGACAGGAAATTAAATCACTGAAGGTGGTCTCTGATATAAATATTTCTGTACCTATATATGCAGTAGGTACAGTATGTGTGCACCTACTACGCACATGTGTATATATATATATATATATATATATATATATCATAGCTACAAAAATGATATTGTTTTACAGCTTGGAGAAGGAGTGGGTATATGACAACCTAGTGTCCTTATGTGGGTATTATATATAACTATGCTAATACACTAACATATCTATGGTATACATTCGAGCCAGTGCAGAAAGGCAGAAGAGAGAACAGGTTAAAAGAGAAGTGTGTGTGTAAGTGGTGTGTGTTTTTAAGTGACGGTGCTAAAAGAGAGATATGAGACATCCACCTAGTGAGCGAGGTGAGTGTATGAGTGGCCTCCAGCTCTTGTGTTATTATCCTCCTCTCCGCTGCTCCACAGTGACCTGCTAATAGAGCTCTATTACCACTTACCCCTGTGTCTGTGTGCTGCTATTCAGCCGTGTGCGGTGCTCCTCTCGAGTGGCTCATCGGAGCCCTGCCATCCACTCCAGAGACGAGCGGCCTTGGCCCCCGGGGGGTCACATGGTCAGCACAGTCGATCGCAACACCTGATACTCATGGACAGGCATTTTACTAGCACCTTCAGCTCCAGATTTACAGCTATGTTCCCAGATTTCTCCTTCTTGCTCTCTGTCTCAAACTATATCGCTGTATAAGGCCACGGAAATATAGATGTTCTCTCAAGGTCTATGGCCGATCAATGTTCAGTGCTTTTAAACGCCATTGCCTTGGGCCGGTCTAGTGATGTGTAGCTGAGTTAGTATCCTGAAAAACGAAAATGTAAAAAGTGAATTCATCTTAAGATTTAGTCAGTATGTTTAATGGACCTCATTCTGAGATTGTTGTAAAAACATAAGATTATTGAACTGTTTTCAAGGACATTTATCTACTATATTATAGATTATTTTCCTGGTTTGAAGAAAAAAAGTTCCCTATAGATCTACATTTTTTTAAAATTATTTAAATACAGTGAAAAGGGCTAGGGTTAAAGTTAGCTTTATGTTTCACATTAAAGTTAAAGTTAGGTCTAGTAGGATCTTTTACATGTAATGTATTCATGCCTTTATTAGACATTTACAGGCAAACATCTGCAGTTTCTCAAAAGTAAGTGTTACAATTCATTATTCAGTATAACCAGTAGTTTGGCGGTAGTTTAACCAGTAATTATTAAATAAGAAATATTCTGTCATTCAGATTTGGGATCACAAAGAGTCATTTAAAGAACCTCCATGTAATGTAATCCTCCTATATCTGTTACATGTCCATACCTAGGAATATTCAAGTATCATTATTTAAAGAGTGTAGACACAAATTGAGTAATCCTATAATATTGTTACACTAGCCTCATATTAAATATATTAAATATACAGACATATTAGATATATTGACATGATATAATATCCATGTGCCAAAATATCTTCACTGGATGATCTTTTACTGTACCTCAGAGCTTTCTCCTAAGTTGTGCCAGTTGATTTGATAATTTCAGTCCAGGCAAGGCTAAAAATAGAAGAGAGGCTCTCTCAGTTGCACGTGAGTGAATTTTGTGGATAGAGCCCCATTATGTTTTGTAATAGATATAGTGCTTTTTGAGTGGTTTCATTACAGATTTGCCATGGCGTCTGTCTTATGGGAGATGGTTGTGTGGGAATTAAGTTCACCTTCACCTCTGACCACTCATACACAATTACTCACAGAATTGTAATTATATAGAGAGATTATGGCCCTTTTTTTTTTTTTTTTTTTTTATAAAAATGATTGCAATATTTAATACACTTTAAAAGTTGTATGTGCCCATGCAGGGCACGATTTTATAACATCATAATTAAGCTTAGAAAGGATTTATCATCAGTGTGCTTCAAGCATAACCTAATTCTCATTTTCATAAAAAACATCTGTGAAATAGTCTACATTAAACTCATTTAATGGTCAGCTAGTGTGTGTGTGTGTGTGTGTGTGTGTGTGTGTGTGTGTGTGTGTGTGTGTGCGTGCGTGTGAGTTTCCTCTGCAGTTGTCCTCATGCAGTGAACCTTTACTAACAGCTCAGAGAGCATCAAGCAGCCTTTTAAAATGTCCTTTGAAAAACTTGGAAATTATTTCCTTGACTTTGTCACTTGAATCAATTGAAAACACATCGACATCGGCAGCAAATTGGACACCAGTGATAAGACTCTACATCCTTTTTCTCTCTAACGAAGAGCAGCCGGGCATGAGATGTCCCTAGGTAAATAATAGAGCCGTCTTCCTCTCTCTCTCTCTCTTTCTCTCTCTCTCCCTCTCCCTCTCCTACATATATCTCTCTATATATGTATCTCTTGCTCCACACCTTGGTTTCTTTGTCACTGTGCGCACCAGATTTTTCCTTCTTGTTTCTTTTGTTTGTAACTTCAGTGTATTTTGCATAGTTTCTCTAATTCTGTTCCCAGTGAACTTACATTGCCCCTTAAAATGTTTGGAGACTCTAATTTTTGGATAAGTCTAGCATATTTACTGATAAAAACAGTGATTATACAGTTTATCTGCTAGTAGTGTTGCCCCAGCACACTCATTTTATCCCCCTTTCAGCACTCACTGTCACTCTAACCTTTCAACTTTACAGGTACAGTTGACACCCAAAATATGTTAAAAATAGTGAACAGAAATCTGTTAGATCATTAGATTTAGAATTAGAATTAGAATCAGTTTATTTGCATGCACACAGAGGAACTGTTTATCCGCATTTAACACAATCCGTGCTGTGAAACACAAATCTACACACACACTAGTGAACACACATTCCCACGGCGCCCGGGGAGCAGTTGGGGGTCAGGTGCCTTGCTCAAGGGCACTTCCAGCCCAGTTCCCTAGCCACCAGGCCATGGCTGCCTAGGGCCTTAATGAAACCTGTGTGACACACATTGGTCAAAATACCAAGTATCAAACAGCACAGCAACGACAGTACGTCCCTGTCCCCGCACAGCCCTCTGTTCATAGCTGAATAGTATCAGCATCTGGTTTTTAAATGAGAACGAGCCACAGCTCATTTTGTTATGAGGTGCACATGAGCAGCAGGTATGGAGTATATTTGCTTGGTTCTCATTTCAGTGATATTTAATTAGTATACAGATTTCTCTGGGCTCACTGCGTTTGTTTTGCTCCATTCAACTCTCTTAGTGTTCTCACATAAATGTGGGTTCAGGGTTGTGATTGGAGAGACTCAAACGAGGAGGTGGGACAGTGCTAAAGGTTTTACACTCTACAAGAGATGCAGATGCAAAGTCAGAACCAACCATTTTATCCCATGATTCCACAAAGGCAGGGTTCCATAAATAACTGACTGGGTGGCCTTACTTCTCAGTTTGTGGGTTGGTAGGCTCCAGATTTGCACTGCTGTGTCTGATCCCCTCGTACCAGCACCACACACAATAAAACACTGTGATACCATACCTGCCCAGACCAGGGTGAACGGTGGCAAACAAAGTATGCAGATCAACAGATGGACTACAGTCTGTAACTGTAGAACTTCAAAGTGCTCCTGTGCACAATGGAGCTGAGAGAATGGACAGCGAGTGTCGAATCAAGGAGGTGGTCATAATGTTATTGTTGATTGGTGTTTATCCCTTTTTTTGTCTTAAAGCAAGAAGACCATAGTAAGGTTAGGAGAGACCCATATGAGGAACAATATGAGAGTGCAGGCAAATGGGCAAGCAAGCAAGCAGTCAGGCAGTCGGAATCTGGCTGGGCTTGGAGGTATTTTTGCAGGTGCTGTAGAAAAGGACCCTTCTGCAGCAGTGTGTCTTGGATGGATACTGACAAAGCCTCCTCTTTGGGTGCCAGATGGACCCATGCATTCCCCATACTCTTGCGCAGCTAAGACCTAGGCTTTTCTCCCTTTTTTTCTGCCACAAAAGAAAAGCGCTTTGGCTGAAAGAAAACCACAGCTGAATTTTATGGTGCCGCTTCTTTTGCCAAGCTGATTTTAGCAATTCAAAGGACGAAGCGCATGCAATGGCTGTTTCGGCCGCGTGGTCGATACGCTTTTGATGGAAGTTTGAATTGGCAGATATGTCTGCCACACTAATATTTCGCCACTCAGTGGGAAATCTTGATAAAATCCAGAACCAGCGAGCAGTGATAAAGCGCAGCTCAGAGTGCTGTTGGAGCACGGCTTCCAGAATATAATTCCTATAAGGCCAGAATTGGGTGGCAGCGGTGTCAGCGGGAACGTGCTCATGCAGTGATCCGAATTATCACAAATACACGCTTATACTGGGCGAGGAACATGGGCGCATGCACACAAAAACACAAACATACACACACACAGAGAGAGAGAGAGAGAGAGAGAGAGAGAGAGAGAGAGAGAGAGAGACATAGAGGAAAATGCTATCCCTGCAGCTTTATTGTACAAACAATCTGACTGCTTTTCTGGGAATACAATCAAAGAAATCAGAGCAAAAACATCTCCTCTGGGGAAATGAAAACACATTAGATACATGTATTCTTAATTATATGTGCAATTAAGCTTTCATAAGATAAAAAAGGCATGTATTTTTTTTGCTGAGTAGCAAGTTTCCATGAACATAATTTGTAGCCAAACCTACCATACCCTTATAGGTAATCTTTTTTTTGGATCAAATTATACACAATAAAATAACACTCCCCATATAGTGTGCTTTGTCAGTCTGTTTATACACGCTCAAAAAAGTAAAAAAAAAAAAAAAAAAGGTACTGAGCTTTGACATTTTTTCCTTGGAATGAACTATATTTTGTACAAAGTTATATTGTTTTGTTGACATTGAGAGTTGGGAGTCAAACATAATGCTTTTTGATGATATTTATTTAACATTTTTTACAGTTCTAACAGCTTTTTTAAAGACCCAGAAAAGCCCCACAAAAAACTTGGGAGGAGGCTAATATGGAAAGAAGGTTAGCACACACACATACACACACAGACACACAATAAAAAGGCAAACCACCCACTACACAGTAAACAACAACAACAACAGCAGCAAATAACAATAAACCAATGGAGCTTTTCCTCCTACATGACTCAACTAGGCCCGGCTCGGCTCATTTGCTTTCCAACTGGACAAATCTGGTCCTGGTCCCTTGAACCAGGTACTTTTTTAGTCCTTGCACACTTATGGTTCCATCCAAACTGTACTAAATTGTGATGTGTAAACCTTGCAGAGAGCTGATTGGCCAGGGAGACCTGTCAATCACCACGAAATGCAGAGCTCCAGCACAAACTATCCGCTTGTAAAGTCTCTGAAGTTACAGCAGCTTTCACATTAGTTTTTATCCGACTCACAACGGCAGCTCCTAACATTACCCTGAGGTGTTTTGAAGAGGTTGGAATGCTTCTTGGATCTGTGGCCGACGAAAATCTTTAGTGAAAGCCAAACTTGCAACAAGAACTGGGGTGCAGAGCCATATTTAGTAAAAATAATAATAATAATAATACGTGAATACACAACAAGTAAACAGCGCCTGACTTTTACCGCCGGCTTTGTTGTTATCTTCAGAGCCTGATGGGGTTTTGCTTTGTCGCAGGCTCCATTTTACAGGGCCGTGCTAGTGGTAAAAAGACCAGCTAACAGTTAGTCAAGTCGGGTCGTGTTGAGCCAATGCCATGCAGTGGAAAAGCACCACAACATTGGTTCTTCTAAAGCTCTGCCCCTCGATTTTAAGAGTGCAGGGCTCAATAAAATCAGTTTTCAGATCATTTGGCACTAGGTAGCTTTTGTTGCAGCCACACTAATGTCAACACAAACAAACGACAAGTCCAGTGTAAGCATACTGGTCACTGCCCATCTCTGCTTGTGGTCAGTATGATAAGAATTATTGTGTGTTTGAAAGGGCCAGGGTGAATAGTGATGCATACAAATGGTTCAGCTCAACTGGCTCCATATCGCTCACCTGCCTGCCACATTCATCATGGCTAATCCACTTTGGGCAGACCTGTTCTGACCCACACTGACGCTCCAGATCGAGCTATTAGGAGCGGCTGTTTTACACTGAGAGGACAAATTCTTTCAAAATGTTTGGATTAGTATTTGATTTCAAAAAACACATTTCCAGGTCGCTTGGTGGATCCCTGTAGATTAACTTCAAAAGTTAAAATTGTTAACAAAATAGTAGATGACATGTGTTTACTTCATTGGATGGATGGAGGGATGGATGAGTTGATTGATTAATTGATTTGTACATCAAAAATCAGAGTGTATCCATGATCTGGAACCCTTGGGCAAAATTCCTAATGCGGCATTATCCAAAACTCTGGAATAACGTTAGTCACTTTGGAGAAGATCATCTTCCCAGCATCATGCATACAATGTAAAATAAGTTGTTAAAAATGTATGTTTCACTATTTGAACTTTTCAGTACCACACATAATGTAGTTACAGTAATCCCTCGCTACTTCACAGTTCATCTTTCATGGATTCGCTACTTCGCAGGTTTTTTCAAGGGGGCTTATGGCCGCTATATCGCAAATATTTAGGGAAAATCTAGGAAAACCGTGAAAAATTCATTCATTCATTCATTATCTGTAACCGCTTATCCAGTTCAGGGTCGCGGTGGGTCCAGAGCCTACCTGGAATCATTGGGCACAAGGCAGGAATACACCCTGGAGGGGGCGCCAGTCCTTCACAGGGCAACACAGACACACACTCACACTTTTGAGTCGCCAATCCACCTACCAACATGTGTTTTTGGACTGTGGGAGGAAACCCACGCGGACACGGGGAGAACACACCAACTCCTCACAGACAGTCACCCGGAGCAGGAATCGAACCCACAACCTCCAGGCCCCTGGAGCTGTGTGACTGTGACACTACCTGCTGCACCACCGTGCCGCCCACCGTGAAAGATGAATAGCCAAAATATTTCATTAAATCCAAATAAATATATCATTTACAAGTATTTCTTACATACAGTACATGTATCGTTCATGTCCACACCCGAGTGAAATTTACTTACGCTAAATCACAGCTTAGGAATCACTCTATTAAAGAAACTGGTAGTTCCAGCTGAAAAACATTATAGAATGACTGTTTAATGCAAAGGGTGGGTTGTTAACAGTACATGGAGGGTTTTTAAAGTCCAAATACTCGTTAAATACATAAAAAATATATCTTTCTTCTACTTCGCGGAAATTTGTTAGAATTCTTGGAATGCATCCCCCGTGAAAAACGAGGGATCACTGTATTCATTTTAGTTTATTATTTAGCTAAATATTTCTTTATTAGGAAACAAAATGTTAGAATAATTTAATAATAGAATAATAGAATAATTTAAATGCTGAGAAAGTTGAGAATGCTGGAAGAAAAACACTTCCCTGGATTATTAGGTGTAAAGATCAGGATTAGGACCTGAGTTAGGTTCATGTTTTGGTTTTGCTAGATTCAAGGATAAGAAAGAAATTAACCATATTTTGTCACTGTCCAAAATAAAATCTTAACACCGAAATAGTAATGTTAAAGGAGAAGAAAAATACCCTCTTGACATTGTAATAGTAAACTACAAATCAACAAAAATGAAGACATTTTTACAAGGTAAAGAGAATGTTGGCAGCTACAACACATTTACTGAAGACCATCAAAATAAATGATTACCAGAAACTTCCTCAAGAACGTAGAAGGGAAGGTCACTGTAATAGGACCATGACATTCTTTCAAAAGCTGAGACAAGGTCATCTTAACATTTGTGCTTATACTGTCTGAAGACTTTGGATGTCAAAGCTCTATTCTTTAGTGCATGCTATAGGGACTTCTTGCCCTTTCCTTTGCCTTTTTTTTTGGCCCACAACGTGTCCTCGGGTGGCAGATTACTGAATAACAGTACGCTATCACTTTTTCTGGCCTAGCTTGGGGCAGGAGAAACACTCATTTAAGTTTTACAGAAAAGTTTTGTATTTGTCTGAGCAGATAATTCAAGGCTTTGCAACTCAGGCATAAAAGGCAGCTTAAATTACACCATACAAACTCTCATTAATATTACAGGGACCATTCTTTGACTTAATTTCATTTCATTTCCCCATTTGAGCTAAGTCAATCATTGCAAGAGTAAGGAATTACAAGGTGTGCAAATCATATTTTAAGGTTCAGTGTTCTGGGAGGCTGTTAAATTACATTAAGACCCCTTTCAAAGTATGAGTCCTCAAATATTTGATTTTGAAATGTTTTACTTTATTTTTTGTCCTCTAAGTTCTTCTATATCTGTATCCAAACTGTCAAAAGGGCTGGCCTAATATGCAATATCTAGCTTTAATGTCCATATAAGGCTATATTTTAAACTCCTACTATAATAATGACTTTTGTCTTTTAAATATGAATAAATGACAAGCTTCATGAGGAAACTTTTGATTTGTTAGCTCTGTCTTTCACGGCTCTGCCTCTGAAATGCAGAAATAGTCCCTGTGCTGCCGTTATAAACCATAAATGCTGGATATTAGCATTTTGACTTGGTATGAAAACGTTCCTTCTGCTAGTGACTGTAAGTTATGTAGTAACCTAGCAATGATTTCACATTTGGTGTTGGGGAGTCGCTGCAGTAGATGCTTTAGAGGCTTGGATCCACATAATGGAGATCTTAAGTACACATGGGCCAAGTGTTTTGGAGCTAATGCTGTCGACCTTGTTATTTTTCAAAGACAATATCCAGAGAGTATAAGGTCCTCTTTACAGTGCTCCATTATGCATGGAGTGATGACTAATGTGTGAGCGAGAGTGCAGAAACAAAGGGAAGGGAGAGAGAGAGAGAGAAATGAAGAGAGCAAGTAGATAACCCAGACAAAAGATTATCACAGTTAAAGTGCTGAATTTGTTCTTGTGTCAGGGAGCGTGCAAGCAAGAGAGAGTGAGAGAGAGAGAGAGAGAGAGGGAAAGAGGCAGAGAGAGAAGGAAAAGTAAGCATGAGTAGGAGGCTGTGATAAGGTGAAATGACCTGTATATCCTGTTGTCTAATTGTTTGGTAAATGGAGCTAATGGCTTTAGAGCTGTGGCTATACCTGCCCTTCAGCTAACTCCACGTTTCTTCTCCAATCTCTTTTGACGAGGGAGGTAAAGTGCCACGGTTAACAAATGCAAAAGCATCGCTGTTATTGGGATGTTACACAGGTGTGTGTGTGTGTGTGCTTGCACTTGTAAAGTGAGAGAGAATGTGTGTGCACAAAATTAATCAAAGCGGGGGCGATGATGAACCGTTTCTGTAGAATTCTGTCAAAGGTTAAGAGCTAGTTATTTTTAAGAATGACATGAATCTGGGAGAGACAGTGATTGCCTAAATGACCACTATAATTACCAATTACTTCTTGAAGCAGAGAATATATTCACGGCATGTAGCCTGCTAAATACAGACAGGCATTAGCCCATTTACGTACTAATGCACATAATTTAGATCCTGAAAAGGGCAGATGGGAACACAATGGAAGATATAATAGATACGGTCTAATATCATTCCAAAAAGAATATTGGATTCATTGGAGATGAATATTACTTTGTGTCAGATTGTTTTTCCATAAAACAGTCAAAATATATTTCATCTCTCTCCCCTTCTTCTTTTGTTAGCTGCTCGGCCAGTGAAGCCATCAGTAAAGGGGCAGGGAAAGGCAGAGAAAGAACCAGAAAAAACAGAGAAGAAGGAAAGGACTGTAAGTAGAAGTTGTTGACTAATGTTAGCATGTCCACAGTGATTAATGACAAGTATTGGGAATGACAGGGGTCATCATTTTATGTTACACACTACTCATATAGTGGATTCAAATGTGTTTTTAATTGATTTATTTATTATTTATTTGGTGAACCAAGTTTGTTGGAGCATCTTAACATTATAAATGTTTCTAAACATGCCAATCATTTTTCAATCCATGCAGAGCATATATGGTAACTAAGCTGCAAAAAAAAAAAACAGTTTTGAATTGCAAACTCGCAAACATCAACAGCTGCCTTTTCCTCATGAAGTAATAAATAGTGTTTCAGCTCAGTGAAGATGAGAGATTGTTTACATTTATCAGTCCAATGGGGCTCCCAGCATGGAAAGCACAATGTCCTCTTTTTAAAACAAATAATTATTTAATACATTAATTTGTTCATTCATTCATCCATTCATTCATTAGTCTTTCGTCACTGATCAGAGTTGAAGTGGGTTCAGAGCATACTAGAATCAATGGGTGCACTGCATGAACACACCCTGGACACTTTCAAGTGTATGGTCCACTTCCTGGTTCATATATGGAAAAGCTGTGTAGGTACATGTATGCACTTAAATGTCATACAGAACCTCAAGAGCAAAAAAGTAAACTGGAGGACATGGGCTCTACTATATACACAGTAAATTCACCAGTGTTAAATCAACACTATTAGCATTATCTTAGCACTGAGAGTGTTAGATTACTACACTAACAGTGTTAATTTAACACTGGTGAATTTACTGTGTGCTTTAAAATGCTGAAAACATAAGCTGTCAGGTTTGAAAGAAAGGTGTTTGGATCTAGATATTTTCATTTTCTGCCCTATTCCCCCACATGATGCCACCTAATAAAGAAAAAAAAGCAGAAGGCAGGGTGAATAGAGGAGATTTTGACGGGCCTGGCTGGTGCCAGGATATTTACTAAATTAGACATAAACTGCACTGCGCTGCATATTCACTCTACCTTCTCATGAATAAGTTACCAAAAGAAGAAGAAAAAAAAAGAAAAGAAAAGAAAAACAGAAGTGAGAGCATAAACAAAAGTGGTGCATGGGGAAAAAGAGCGAATGTAAGAGAAAAGGCTGTGGGATAATGAGAGGATAATGAGAGTGACAGCTCATGCCCCCCCACCCCCTCCCCGCCTCCCATCATTTTCTTCTTCTAGACTTAGTTTATTCTACCCTCTACCTCTTCTACCATCAAATACTTTCTCTTTTTGACTTCTATCTATCTCCGTTCTCCCTTTCTTTTTTCCTTCCCAACGTCACCTCCTGTGTCACTCGGCCGAATGATAATAGGGACACATATTTGTGCTCGTTGTAATCTCGCCATCGCCTCCATCTGATAAATACTTTTGAGGGGAAGCTGATTATTGTAGTTGGCTGCTACATTCAAAGGAAAGGCCTCAGAAATTACATGGGGTGTGCGAGAGAGGGAGGGGAGAGTTTCTTTGGTGGAGGCGGGGGTGGTGGGGGGGTGGTGTGTGTGTTTAGAGTCCAAACTTTGACGAGTGACATCACTCCAACCACCCCCATCACACCCTCCCCCACTTCCCCCTTCTGCAAAGTCATGTCCGCGTCGGCTGTGTCCCGTTTGAAAAGGATTAGCTTATTCCACGTGGAGTTTTCTTTAGCTAGCGCTGGCACAACACACAAAGTAAATCCACAGGGGCTAGAGATTCACATTGTAATGGTAGTAATAGCTTTCAAAAAAAAAAAAGAGGAACATGGAGAGAGTGAAAGAATGATGGGAAAAAGAACCCCCCTCCAAACATCCCTTCCATCCTGTACCCTTCATCTGCAGCCCAATTATGGAATGTTTCAGGTTTGAACTGAAACAGGATATTTTTAAGTAGCGGGGACAAAGTTGCGCCTACTGTGTGCACTGTTTATTTCTTTGGATTGTGCCTGTCATCTTTTGCCAAAGCAGTTTTGCAGCATTGTCATCCCTCACTGTGCCACCGCTCCCATGTGACATCTTTCTCTTAAAACAATACCTGCACTTTCACAATGGCAGCACTTTTTCAGGGGGCTTTACGTCAACAGCAGTACCCCACCCCCTCTGGGATTTTCATGTGATGTTGGCACTTTTTTTTAAGCTTAATACTTCAGTGAAATGAGGTGACTAAGAACTAATCCCACAGCAGAGAATTTCCTCTCACTACAAGACTGAGATTTCTCAGAGGTCGAGACCAGTCGTACAGGAAATTACACGTTGTGCACAAGGTCAAATCTGACCTTTAATCCCTCATAGACTGATTGGCAAAAGAACCTATGTGAAATAGTCAAGAGTCTGTAGAGAAGGTAAATTCTCAGCATGGATTGACCCATCCAATTTCCTGATATCCATTCCTGTCTCTGACAGATCAACTATACCGATCCACTACCAGTACTCAGCATACACGCTCCACTGTGCAAAATCAGTTAACAAACAGAGTCTTTGTTCAACATCCCACTGTGAGAATACTCAGTGTTGTGGGACTTAGAGAGTCTTAAAGATGTGTTGCTGACAAGAAGCATTTACTGAAATAAAGGAAATGTATATAAAAACAAGACAGAAACGTTTAACTGTTTTTAAGAATTTTATAACAGGTTCTACAACTAATAATAATAAGGGCAGCATGGTGGCGCTATAGCTAATGTTGCTGACTGTGGGTTCAATCTCTGCTTCTGGACACTGTTTATGGGGAGTTTGATGTTTTCTCCCTGTGTCTAAGTGGGTTTCCACCCAAAACACAGAAAAAAACACCTAAAAAAAAAAAAACAAAATAAAAAAAACAAAACAAAACAAAAAAAACTTAAACTGGTAGGCAGGGATGGCAAAGTGGTGCAATATGTATTTTTACTGTCATACAGTGAAACCCAGTGGGTTCAAATGAATTAATTAATTGGCTATATGTAATACTAATACTACTACTACTACTAATAATAATAATAGTAATAGTAGTAGTAGTAATAAGTGCAACTGAGAATAGTATTACTCATCATCCCATTCTTTTGGAGGCAATTGTAGCTTAATTAGAGTGGTACACATTAAAAGTACCATTTAAGATTTGAAATAGTCCTCTGATTTTCATAGTTAGTTTGCATAATCATTGTGTTTACTAAAGAGCCCTTGAAGAACCTCTTTTTTTTTTAAAGAGGCTCATTTTTGTTGGTGTTTTGAAGGGATGGAAGTAGTTCTGAAGATTGGGCCATCATGTAACACATCGATGGCCGTCACATTAGTGGGGAATGCCAAGAGTCCAGAAGATGGAACCAGTTTGGTTCGGCATGGGCCAAGTGCATAGCAGGGAGTCTGCAAACTGCTCAAAGCTGACATTTGTGTCTCCAGGAGGTACGCAAACAGGGGATCGGCCTGTATTCAGCCAGCCTCCAGCAGCCCCCCACCTACCCCCACCACTTCTCATCTTTAGATCCATCGATTGGATTTAATTGTTTCTCCATTGGCCATGTCGAAGGATAACGCACTGTTATCCCGTCGCTAGACATTTTCAAAGCCAAGCATTGTCTTCTCACATGAAACCCTTCAGAAAATTGCTGATGTGTGCTGCTGTTTCCCGACTGATGGCTTTAGAGTTCATTTAATGGGCCCAGGTTCTTGTTAAGTCGCAGCACCTGATTACTTTTCATGTTCTACCGCACCATTCTATTTCACCTTAAATAAATAAATAACCGCTTAAATAAGCAACAGCCACACAGACAAGGGGAGAAAAGCTAATGACGAGAGACAATTTCTATTCTAATAAAGTCAACAGCATACAGCACACTGCAGTTTGTTTCTCTGTGAAAGAAAAGAGTTACTGTGCAATAAGATGGCAGTCTCATTTTGCCGGTTCCCCCCTTTGTACTGTATAAAGTTATTGGCAAACAGTAATGAAGGAGACCTTGACAAATCTTGACAAAAACGGGCAAGCGCTGGATATCAGAAATATGAGACTAGTGGACATTTTTGGAACTCTATTTTGTGCGCAGCTACTTAAAAAAATCATTGTAAAAGGAAAACTTTCAGAAATATTTAACAGTTCTCTTCTTATTACACAATCCATGAGGAATATTCTCATATCAAATTATGCAGCGCACTATGAATGTAATATGCACTTAACATGAAGTCTCTCTCTTTTTTACTGGCGCCTATCTCGTATCATTGCCTTTAATACCCTATCAATCTAGCAAATCATCAAAATCTGATATTACACTGGTGCAAAGAATAGTTTTAATGCCAGAATTATTGTTCTTTGATATAAAAATTGACATAAAAAAGAATTCTGGCAGAAATACTGCTTCTCTTGCTCGTTTTGCACAGGGCTCCTTTTGTTTCGAAGGCATACTGTGCATATGAGAGGCGTGCGGCGCATGAAATAATTGTTCTTTTCATACTAAGAAAGGGCATATCAATTAAAAATAAATAGTCTCCATAGTTATTATGCCACCACGCAGTGGTTGGCCTGCCATTAAAAAGTCCTGTAACCCTCCCCCCCTTCACATAAGCACATTCTCTGTACTCTCATACAGAAAGTAGAGGTATTTACCACACAGCCGTGTACTTTGCATTAAATTTCTGAGGCCTATATGATTATTCATGAGCGCTTACGTAAAAGTGAGGGGGCAGACAGGGGCCGAGAGGGGACGGACACAAAGGAAACTTTTCATCTTCTGGCTCAAATAATCTTTTATGGATTTATGCTTGCCCAATTGTTCAATTGTTGCATGATTAAGTGGAAGGTGATTTTTTTTCTCCTTGCTGAAAATGCAGAGGCATGCTGTGGTGAGAGGAATAAAGGATTGGAACTGTATAAGAGGGTAAAGCCTGCCCTAAAATCTGTGTTAATAGAGCAGTTGGAGGATATGCCCCGGCTGAAATGTTTAAACGACAGAGCTCTTCTAAAGCAGTCTGATACTTTGGCACAGAAACGAAGCAGCTGGGGAGCTTACAGGACAACCTACACAGGCCACACACAGATACACTTATATGATCTGACATACTCTCTTGAGGAGTGCAAGTTTAACACTGTAAAATAAAGTTTCCTCCTTTAGTTCGTACTGAAAGGTTACTGTGTGTGGAGGTTTTTTTTTACATTAAGATTAAAATATATATCATATCTCAAAACATTTTACAAAACATTTGTATTAGTTTGTATTACTGTACACTGAAAAGAACAATAACAACAACATCTCAAACTCAATTCTTGGCTTGGATGTTAAGCTCTAGAAGATGCCATTAATTAGCTTTATCAAACAATTAAAAATGACTCCACATCTATCTCCTTTACTGTAATAGTTATTGGAAGAGCTTTGCACTGAAAGGTACTTCTGGGGAATTTAAACTGATTTTACTGTGGCTTCACTTCAAAGTTATCTTTCGGTATCTTTAATTTTCTTAAAATGTAAGCTATGCATCATTGTACACTCTTAAATTAACATAGGGTTGTAGCTTTAAATGAATTTTACGCCATACCATTACAAGTCATTGTATACATTCACAAAGGTTGTTCAGCTGGGTTGCATTTGATGTAATGTTCTGTGACTTTTAATGGATATAGGAGTGGAGTTTTAGAAGTGGAGATGTGCTAAAAGGGTCTTTTGGGAACTAAAAGTGGTTCTTTTGTGGCATCACTCCAAAGAACCCTTCATGTCACCTTAATTTTTTTGTGTATGATGAACGGAACACATTCATGAAACAAATGAATCAAGACGGAATATTTATCTCATTCAGTTCATATCTCTCTATTATTCTCATGATATTATCCATCACTGCTGTACGCCCCTGTGGTTTAGAGAGATCAGTGCATGTTCATTTAGAGCCAACTATGTTCTTCATGATGTTTAGTGGATCTTTAGCTGAACTGACCCCGAAGCCCCCACCCCATGTAGAGTGTGGATGTCAATGAAGATGAGTGAAGATGAGCTTGGCCTCAGACAGTGGGAGGGGAGCGAACAGGAAGATGGATAGGAGAGGGCCTTTTATTTGGCAGAACAATGGACTCATCTCCTTCCTGTGTGTGTATATGTGTGTCCCCTATAGGGGCCTCGTACCAAAGCAAAGCTGTGCGAATAGAGTATTGAGGGCTGAGATCACAGTGATATGTTTAATATGTAATGTGTTTTATGTCTCATAAAATTGTAAGTCATTTGGGTTATGTATAAAGGCCACAAACTCTTTTCCTGAATTTTTTTCTTTTTTTTTTTTTTGCTATTGTGATTTGTTAATTGAACTTTATTTAACGGACACAAATGTAAAGAAAATATTTCAAATTGTATTCACTGGCAAAATGTTTTGTAATTTGCAACAATGAATATATAATTTTGGAACTGAGGATACCAATTGTTGTAGCTGTGCTATGTTCCCCACTTTTCTAGCTCGATACAAAATTTAAGCTGTTAAACAGTCTGGTGTCACAGTTGATTCTGATTCTCCTCTTCATGATGTGCTATAGGAGACAGATCTGGCCTGTAGGCAGGCTAGTGAAGCATAAATACTCTGTGTTGAAGCAACATTGTAATAGCACACGCTGAATGAAATTTGACATATTCCTGCTGAAGCAATAAGGGACATCTCAGAGAAAGACGTTTCTTTGATGGCAGCATATGCCTCTTTTAAATCCCATACTGTGAGCACTGTTGAAACATCATACCACGACAGATGTTGGCTTTTGTACCTTTCGCTGATAAATGTCTTGATGCTCTCTATGCACAGAGAGCTCAGCGTTTTGTTTTTCCCGAAAACAAGGTGAAACGTGGACTTACTTAACCGAGGTTCACATTTACAGTGTTTTTCTGAAAATAAACAACCAATGCCTGCCCTTGCCCTACACTGACTAAAAGTATCGGGATTGCTTGAATGTTTCAGTAAATCATGTCCCGTAGATGGCGAAATTCTATGAAAATTTTGCCTGAGAAATATTCTTCACAAAGTTTGACAAAAATCGGTGAGACGTGACCCAAGGACCGAGAGACTTTGCCATATGCTCTTTTTATAACATTTATTTCTCATACTTCTCATAGTGGAATATTTGAAAATTGTGTATTCTGTATAGTGTGATGTTCTATAAATGTCTCACTCTTGTTTTGACTTAGTCAAAGAGCATTACATTTACAATTAGTTCATATTTACAAAATACAATCAAGTCTTATTTTTAATTTTTTTAAATGTCCCAACTGTTCCAGAAAGGGGTTTTGTAAATGTGTAAACTGCAAGGGCATTCATGCCGGCTCCTGCTTCAATGTCTCATGTTTATAGCTTCCTTGTTATTATGTCATTTAAAGTGGTTACTGTATGTAGGTTTAATATTAGCCCAAAGACTAACAGACTGTTGTTATCGTTGTCGTCATGTGATTTCCAAAAGAATGTTCTGTTAATTTGTAGCTCGATGTCATAGATGAAGCACACTTGGTTTCACTTTAAGTGAATGTTTTTATTTTAAATAATTGTTGTAAATGGGAGGCATGAGTGAGGAGAACGTTTAAAAAAATCCATATTTATACACTACTCTTAGAGCTTTACATCCAAATCAAGATACGTTTAAGATCACTTTTTTCGTCCTCATAACGATGAAAGGCCACCATCTGCACGATCCTTCCTCGGTTACAACCCGCCGATTAGGTCAGACACTGTTACACCTTGCAGCCTTTTGCTGTATGTCAATCACCCCTCTCTCCACCACCTGACAACATATCCACCAAACACTCTCAAACATTTCTTCTTCAAACATGGCATCTTTCTCATCTCATCACGAGAGGACGCTCCTTGCTCCAAAAGCATTTTAATTTCATCCGCACATGGCAAGGTATTTACAGATTCATGAGAATTCAAATATTCCAAATAAAATGTAGCAAACAGGGGGGGCAGGCAGAACCATGAAAACACATCAGATTTATTCTCCCTGTCTTGTTTACTGGGCCACGGAACACTGGATGCAAACAGAATGCAAATTTATTTGATTGAATCAGGTGATGCAGAGGTAATTGTATTTGGAGAAATGTCCAAGACTTTTTTTTTCTCTTTATCATTATCAGTGGGGGGTTTTCTTTATGAAATCCGTCTTAAACAAAAGCTATCATTGCTCGTGAGCCTTCTGATCCTCCTTTGTCACTCGCGGATGTGGATGCGTCTTTAATTTCCTTTCAATTAAAAGTAAATATGCGGTTTTCTTTTTTTCCCCCCACTGTGAAATCTAAACAAGAGGAGTCAACACAAGCAGACAGGTGAAGAATATTCATTTTGTTGCTGCCTGATTCAACAGGCTCTGATGTTCCTCGCCTTTTTTTTCGCCCGTCACAATCAGTGCCGCAGACTGGAGACTTTTTTCTGCAGCTTTGGGAGAAGGAGTTTTTGTGTCGGAAGAAGAAAAGCACTATTCTCTTCTGGTGGGACAACCATCTATCTGACCTTAGCATCGCACACTTCATAATTGCATCTTCTTAGCCAAAGTATCCAATCTAGTTTGACTTCAAAACTGTGAGATAGGAGGCCCTGCTGTGAATCCCAAAGTTCAACATATCTTGTAAGGCATCGTCGCAGATGTATGGCTCTCTCTCTCGTCTCCTTTGTTTTGCGCCCGTTAAGAAATATGTTAGATATTGAGTGATGTCGCTGTGGCCGCGGCTGTATCCAGAACTGTCGAGTGCGTTGTTTTTTGACTTCAGCGTTGGAGCAGATCACTCAAGTACATAATAGAGGAATTATGAATGTGTCAATCACTCTCAAAGCCAGCATTTTTAGAGCCCTCTCAGTGTCAACAACACAACAACTTCACCGACAGCCTGCTCGCACCGCACCCCCTTAGGCTCTCAATGGCTTTTAAAAGTGCTTATTAGTTTCCCTGAAATATAATACAAGACACTCATGTTTGAACAGAGACAAATATGAATAGATAATGCTTATGTAAACCATGATCGATTAAAAAAGAAAAACACACTCCTGAGTTATTTTGCCATCCAAATACATTGATCAAACTAGTTTCCCCAAATATATGTCAAGCATCCACTGCCCTAAATCAAAGTGCATCTTTGGCCTGCTCTTACAAAAACAACAACCATATTAAATTTTCTAATTTCGCATGAGGAAGGACACTAGTTTGACTTAAGTAATACCGAATCAAGAGCTTAATTGAATTTCAGTGATGTCATTACAGGGTCACATTTCAATGTGTAATATAATATAAATTTGGTTATGGCCGCTCTCCTCCTGCTCAGGGTCTACTCTGCTTCTGCTTTTAAGCTTCAATGTTTCCCCACATGCTCCCGATGATGGATAGCCACAGGTCAGTCTAATGCCTCAGGGCTCATCTAAAGTAGCCCTGTTGGCACCGTGATGAGAACAGGCTGGCTGAAAAGATGCTTCCTTTAAAATGTTTTTTTTTTTCTTTTTAATCTGAATCTAAATTTTAAATCATTTTTTTTTGAGGTTTGTTTTTTTACTTGAGGCATATAGAAATTAAAAACATGGTAGTAGAGAGTGTGGCACAGCCCAGTATAGGTTATTTTTATTTTTTTAACATTGTTAAACAGAGGTGAGTAGAACATCTTCTGTACCTTCTCATATTCCCACAGGATGAGAACTGTATGAGATCCATTCCTCAAAATTAAACCTGAATTTTGTTTTCATAGGTCAGGGTTCATAAGGTGTGATACCTACATAAGCCTTTCACGAACATATAATCATCTATAAATGGCTTGTTCCAACAGATGTTATTAAATTCAGAAATTGGGCTTATATGACAATTATTACTTGCAGAAATAAACCTTTATAAAGGATTATTAATTCATTCATTGTCTGTAATCACTTATCCAGTTCAGGGTCGCGG
This sequence comes from Hoplias malabaricus, assembly GCF_029633855.1. Lineage (NCBI taxonomy): Eukaryota > Metazoa > Chordata > Actinopteri > Characiformes > Erythrinidae > Hoplias > Hoplias malabaricus. The sequence goes on from NC_089820.1 coordinate 52,130,440, forward strand.
TGGGTCTAGGACACCCTGGATGGGACGCCAGTCCTTCACAGGTGACACACACTCACGCATTCACTCACACTCTCACACCTACGGGCACTTTTTGAGTGGCCAACCACCTGTCAATGTGTGTTTTAGGACCGTGTGAGGAATACTTAGCACCCAGAGGAAACCCTCACGGACACTGGGAGAACGCACCAAACTCCTCACAGTCACAGGAACCCACAACCCTGGGATCCTGGAGCTATGTGACTGCGACTCTACCTGCTGCGCCACCGTGCCGCCATAGATGATTATGTACAGTATTCGGTTTTTAATATTAAAATGAAATATAATCAACAAAAGGTGTATTTTGTAGGATACATTTAGCAAGACTTAGTCAGGGTAGAGTACTGCCCACACATGGTGGGGTTAATTGTAACATGCAATGTAAAACTTGTAAACAGTGAGAGCAGCCCCTCCTCATATAAGAAATGTAACAGATTTTTATGTAATAATTACAACTCTATGCATTGTACTCATTAGTCAATGAAATAAAACTGATATCATATCCTTAGCAAGTTTAGTTACTAACAGTTTCCTGTGCAGTAGCTTTAGTGTTATTGTCTAAGTTGTTTTGTAAATTATATTTCTTCAGTTCTTGGGTATACCTTTTGGATAAATACATTATAGAATGTTATGTGTAGTATAGGTTGGCATGGTGGCACTGCAGGTAGTGTCGCAGTCACACAGCTCCAGGAAGGTTGTGGGTTCGATTCCCGCTCCGGGTGACTGTCTGTGAGGAGTGTGGTGTGTTCTCCTTGTGTCCTCGTGGGTTTCCTCCAGGTGACTGTCTGTGAGGAGTGTGGTGTGTTCTCCCTGTGTCCATGTGGGGTTTCCTCAGGGTGACTCTCTGTGAGGAGTGTGGTGTGTTCTCCCTGTGTCTGTGTGGGTTTCCTCTGGGTGCTCCAGTTTCCTCCCACAGTCCAAAAAACACACGTTGGTAAGTGGATTGGAGACTCAAAAAAAGTGTTCGTATGTGTGAGTGTGTGAGTGAATGTGTGTGTGTGTGTGTGTGTGTCTTGCCCTGTGAAGGACTGGCGCCCCCTCCAGGATGCATTCTCGCCTTACACCCAATGATTCCAGGTAGGCTCTGGACCCACCGCGACCCTGAACTGGATAAGCACTTACAGATAATGAATGCATGTGTAGTATATGTAGTCAGCTCAGTAATGGCCCTTGTTGGTGTTTCGTAAATGGAAGGTTGTATTAGATTTAATCTCTTCATTTCACCAGCCATTTCTCCCTGATGAAGCAGCTAGGTAGAAAGTTGTAACATTTGCACTTTCTCTTTTCTCAGCAGGATTATTTATAAAGTGTCGGTCCTTAAAACAAATTCTATGTTTTCATTTGTAGTAGAAATGTGTTCGTTACTTGTTTAAAAATTGTTTATATTTCTGAAATAGTTTCGTAATTTTTAGCAACAAACTAATTTCAGTTTTGTCACACTCTTCTCTACTTGCTCTTTTTTTGCACAGTTATAGGGGCGTTGTGCCAACTTTTTTTTTTCTCCAGGCTGTTAAAAAGTGTTGCCTTATGCTGTCAGCAACACCCTGCAGCAAACTGGGCTTAAGTGCCTTTGCTCATCTGCTCAATGGCAGCTGTCTAAAAACAGCAAAGACATTAGAACCTGCAGCCTTGTGGTCAGAGAGCAAAGTCAGCAATGGACTAGGGAAACTACTACAACCTCTGTAACTTCCTGTCTCTCTCTTTCTGTCTGTCTATGTCTCTCTCTCTCCCCCCCACACACACACCCCACCCCTCTCAAGTAGCCCAAGGTGAGCTAACTTAGAGAAGCTCCTTCTCCTTTGGTGTGGTTTTGTTTTTCTGACCCTGCGCTGTCGGAAGAATTTTAAACAACACAATCCTGCATCCTGCTTGTTTTCAGCAAGGCCTCATGTAAAATGGATAGAGGTGGCACATTTATTGAAGTTTGATTTAAAGTGAGGGGCAAAAAAAGAGATCTTGTCATAAATTATTTTGCTCATACCCAGCCTCAGCGATGTATGTAGGATTGTTAAATAATGCATCAGCCAGCTCGTAATTAGGACAACAATAGTCTTTTACCGCTTCAAGAAAACTCTGCCTGTTTTCCCCCCCGTTTCTTTTTAAATGAATGCCGAAGACACCTGAGTGATCTTCACAACACATTTCCCCCTCTGTAAATGGTAGGCACTGTTTTAAATTCATATTTCACTCTAAATGATATAGGTTATCATTCCTGTGCTCATTATCATTTAGATGCAAAATAAGGGACAGTAATGTGTGCTGGAATGCAAGGCACCAGCCTAATGTTACTCCCAATAATGTACATGCATATTTGTCTCAGGCGGTGATTACTGCAGGCCCCATAGCACTGCGATTGATTCTAATGCAATGTGACAAAGTATAAGAGCACAGTTGAAGAGAGGAAAAGGGAGCGAGTGAATTAATTATATATCACTTCTCTTTTTTTATCTTTTTGCTACAGATATCACCTTTAGAGGAAATGACCGCGTGCATTAATAACCACGCAGGATGAATTGATGACCTCCCGTGTCAATCCCATTGATCTGCATTTATCAGTGACCCCTACATGTTGTGTGACTGCAGCTAAAGTCCAGGGAAAAGTATGTTTAGACAAAGACAAAGGCATCACCTGCCTACGGAAACCCCATGTGCTATTACGGCTTCGGCCCCAGCCAATGTGAACTGGATATTAAATATCCTTTATCTTAAATTTCCCTTTCAGCCCCGAGTAAGCTGATATCTCCCTGTGCCTCCCCCTCATATTGCTCTATTGCTGTAATAAATACATTGATATCAATGAGGTAAGTTTGTCCCAGTCTGGGAAGATTACGCTCACCCCTGCTTCGCCTTCATAATGTACAGCGAAGGTGCATTTCTCTTATTTGTCTGCTGTGTGAAGGAAGAGTGGTGGAATGGTGGGTTTGTGGTGAATGGTGTGTTGACACATCTGGATCCAAACGCATTTTTCTCAGATACAACAGACAGCTTATCTCTTCGGTGTTGTGAAGGATTTAAAGTGCCTGGATCCTGCATTTTTCATGCTTTTTTTTCTCCTTCTCACTGATATCTCAGAAAAGAAATATGTACTCCACTGTCCCTGGGACCTTCAAGTGTGCATCTTTTGTATCTTTAGTTGGGACATTCATTTGTTTAATATTCTGTTATGATATTTACATCACTCCATGCAGCTTGTCTTTATACCTGTATTTTTTTTTTATTTTGCAATTTCCTATTTCTTCCCGCTCTGGGTGACTGTCTGTGAGGAGTTGATGTGTTCTCCCTGTGTCTGCGTGGGTTTCCTCCGGGTGACTGTCTGTGAGGAGTTGGTGTGTTCTCCCCGTGTCCGCGTGGGTTTCCTCCGGGTGACTGTCTGTGAGGAGTTGGTGTGTTCTCCCCGTGTCCGTGTGGGTTTCCTCCGGGTGACTGTCTGTGAGGAGTTGGTGTGTTCTCCCCGTGTCCGCGTGGGTTTCCTCCGGGTGACTGTCTGTGAGGAGTTGGTGTGTTCTCCCCGTGTCCGTGTGGGTTTCCTCCGGGTGACTGTCTGTGAGGAGTTGGTGTGTTCTCCCCGTGTCCGCGTGGGTTTCCTCCGGGTGACTGTCTGTGAGGAGTTGGTGTGTTCTCCCCGTGTCCGTGTGGGTTTCCTCCGGGTGACTGTCTGTGATGAGTTGGTGTGTTCTCCCCGTGTCCGTGTGGGTTTCCTCCGGGTGACTGTCTGTGAGGAGTTGGTGTGTTCTCCCCGTGTCCGCGTGGGTTTCCTCCGGGTGACTGTCTGTGAGGAGTTGGTGTGTTCTCCCCGTGTCCGCGTGGGTTTCCTCCGGGTGACTGTCTGTGAGGAATTGGTGTGTTCTCCCCGTGTCCGCGTGGGTTTCCTCCGGGTGACTGTCTGTGAGGAGTTGGTGTGTTCTCCCAGTGTCCGCGTGGGTTTCCTCCGGGTGACTGTCTGTGAGGAGTTGGTGTGTTCTCCCCGTGTCCACGTGGATTTCCTCCGGGTGACTGTCTGTGAGGAGTTGGTGTGTTCTCCCTGTGTCTGCGTGGGTTTCCTCCGGGTGCTCTGGTTTCCTCCCACAGTCCAAAAACACATGTTGATAGGTGGATTGGCGACTCAAAAGTGTCCGTAGGTGTGAGTGTGTGAGTGTGTGTGTGTGTGTGTTGCCCTGTGAAGGACTGGCGCCCCCTCCAGGGTGTATTCCCGCCTTGCGCCCAATGATTCCAGGTAGGATCTGGACCCACCGTGACCCTGAACTGGATAAGCGGTTACAGATAATGAATGAATTAATTAATTTCCTATTTCCTACATAGGCACACATAGGTACCTTTACTACGTTTATTAAAGGCGAGAGATTATATTAACACGCAGTTTCCATTGAAGGTGCATTGGCCTTGTGTATGCCTTAATAAACCAACATTCACCTGCACAGAACCATTTCTCTAATAGTGTATGGTATGTTTGGTTTTAAAATGTCATTATTCATTCTTAAATAATTTAGCAGTCTGTTTTTATCCCTTAGAATTAACCATAACTATATAACTATATACATTTTAGTGTGAATGAGCGAACTAATTTTGCAAATATTTACCTCACGCTATTATTGTTTATATATGTGTTCATTTTTATTCAAGGGAGAGTCCTTAGTTATATGGGCACTTTAAATGAGTTCAGAGGGTCGTGCAGGCCATCTGCTGCTCAGACTCACCTGTATTTGATCTCTCTCTCTCTCTCTCACACACACATACACACTCACTCTTTCTCTGCCTCTCTCTGCCTCTCACTCTGTCGTCTCACAACTCTCATTACTTCATAGGAGCCTTAGTGTGTGCACCCCCGGGGCTTCCTTTGGCTCTAGCTTCCCTCCCCAGGGTCCGTGGGCTTGAGTTGATGAAATTAACCTGTGTGGAGGACTTTTTTTTTCCACCTCCCTCCTTGCTGCCATGCTACTGCTCAGATTCAGAAGAAGCAGAAGAGAAGCTTAAAAGCACCGTGTCTTGTTTAAACGCTCCAGCTCCACTGGGACGGCCTCTCTTCTCTTTTCAGCCCATCATTCCTCATTACCCTGGAGTTTTCCCTTGTTACCTTTGCTTGCTCGTTGGATTTCTCGCTACTTAGAGGCTTGACTGGTGATATGAAACATCATGTTCTACTGTCCCAGTGCCTTTCTGCTGCAGAAGCTATAATTAGTGTCAGTGTGAGGTCAGTCGAGGTGATGCTAAAGGTCATGTACAGCATTCACTTTGCCCTTAAGATGCATGAGTCTGCTTTTATTGCTAAATCGCTCTTAGTTCAAGTCCACGGTGTTGAAAGTAGATTTCCTAATGGGTTGTGGACTGAATCTCCCGTTCTAGGAGAAAAATGTTAATTGCTTACGAACTTTTCTTGCACATTTATTTACATAAATGTTTATTGTCAGATGCTTTGTGTGAGCTTAAATTGGTTCTTTTATGTCATCCTTAATAAGAACCCAGTGCCGGCTGGGCATCTTGTCATGGTCTATAAATAAAGCTTCCTCAGGGGTTCTTGGCATGGATGTATAGTTTCAGAAAATAAATCTTTACTTGGTATATAACTTTTAAAATGTGTGTAGGCCTTTATAAATTTAGAAGGGTTTACATACTCATTTAATGTCACAAAAAGTGTTTCTTTAAAGGCTTCAAATGAGTCAGAAGTGGTTCTTCAATGTGCATCACTCCAAAGGACTCTTATTTTCCATTATTTTTAATGTTGTAGCCTCAGAAGGATGGCTGTGTTATAGATGATCAGTCTAGACTAACAAAGTGGCGATGCACTTTCTCACCTTTTGTCTACCTGCTGAAATCTGCATGGTAGGGAGCACCAGTCCTCTGTGTGATGACGTGCATCACAGCTTTTGTAACCTCTCTAAGATAAGGGTTGCAAATGCTACAGCATCCATAACAAAATGGCGGGGCGGGCTGGTTGGAAATATGAGAAGCCAGCTCATAAGTCTCTTATTATGAATAGCCCCAAACGAAAGGTCATGGCCATGACAACCGCGTGATGGATGTCACTGGTGCCCAATTAAATCTCTCTAAAAAAAAAAGGAGCCTCCTAGCGCTCCGTTCCCTTATTAAATATGAAAGAGCTAAATCAAAAGTCAGAAGCATGGGTGCGGCTTCTTCATCTGCTTTTTGGATAAGCACCAGCCCAATGGTGAATTATTCATAATGTTGATAAGAGGGTCAGTAACACAACAATCCTCATTATTAATGTTTGGATCCCAGCTCAAAGGTCACGCTGCAACTTTTTTTTTTCTGATGTCACAACTTTTGGGTTCTAGATAAACACAGAAGCAATGTCTGTATAGCTATGTTCAATGTGGAGCAAATATTTGCTGACCAGTGCCATCACTTTTAACTCTCTGAACATCTGACACATACAGTGGCTGATGAATAGTCTATTTGTGTAACATTCCAATGCAAGGTTACAATGAGAATGTCCATTCATTTTTAAGTTAAAATCTACTGTTGGAACTAAGCAGTGGACCCTACTCTCCCGCTTTACGCTTGAGGGGAAAGAAGGGCCAGTTAGTCTTGCAGCTTGACCACATAAAACTGAGATAAATGTCCGCCATCTGAGACTTTTTTCCCTAAGTCTACCTCTAGCTGAACTTATGCCACTCTTTTTTTTTTGTCTTGTATATCCAGTCTGAAATTATGGATGATGATAATAATAATAATGTCATTTTGTACCGGAATCTCCGTCATTACCTGCTGTAAAGTGCTTCTAATTGATATCTCTGCAGAGATAATGATTACAATGCCCTCCAGGAAGGTATTATTGCAATATTAACCTTTGTATATACTTTTATGCAGAAGACTCTGGCACATTAAGTGATCTGTAAATCTTACTTCTGCGCTAATGCCATCACAAAAGAATGGCGTTTCGGAGGCGTGCCCTTTAGCTGATTAAGTGCGTCCAGCATTTTTTTTCGGTCACGGCTGAGAAATTGATGGCGGGGTGATGCAATTTCTACGGACTTCTCCTACTTGGGGGAAAGATAGTTAGCTGCAGAGTGAATGAGGCTTTAGCTTTAGCTTCAGCTGGATTACAGAAGTGGACAGCCCATGGTCGGGATGGTTAGCTACCCCGCCCCTCCCTCCCCAGGCCCTCAAAAAATAAAAAAGGGAGAGAGAGTGAAAGAGAGAAAGTAGCTATTTTTGGGTTGTGGCGTTGTCCCGGAGATAATTGGGACCAGCCATGGTCACTGTCCCCATGCCTTGGCACTGCATTGGCTTGACATTGTTGCAACACTGGCTGGCAACATTTGGACAATGCAGGACAAACGCTGGGGGAATGTTTTTAAATGACACACTGCGTGAAGAAGAAATGCAAGGCAGATGCAGCTAAGATGGAGAGCCTACAGCCGGCTGTTTATGTAGTTTACTGTTATCTGTCTTGCTATCGTACTGTAACAGAGAAAAAAAATAAAAAATAATAAAAACAACAGGCGCACACATACACATACGCACACACAGATTTAACGATTAAGAGGCAGAAACAGACTCATGCCTGTGAGATCCCTCTGCACAGCGAGTAAGAACAAGTACATATCTTCTGCTGACATACTGCAAATGAAAACAAATTAATTCAGAGAAGAATGCTGTGTCTGAGAAGAGAGAGAGAGAGAGAGAGAGAGAGAGAGAGAGAGAGAGAGAGAGAGAGAGAGAGAGAGAGAGAGAGAATTGTGTTTCAGTGTTGAGAGTAAGGGGTGTGGGAAAAAAGGTAGTGGTATGGGAAGTCACACAGAAAACACATCCAAAAAGTGTCTCTGGGCTGACCGGCCCAGACTTCCGGAAATGATAGTGAGTGACCTCTGCTCAGACCTCCCTGCTGGGCCTCTTCTGGCCACCACTGCTTTGATTAACCAGTTGCAGTACTGCCTCTGGCCTCTAGGGAGTGCTGCTCTGACCCTCAGCCTTACCCCTCCAAAGTAAAATACGGTTTACCAAGGCTGATCACAGATGCGTCTTCACTGAAGGGAATTCTTGTTCATGTGTAATTTTTTTTTTCCTTTTTCTCTGTGAGAAATTCAACTCAATTGTTCAGCCATGCTCTCTGTTCCTTTCCTCCTCAAAACAGAATGATGTATTTTTGTTGTTTATTATAAATTCCATTGTCCAAGGATGGGTGATGACCTAGAAAGATTCCTGCATTCACTTTGTATTCATTATTTCATACTTCTGCCACAAGGTCACAGTCTTCCGCAGATAACATACATAATTGTAAGGTGGGGGGGGAGATAATATGCGGATAAGTTAGGACCTCAATACCATTCCGATGTACTGTGTTGCATTTTCCTTACGAGAAAAATAAATCATAAAAAAACAGCATTTCTCTTTTAATTTTGCTTCTTGCATTGTTCTAGTGGCGACTCCTGAGCTGCCATTAACCTACTAAAACAAGCCTTTGTTCTGGGTAACTGGAGAGCATTGCTAAAGTGTACACAGAGGTTAGTGTGACTCAGGCACTTGTGCGGTGTGGCCGTGCCTTGCACTTTACGCGCTGCCTGATCTACAACAATAGAACATAATGCTTAATGCGGCCCGGACAGATAGGCCACTTGATTGTTGGGAGAGATACCAGTTGGCCGGCTGAAAGGATATTTTTGCTGTTGTGTAATGCTTGTTTGCAACAATTACAATACCACTGTGTCATTTCCTTCGTTTATCTTAAAGGGCCCATGTTTATTTTTTCCTCTGAAACTTTCCATTTATGCCATTTGTGTAGTTTAGGTCCCAAAAAAATGTAATTATTTCTTCATACACAAATGCTTTCAAACTTTTTTTTTTTTTCAAAACGTCCTTAAGGCCTATATATTTACATGACCACTAACCTGATTGGCTGCCCTCAATGAAAATCAGTCCAAGCCAAAACAATCCTTACAGCATTTATATTAAGAAGAGGAGCTAAAACTTTGTAACTTTGACACATTAAAAATATCTAAACAAGGTTGCTTAGTTTCCATATATGGACTGTATGAAACCAGGTATCTGCTTTTCTTACTACATTAAAGGTATTAGTCCTAAGAAGATAAAAGGGTAATTCCAGTTTTTACTTCTTATACCTGTTCTTTAAATTTAACGAAAAGAAAAAGAACGTTAAACCTCTTTATTTGAGGAGGCTGATGTAAATGCTGCTGCAACAGTGAATTACTTGTGGCTGTGAGAAGGTAAATGCAGCATGATTGCTGCTAAATGTGCAGCTTCTCAATGCACAGGATATAGTTAGCCACAGACAACTTAATGCAGCAACCGCAGTCCAGTGATGGTAAGCACGGCTTGACCATTAAACACAGAGAGAGGGAGAGTGGAGGGGTACGCATGTCCAGTGGAAGTCATCGATGGTCTGCAAGGTTCTAATTATGTGCTAATAGCCACTGAGGAGGTCATTTGGAGCCATTAGCAAGCGCCTGTAGGTAGTTAACGGCCCACAGCATAACCCAGGCTCCTTAATGCTCCCACTGAGGCCGTTAGCTCTCCGTCACCAAACGGCAGACGCCTCATTACCGCGATTAGAAACCAATTGATAGGTAATAGTAAAATATGATGGCTCACTATCACAGAAATATGGACAGATATTGGGGACTGCATCGGGGTCCCAGAGAACATAAGGCTGTGAGGGAACCTGACCACTTTCTTGGTTTTAAATAGTGCATCCTGAAGAAACAAAGGACATTCATATCAATCAGATGTGTTTCACAGGGCTTAGGGGTTAAGGCCTTGTGTCAAAGTTGAGCTGCCTTTTTCGAGTCCCAAGACAGATCAAGAGAAGCCAAGGTTCTAATGAAGCGTACAAGACACTGATTAGCCCCGGAGAACCCTTCCCATGCTAATTGTGGTGTTTGGTTTGTTTTTGTTTATTTGCTTCTGCTTCCCTTGCCGTTGTTGTGCTTGAAGCTGCACACAGTGGCTTCTTTTACTAAGACATATAAGAGTGATGGACTTTCAAAACAGCCTGGATATTTTGAGCATGCAGTAATCATTATTAAATCCCTTATGCTGAACAGTGTTTGTAATCAATTATAGTCAGATGTTTTCATTTAGGTATTTTTTTTTTCTCTCTCAAAGACAGACATTGATTCAGATGATTTAAATTAGCATTGGTCCAGTTATCAGTCATAGACATTATACACCTCCTTCAGTTCATCAAGGCCCAAACAAAGTTTAAGCAGCGTACACATGTGGCCTGGAGAAACTAGTGGAAATCCATTCCCACTCTTATGGTCTCAACACACAGAGCTGATGAAAACCCAGAGGTCAGCTCTAAATATTTGCCTCTATATTATTTTGTTGAATCATTGTTGCGCTTTCGGACTTGCCAAAACATGTATATGTCCCTAATCAGCAGAGAAAGGAAACAGTATTGAGATTAAGATAGCTTTATGGGAGGCCCCCATACGGGACCAATGGATCAAATGCTGATGAAAGTGTATGAAATAAATACAGTACGGCATGTGTTTGTTATGCTAGTGCTCCTAGTTAGCCGATGTCACACTTGAAAGGGTAATTAATGCAATTTTTAAGTGCAATTTTTTGAAAAGTTTAGAGTCACATAGGGTTCAGAAAATCAGATTGTTTGAAATTGTGCTCACTCCCTTCTCATTAAATCAGTCACTGTGATACTTTGAGAACATTTCTTCATCAAAGACCTGGAACAGATTATACGCAGAGAAACTCAATTTAAAAAGTAATGAATTTTTTTCTTTTCTTTCTTTTTCTCTTTCTTTTTTCCGTATGAGAAAACCATTCTGGTGTGTTTGTATGTAGATATAAACTAGGCACAGCGCAAAACCATCAGTCTGGTTCAGGCTAAAATGCTCATGCAGTCATTTACTCCCAATGAGTCTATCAAGCACACACACACACACTCATGGGCACACACTTATTGACATATAAAATACTGAGCCATTTTTATTTATCAAGTTATTTCTTGATTTGAGTGTCAAGAGAAAAAAGAGAAAAAACCTGCATTAACTAAATATCTCAACAACTACAAACCTCATTTCCTAAGTTGAGCCGCTTTTTTAAAAATTAAATAACAACACATTCATTAATTTTTTCATTCATTCAGTCAGCCAGTGAGTCCTTCAGTTCACCACAGGGCTGAAATAACAACTAGACACTGACATTTTTAAAATCACTTGACCATTTATTAGTTAAAAGTATTATCCCCACTCAAACAAAACTGTATTTTGTACAAAAAAAATTTAAAAATTTATTGCAACACATTCAAATCCAGGTGGGACAGAGGCACAATAAGACAAAATGTTATAAAAGTCACACTGTTCTGGAAGGCATCCACAAAAGGCTTAGTCATCACAAGTAAGGGTGGATTATGGTTCACTTTGTGCCAAACTTTGTGAGAGAATTGTCATTCAGTTCAAATACAGTGTTTCTCAGCGAAAGTTAGGCCTTTTACCATCTACATAATATCTTGAAATGATTCACGGAGTATGGGGGAAATCTTGGTGTGTAAAGGCCCAGGGTGGAAACCTTTGCTGAATATGTGTAACTTTGTTGTAGAAAATATCCTGCTACTGTCATTGACATAACCACATGGGTTTGGGCGTATTTGTCACTTAACAGAGTCTGCTGCTGCATCAAGAAATGCAACCAGAAACTGTATGATGCAAAGAGGAATTCATATATTAATTTTTTTTTAGATCTTTCTAGGCCCAAATCCAGACAAGTCCAAGTTTCAGCTTGCTTCCTGGATTCTTGTTTTCTGTTGGAGTCTATGTGCCAAAGGTAATAAAAGACCACCCAGAGTGCCACCAAAGAAACATGCAAAAACCAGCATCTGAGATGACATTGGAGTGCATCAGTGTCCACGGCTTGAGTGATCTGAATATATGTGAAGGTACCATTGATGCTGAGGCTTATATTGGTATTTTGGAGAGACATATGCTGCCATTATTTCCCAGGAACTCCATTTAATTCTATGTCTATTCCAGCAGGACAATACCAGGCTTCTCTCTGCATGAGACACAACAGCATGGTTCGTAGACATAGTATTGTGGCTTTGCAGTATTTAACCCAAAAATGATTTCCAAATGGTTAAAAAGTACAGTTTAAAAAGATGATGCGAAAATTGGAGCTAAATTTTCTCCTGTCACTCAAAGATGACAGTAATATTTATATGATTGTGACAGTTTTAGTGGTCTACCGCATCTTGTTATCATAACTTTAGAGTTGTGCTTTTTCTTAAACTTTAATTATAACGGTTTGGAAACCTTTTTTTTTCAATCACATATGCAAACATTATCTTATATTTAATATTTCCAGAAATATGATTATCTTGTTCTTCATGGTTATTTTAAGTGAGAAATAAATAAATTAAGGCTGGTCTCTGACTTTTGCAGAGTACAACACACACACACACACACACACACACATTCACACATACACATATCCATCTATGCAAGGGTTCATGGACAGATCTTCTCCTTTGGCTGAATATAAAAGGACTTGTTGGACGATAGTTGTTTGAAATGTCAAGGGTGTACACTAAGTGATGGTAAATAGTTTTATCCAGGGTGCCAAGCACGCAGGGAGAGGTCTAAAGTAATAGCATCTTCATTTCTTTGAGAAGTGAACAGTGGCATGTCTGTTTTTGAGGCTCACTGTCTTGGACGCTTCCCAAAGACGTGGGAGAGATGAGCCTGTCATGAGTGAGTTTTGAGAGTTTGTGACAACCATGACCCTTTTATTAAGGCCCACAGCATGCCATCCCCCAATCAGTGTCATTAGCCTCGACGAAGAGCAGAGAAGTGCATGCCATTATAATAGATACATAACATCAAGACAAAAGGTAAAAGCTTATGGTAGAATTTGTTTAATGTGTATGTGCTTACAATATAGACTCAACTGGGTAAAAGGAATTTACCAAAATAATAGGATATAAATTAAGTTCAGCATGCTCCATAATGCCACACAAACAATAACTCTGTGATGCTGCAGAAAAAAAATGCCGCCTTTCCAAACATTTAGTCCACACTGTAATTTTCTGTTTCATTATGCATACAGAATAATGTCTCTTTTCACTCCGAGCTTATTGTACATAGTGCCCTTAGACTCTGAAAGTTTTGCTGTTCATTAAAGCACAAAATGACTATATACAATACTTTGCACAAGTCAGCATAAAGAATAAAAGCAAATAAAACATGTAAACATGCCTCAAAAGCTAAATTTAATTTTATATTCTTTAGTGTTTCCACTCGTTGCCTTTAACAAAATCGTTCATGCTTTTCAGAAAACTTTCAGATATTTTTCAGCGTCTTTGAAGCTGGTTTTCTGCTTCCCACAACTTAAATTAGCCCATTTTCTACTTTCAATTATTATTCTCTTTTGCAAGTGGATTATCTAGTTCCATATCCTCAGAAATATCACCTGAAAATGTAACAACTAATTGTGCTACAGCAAATTAGCAAATTATATAAATAACTTATAAATGAAGGGTTGTCTCCAAACTTGGCACAGCCCCATGTATATATATATATATATATATATATATATTGAATAAACTGTATTTTTGTGATAATGGAAATAAATGCAAAGAGCATTTAAATCTACCAAAATATTGTTTGAAATTTACATTGTCTGTTTATTTACAGTCAGTTTAAAGCCTCAATGAATGCTTCTGAAATGCATCCCGTTTCCCCCTCCTGTTACCCACTTTTTGCACCTGTTGGAAGGTGCCGTGAGGAGATCCGTGTGCTGAAGGTGTTTCTTTCGAGGAGCAGGACGACCTTTTGATGCTTGATAGTGATACACGTTGATATTTGCGGAGACAAAATGATCAATCTCGAATGCTGGCATTCCCAACACACAGGACAACGTGACAGGTTTGCATTATTTTATATCTTTTCATTTGAAATCTATGAGGCTGGTATTAGCCGTGCATAACGAATCCAAATATGGCTTGTTTACATCCATGTTCCATCCATGTACAAAAAAGTCAATTGCTAAATAAAAGGGTACATAAATAAATACAATTTAATAGTTTTTACTGTCTACAGGAGGAAGACATTGACATGAAAATTGATATGCAAACTTAATACTTTATTATCCAGCATACGGTTGGTTTATATACTACAAAGGAGTCTGATAACCATGAAGCTTCTTCAGCAAAGATGTTTTTTTGGCTTCAGATATAAAAATATTAACATAAAAAGGTGTCTGTAAAAATACATGGTGTTTGGTCTTTAGAGCATGCCCATAAAGCATAACCTTGCCCTATATAGTTAGAAATTTGCATGTTTAAGTCCATATGGTAACTTCCTTTTTGACGTGCTTTCCCATCGTGGCTGCATTGTCTGGCCTGTCACCGATAAAGAATCACTCGACTTTGCTCTAGCAAGTTCAAAAGGAGTGGAGAGCGCTGCTGGTGCATGGAGAATGGAGGAGAGGCTCACCCCTACTGCTCTGCCCATCAGCCCCATACACACAGCCATATTATTGATGGCATGGCTATGCTAATTTCTTTAGAGGCAAACTTTTATTTTGGAATTTGTTCAAAAAGGAATTTCATACGCATCAAACTGGAAAAATGCGGACTGGATTCCGCACCGTTCAAGGGGCAGCATGAGAATCTGATTTTCATAGTGAATAATGAATGTGCTATCTTTAAAAAAAAATAGAAGAAGAAGAAGTGTGTTTTGTCTGGAAGGAAAACAGAGAAGAGTCCTTGCTTTGGGGTGGGGGGGTGGTGGTGGTGGATGGTGCAGTTAATAACGATTAATGCTTCATTGAGTGGAGTTAAGAGTGTAGAACAAAAACCCTCATCTCAAACCAACCCAAATATAAAGAAGTGCATCAACACAGAGGACCACAAACAGGCCTCAAGGGTGAGTGAAGTCATGAAAAACTTACATGTTTGAAGGCTAACAGATCTTCATACATCACTCTGACTGTTCTGAGACACGTGGACATCTACGTACACAGTAAAGGCTTCAGTACGCACTGTTTCCCACATCTCCAAACTTCATTCTTAGAAGTCGGTGGCACTTTGTACGTCTCATGATCCAAAACATCCAAACAGTCAGGGATGTTGAGGTCTGGTTCCCAGAACACTTCTTGGCTTTATTTGCATCTGTCAGGTGTTTTCAGTGACCCTGGCCTTAAACATCATACTGATTATATATGGCCATTCTCTTTTTTGTTTAATCCTCTATTCACCTCCAACTGCCTTCATTTTGCAATGCAGCTCATTTTGACCAATCAGTCTGTCTGCATTGGCCGGACTCATCCTCACTGTACTATACTCTCCGCATTGTCCTCCTGTCCTCACCCCCTCCCAATCCCTTTCCCCTGTCCACTATCATCATCCCAAAGTCACACGCAACTCCCATTCAACCCACGAGAGCACTGGATACTTTTTCCTTATTATTATTACCACCAAACCTTTCCCATAATTACACCACAACCATTATATAATCCCACAACAAAGAGAGCATTGAAGCAGCAGCTTTTGTCAACTCACTGAATGTATGATTGTATTATTGGACTCCCCCTCCCTCACCCACCTCTATACCAGTGGCATGCTCTGTTAGACCATCCTCTTCCTCATCTCCTCATCTTCGTCTTTAGTGTAGTGTGTTTTTTTTCCTCCATGATAAAGTTTGCACCCCCCCCACAACAAAAGCAATCTCTTTTTCTCTTTTTCTTCCACCTTTTTTTATCTGTGCCCATGCTTTTAATTATTTATTTTGCCCTCACTCCTTTTAAAAGAGACTCAGAACTTGTGTGCGCTGTCATTTTCTTGTATTTTTGTGTTTGTGTTTGCAGTTGCGTATAAAAGTATGGGCACCCCTTAAAAAACAAGATGATTAGATTTTCAAAGTTGATATTATAAGTAAACACACACTCCACAGAGAACACAGCGTCAATGCACTTGCTGAGTTTAACACAGAGGGAGGAAAGGCCTGTGAAACATACGACATGAGCCCCTGAAAGTTACGGCAGCTTTTTCATGTTTTTAAATATATTTTTGAATTACTTAATTTGTTTGTGTATAAATATATATTACAATTTTTAAATTAATTTCTTGTAAAGGCTTCGTACCACACTTCTGCAAATGCAACAGAAAGAGGTCATTTTTCCAAGGGTCACTAAACTTTAGCATTTATTTCCCCCAGCTTTTATTTACTCACTCATCTTCCTTAAATAGAGAACGAGCTTCTGTTCGCCGCCTGCTCCAGCATTTGCCCTGATACTGATACGACTTATTTGTTTTGTATATGCATCTGATTTAAAAATCACAAAGGTCAGGTCTCTGATTCAGATCGGTGAGAGTGAAAAGGAAAAAAGGGAGAGAGAGAGAGGGAGAGAGAGAGAGACAGAGAGCGAGAGAGAGAGAGAGAGAGAGCGAGAGTGAGAGAGGGGAAAAAAGGCATTGTGTATTCGTAATGCACGCCATTGGCATCCTAACGGAGCTTATTCCCATTAAAACACGCCACCAGGTTCCAGTGCAGCGCGCCGCTCTTTCCTCTATCACTCATTACTGCTCGGAAGCAGGCAGCAGACGCGGATGCCCGGGACAGCTCGCGCTTCTCTGGCTTCACCCTCCGGACTTTTTTCTTTTCTTTTCTTTTTTTCGCGACCCCTCGTTTTTTCTGGTCCACCTCTCCTCGTCCACTCGGGATAACACTCGTGGGAAGGTAAGTTAAAGCGATGCGTTCACTTCTTTTGAAGGAGAAACAGACCAGTGCGCTTTTGCTCTTATTAAGCGCACACGACGCGTGTGATTGTGTGTGTGTGTGTGTGTGTGTGTGGAGGAGTGTGTGTGTGGAGGAGCAGCGTTGACAGTGCGAGTAGAGGAGCTCGGGAAAGCACAGACACGGTTTAATAGGACTGTTTTTAAGGGGGTTTAAAGGTGAAGCGGGGACTCGGCGGCTACAAGACACGCGCTGAGACGCGAACCGGCGACAATGCGTAACGTAACGTAACGTAAGGCGCCGGATTCTCCACGTAGGGGGAGCCTCGCGATGGCTTCGGGATGCTGGAGGGGGAAACCCA
Source organism: Hoplias malabaricus (assembly GCF_029633855.1). Lineage (NCBI taxonomy): Eukaryota > Metazoa > Chordata > Actinopteri > Characiformes > Erythrinidae > Hoplias > Hoplias malabaricus. The sequence continues at coordinate 52,147,504 of NC_089820.1, forward strand.
CTATGCCACTCTGCGCTGATTGGATTTAGACCGAAAAGCAAAGCAGTGCCACTAAAATAAGACTCCACTTGTCTTCGGTCGGCGTTCGTTTGTTGTTACTGTGCACTCGCCACGCTCCCCTTACTGTTGTTGGCTCTTGTTTTTGTGGTGGGTCCCGGAGCGCACCGTCGTAACAGGTCTTGAAGAGACTTTCTCTCTCTCTCTCTCTCTCTCTCTCTCTCTCTCTCTCTCTCTCTCTCTCTCTCTCATTTTTACACCCCTCCCTCACCTCCTCTCCTCCTCCTCCTCTCTTTCAGTGTTAGAAGACGAAGAAGAAGGAAAAAATAATAAATGAACTGATCAGCTCAATCATGTGGACGTGAACGACTGCGTTTCTGCTGCTTTTCTTTCACGTGAAGGTAAGAAAGTGGCGCGCGCGTGCATGTGTGTGTGTGTGTGTATGGCCAGGACCTGGCTACTTTGAAGTAAGTGCTGTATTGACATGGAATAACAAGGCGAAGATAATGAGGAGGAAGAGGAAGGCTGGGGAAGGCTCAGGAGCTCGCGCGAGGTGCTTTGAGAATGTTGTCAGTAAGAACACATGAAGAGGGGAGAGCAAAAGAAAGAAAAAAAGGCAGAAAGAGAGTGGTCTTCAAAGCCAGTGGTCAGCGCTCGGAGTTGGAGTTCGGAATGTAGTTTTCTGTCTCGTGCGGGATGTTCAGAAAGGGGGAGATAGGTGAGGTTCGGAGCATCCAAACTTTCGAAGCTTCTTCTGGCTCAAAGTTTCTCAGTTCAGCCCTCACCCCCTCCCTCCACGAGGGGGGATTTGGAGAGGGGGGGTATTCCGCGTGGATTTTTCAGATCAGAAGTTGCACGCGGCGTGGGAGTGTGTTCGGAAGTGTGTGTGTGTGTGTGTGCAAGTGTGTGTGATGGAGGAGCCGGTGAAAGCTGCCATTCTGCCATTTTGTGCTCTGATCGACCTCTTGAGCAACGATGCTGTTCAATGAGCGACGAGCTTTTAAAATATTCACACTAATATTAATAATAATAAATATTGTTGTTATTATTATTATTGAAATGTGCTGCAGAAATATATATTTTTTAGAAATCCTGGATTTTCCAGGTTTCTGGAAAAAGTTGGGAGTTGAGAGGCTTCAGCTTAAGAGCTCTGTGATGTTACACACGTTTGCGTTTTTTTTTTTTTACGCTGTATATTTCTACGGCTTCACGGTAATTACATTAATACACACCGCACGTGGATTCGTGCTTTCATATTTGTTTAACTAAAAGAATGCCATACATTATTTAAAGCACAGCGAGGAAGAGGCAGAGTCATAACTAACGGTTCACACTCACCCAGGACTGTCCAGTGCTCTGAAATAAGACAAAGTCAGTGTACTACCGCAAAAGTCCACAAACTTCTCAGCTGCAGGTGTCCCTCTGTCCTGACTGAGTTGAAGAAAAATACCTAGAAGCGCATTTAAGGATAAACATGACCCTAAATCACAAAAGAGACCAAAGGACAAGCTTCATCTATAAACAAAGAACATCAATTCATTTGAATTTAATTTAATTATTGTTTATTTTATTAGTAGTATTTTTTTTAACACTTTTTAATCTTCAATTAATCTCTCTGCATATTCCACAAAGTAAAAAAAAAAAAGGTTGTGTGTACAGGATTTGGATTTGTTTACCCCCACACACCCCCCTCTTTCTCGGATTATTATTCATTGTTAAAGGGAAGAGACAGGAGCAGGGTGTGCAGATGTACAGTGTGTCATTGTTTAATGGTATTTGCAGGGCGGATATTATGTCTGTAATAGTGTCTGGGCGTAGACATTTTTGTCAGCTCTTTTCATTTTCTGATTTGAGATGCGGTCAACTTGGAACCTTTGAAAAAAAAATAAAAATAAATAAACCTGATGCTTTCCCACCCCTTACGTTTGTTGGAGAGGTCGCCTTCGACGTGACCCCATGACTGTGCAGTGTTCAGGACCGAACAAATGATTTAAAATTAGAGATCCGGTTTGAAAGGGCTTCTGCACTCTGCATTCTGATGTTTTCAGTGGAGTACAATAAGGCAGAAGCAAATTAATGAAGAAGGCTAGTGCTGTGTGCTGATATGAGAGTGTCTGAACTGAGCTTAGGCCTTCATATTTAGGCTGGTAAGTTTTAATTCTCACTACTCCTTATACTTCAAAAACTCAGGGATGAGACATTTTTAATGCAATTATTCCCTTATCGTTACGCATATATTCACTGCTATAGTGTAACTTAATTTGAAGAAAGAAAAAAAAAAGTGTATGAATATGTGGACAATTAGCATAAATGTGTTATGCTAATTTTAAGACATACAATGTGTTTTGCTGCCTGTTACAATATTATGTTTTCTGATCATAAGGAATTGCAAAAATAATAAGAGTAATAACAGCTGACACTGTAAATGTTTGGTCGGCATGAGTTTCAGAAAAAAAGATACGCTTATGAATTTTCTTTTAAATTCTACACATATATTAATTTCACTTGATTAAAAAAAATGTACCCAAAATATGTAACGCAAATTGTACTAATTGTGTTGATGGAATATTTTTCATTAACACTATCTTTCACTTGATCTATTGTGGATTTGTTGCTCAGATATTACATTTAGGGAGTGAAAAAACAAAACAAAAAATGCTAAAGTCATTTAAATGCAGTGAAGGCAGGAGTGTTATGAAGACTCTTGTGAATACACTCTGCCAATGGAACTGATAGCGGTTCGACGGGGGCTAAACAGACCAAGCCAATCCTGTCAAAATGTCTCCTCCCTGGTGTGTACGCTCTCATTTACATATGCGTCTTGCGCTCGCTCGATGGAGAGTGTGGTGTGTGTTGCTGGAGCTGGAACTTGGCAGCAGTAGGAAGACGTGAGAGCGAGTGTTTCTCCAGGTCTTCTGCAACCCGCAATGACTCCGTGTGAGGTGCGCACCTCCTCAGCACAGGGCCATGGCTCATGGCTGAAGGGGGCAGTGGGGTGACTGCCCCTTGCTTACACCTCTCTTTCTCACTCTCTCTCCCCCTCACTTTCTCTCTCTCCCACTTTCTCTCTCTCCGGGCCTGTCAGTCTCCAGTTCAGCCGACTGAATCCAGCACTGGAGCCTCGGAGACGTGATCAAACAGCCATTCCACACTTAAATGCTTCTCCGCTCCTTTTAATTGGAGGAAATTGTCTTCCAGATGCCCGGGCCCTAGCCAGGCTGCTCTAGAGGGAGGGGGTACGGGGTGGCAGCGAGGCCGGGACGATTAGGTATTAATTGATATGTGCTGTGGAGACCCCCGGACCCCCACCCCTCCCTTCGGCCTCCCTCCCTTCCCTCTCCAGCTCCGTAGAAGACTACTAAGGCCTTTCCCCGAGTGGCAGGCAGAATCCCCTACACGCCCCGAGAGCCGTGTTTATTTGTTTGGGGTAGCTCGCGAGGTGCTGGGGGGCTAACACGTACTCACACACACACACACACTTACACACACATGCTCACACACTGGTACAAGTATGTGTTCAGGCTTGTTAGTAACCTTGATGAGCAAGGTTAAGTTAACTTTAGGGAAAACTGGGGGTGATATATTATCCGTAATGAAAATAACACTATGAAATGAGTGGGACTTTTAAATGAGGTAAAAAAAAATACATTAATTATTCTTGTTAATAACTGTGAGTAATGTTGTTAAGTAATAGGTATGTAATGTACAAAAAAAACAAATTTAGAAATTCTATTGTGATTATTATTGTTGTTGTTGTTGTTGTTGTGTTCAGTACCAATGCATGTTCAGTCTAAATATGATGATGCCAGGCCCTCTGAAGTTACAGCTATGCTGTGCCTCTGTCAGTGGCGTGTTATAAGTCAGGGTGTGGCTCTGCACTGATCTTGTAGTAGAAATCCTTTTAGCATTGTCTCGGCAGCGCACATTTGGAGCTGGAGCGCCTTACATTACTCTTAGGCCTGTCTTTCTCGATTGATTAAGCTTGTAAGGCCCGTCATTCAATATCCATCATGTGGTGCGAAAGACACAGTTCATCATGTCATCACGCGCAACATACAAATGGGAGTTAGTTTGTAACTACTGACAGTTGTCAACTTTTGTCTTTAGCAAATAATTATAGTTGGAAAAAAGGAACATTTAATGCTGTGCATGTCATTTACAGTTGAGTGCTGATTTGTTAGGCATTCTGTATGTGTTCATGAGTGCCAGAGAGAGAGAGAGAGAGAGAGAGAGAGAGAGAGGGGGAGAGAGAGAGAGAGGAGAGAGAGAGAGAGAGGTCTAAAGAGTGGAAGTTTTTGAGCAGGCTAATCACAGACGTCAGTGTGTGATCTAAGAATAAAGAGTGCCCTGACAGATGAGGTGGTGACGGATGAGCTTGTCTCCACTGCCTCATGCCAGGGTGCCACCAGAAGGAGCGTCTGTCTGTCTGCTGAGAGAGAGAGAGAGAGAGAGAGAAAGGGGCCTGAGATAATACAGTGTGTTTTACCCCACCCTGAGGCACTTTCCATGAACAAAAATTCATAGAGTAATGCTTCTTTAAGGAATACGTCCAAATACAGAAATGCAGAATAAGCATGCAACACAGTGAAAAACCTAGCTTAGGCACAGCTGACAGAGCTGAACAGATGTGTGCAGATGTTTCATATTCAAGTAAGTTTTTCCCTGTCGTCTTAATTCTCTCCTCTGGGAGAATGGTTGGGCAGAAATCACTCTTTCTCAGTATTTCTCTCACCATTCCTGTGTTTTTTTCTTATTTTCTTCTGAATGAGAGAGAGAGCGAGAGAGAGAGAAAGAGAGAGAGAGAGAGAAAAGAGATAGACAACATATACATAAACATAAACACCTGATGAGTTCCTACAGGATTAACTTAAACACTAGCTGAACCCCTAAGGCCATGAGTGATTTTCAGTTCAAAAACACTTAAGTGGCTCTTATCTAAACAAACCTCAACACCTCCACCCACCCTTAAATAAAATGTATTTTATTCATCCATTTCCAGAACAGTCAGATCAGGGCAATCAAACCATTACACAATACACTTTATATAAGAGATTATTATGGGTAAACTAATTAATTATTTGAAATTAAATTGTACATTGAGCAGTTTTTTGTTTTACTTCTAATTCGATCTGTCAAAGTGATCAGAACCAAATGGAGCGCCATGGCAGTTTTCTTCCATCTAGGCAGTTTGTGTAAGGAGGCGTGTCCTGAAGGGGCTTCCTGAGGCAAGATCTCAATGTAGTTGCTCTTTCTTCCAGCTCAGCAGAATAGTGAGTCAAGTTGCTAAGGTTTACACAGCCTTGAGAGAGACCTTCACAGCCTCGGTTTTGGCCTTGACCTTTAGTCACCCCAATCAGTCCGTTGTCCACCTCAATCAGCCACTTAATGGTCAGTTGTGGTCATTTACTTCTCTTCTTTTACACAGTGGGTTTCCTTCCAAAATGCTGCATGTTGTTGGTGGTGGACCAAGATATTTATCTCCAGAATGTACCTTTTTTGGGTTACTCTGTTTCTGTTGGTCTGATCCATATGACCTTTTGACTCAATCTTTATATCATAAAATATAAAGTAAAATAATAACGATTGTTTTATATTTATTTATTCCTATGTTGGATGTAGCAAGTTAATTCTAATGTAGCTTTGATATTGCTTGTGTGTTTAAAGCCCATCCCAATCAGTGAGTATCATAACTATAAGAAATCTTAAAAGTGGTTTGTTATCGATTTGGAAAGGAACCCTTGGTTTGGGGTTAAGTCGTAGGAAAACGCCTTTTATTTGTTTACAGACATTACAAAGAAGTTTTTTTAAGCTACAAATAATTCCAGTAATAGGTCGTTCAGGGAACCAAAAGTGTCTTTGCTTCAAGGAACCATTTTAGTCATCTCCATGTTTTAAGAGAGTGTGTATTCTTACTGCTCTTGAATTTAAAGGACAGATTTTTAAAAGCCGGTTTATAAAAATTTGCAGAGCGTGGCAGGGTGACAGGATGAGTTGCTGTGGAGCGGGCGAGAAGCACAAAATTACAGCCATGTCATCTCAGAAGACGCAGGCTTTTGCGCGACCAGGCGACTGTCTGTCAGTCACGAGCCCAGGCAGTGGGCATGTAGCAGTGAGGCTGGTTTGCATTCTCACCAGAGCTTTTAAAATACCGGCAAATATCCAGAAGGCCTCAGATAGCGCAGGATACTTTTGACGGCCAAGCGCAGCAAATGGATACACGCTAGGAGAAAGTCCCAAGATAATTGTGGCACTTTAATGATGGCTGTTCTTCAGCCGTTTCCGGGTCATGACCCTGGCGGGTGGGCCCCCACAGCGTGGGCATGGGGTCCCCCCTTGAGGGGTCTATGCAAGATGGCTGCTGGGGCTAGAGTAAAGAGGGCCCCTGCACCTTTAATTATGATCAAGAGGTTTTCTCCAAAGGACGGAGGCGTAGCAGTTATGTTGCCTCGTAAATCTGCCCCTGATGCCGTATATTGTGTTGAACTATTACTGTACACTATTATATTGCATATTCAACTGGCTCTTCAGGACCTGATTTGCATAATTGGATCTTTAATGAAACTTGCCTTGTGGAACAAAAAAGAGGAAAAAAATAGAGGAGAGGGAGGGAAAAAAGGCATTTTGGAATTATAGGCAAACCCCAGCGAGTATTTGTTGGGAGAAGTTGGAGGGAAAAAAAATGATGTTTTAAAGGGAAAGAGCAGCACAGTGACCTGTGTTATGCACACACACTCTCTCTTTTCACACAGACGCACACACTAACGTGCAGACACACACTCGCACACACGTACACACACACACACATCAGTGGCAGTGCTACAAATAGGATGAGAAGTGCTTCTGAAAGCTGTACATTCCCAGCCAGGTCTCGCGGGTTATTACTACAATAGCTGGATTTCTTTAGCCTGGGGGATTTTAGGTTTTCTGTCTCCACTCATTCTCTCGACTTGTTACTCGCCGAAGATGGGCCTTTGTAGGGGAAGCCGCTCAGCTCGCCTGTCGGAATTCCTCTGTTCCAAATATTTTGACAATTTCTAATCGGGAGCCGTCAGGTTTTAGATGAGCGCCGACTGGATCCGGCCTTTTTTGTGTCCACTGGTTAAAGTTGATATGTTTTTGGCCTAGCTTTGACTTGTTCTGTACTTAAAGGACATGGACGTTATGGATTAATTCAAATACATTTATGATTTGTATCAAAATCATATCTCAAAATGCTTGTAAAACATTACGTCTGTATATTCCTGTATATATATTTTTTGCCAAGTAGGTACAGGAGGCATTAAACTCCTTAAATATCTGGTTCCTATCACTTCCACTGAGACCAGTTCTGACTCGGCAAGTCCCTCTGGAACGGGGCATTAAACATCAAACAACTCCAAATGACTTTTTTTACATCTCCGTTGTATAATTAAGAAGATATTTAGAAAATGTGGTGCATTTCCCCCTTAATGCCACCATACTGTAGTGTGTTACTGAATGTGTGTTATGTGCCTGTGTCATTGTCCAGTTGTATGCAAAGCTCTATTACTGTTTAGTTTGGTTTGTTAATTTATGTTTCCTTGAGTGCGTACACATGGTATTTCATAACCTCAGTTCATACTCTCCTTGTTTTGAGCTGGGAGGGTATTTTGTTTTATTGGTTAATTAAAGCACACATGTCTTTTTCTTTTTTTCCGCTTTTCCTTGACTCGCGCAGGTGAAGGTTAAAATGCTGATAGTGGCACTTTCAATCCGACGTGACAGTCATGGTTAATGAAATGTTATTTGTCCTGCCTTTGAAGGACCTATCATTTAAAAGAGAAAGCAAAAAAAAAAGCAATATAAAAATAGTGGAAAGCCATTTAGCAGCAGTGCAACATGGGGGATTGGTATGATTGGTATGGTAGGTGGGGGGTGCTGGTGGATGGGTGCTGTTAATCAGAGAGCAAGGTTAAAAATGGATATTAGCTAAACGATGATGATTTATCCTTGAAGGCGGAGAGGGCCAGAGACACAGGGGTGATACTTCTGCAGCAGCCTCCGAGTGGATCATGTGGCTGTTTGGTTCACAGGTGGCTATTAGAGCGATGTTATGGAGAGGAGAGTGAGAGTGCAAGAGCAGGAAGGAGGGATGAAAAAAGAAACTGCAGAAGTACCCTAGCTGTCATTTAACCTGCTTGGGCAAACTGCTCTCTAATTCTCTCTCTTCCTCTTTCTCTCTCTCTCTCTCTCTCTCCCACTATCTATTTCTTTTTAGGTTCTTTGCTTGGGAACTTTCTACTGATAACCTGCTACCGTCTTTTCCATCTCACAGGTAGGCCCTTGTTATTGTTGCATCTCTTGACTATCCCCTTCTTGTTGTGCAAACACACACACACACACACACAGAAACACATACAACGAAACGCACACTCAAACACACACACATTCACACATCTTCAGAGGGCTGCCATACCCTCAGTTTAATGCCACTTGGGTTTTTTTTACTGTTAAGGTTAATGCTACATTTTCCCTGGAGGTGCCAAAGCTCCCTGTGGCCAGTCGCCCAAGAGAGTATAATTTGTCTTTCTCATCCCCTCTGTCAGTGATTCAACGTGATGTAAGAGAACTTGTTATTAAGCCCTCTCCTCCAAGTATTTTGAACTGCCCAGTGATTCTGCATTAGTGACAGTCTGAAAAGATTCACATGTCCTGGAGGAAAGGTTTACTCCCGCCACCTCTTAATTTCGTAGTATTGCATGATAAAGTGGACACCTAGCTAGTAGGTGAGATTTGGCCACAGCTAAATTAAAGGAAAAGATATGTAATAAAAATACACACAGTTGAATTACAGTGAACCCAATCCCTTCACTCTAGGGGCTGGCTGCTTTAGGGGAATTGAAACACAAGCAAGTGTTGAGTAAAGGTTACTATTTTTTAAATCAGTTTAAAATAATTTAATGTAATACTGAATCCCTTATCCATATGTGTTACAGTGTTAAGTCTTCAGTGTGTAGGTTCACTGCTGATGTAACACAGTCAGCTCTCAGCCTACATAGCAACAATCTAATTGATTGTTATTCAGTGATTCTCTCTAAATTGATTCATCCGTAGAGGTCAGAGAGAGCATTTTGATTTCTTGCTATATGTTTTGTCTCATCACAGCCCGTTATAACATATTTTGTTTGATGTAAATTGTCAAAGAAAAAAGATAAAATAAAAAAGAGTCAAATGGTTTTGATCACGCTGATGTTGTTTGTTATATATTTATACTGCTTAATATTAAAGCAGCCTCAAGTCAAGTCACCTTCCTATATCCCTGCTTATGCAAAAAACACTTTCTCACACCTGCGATAGCATGAATACATGCGCAGGCATACACCCACAAACGCACACACAAATACATACAGGCTCACACACACAGGCACGCACACAGACACACACACACACACACACACACACACACACACACATGGTCAGAGTGCTTGTGCTGTTGATTCTCCCGGTAATGATGTCACAGCGATAGTGGAGGAGAGCAAATGTCTCCTGATTCCACCATTTAACGGCTGGCTGAATTGGCTGATAATGATAGCATTGGCGTCTCCAGCCGCACAGACAGATCAGACCCTGTGAATTAGCAAGGGAGAAGAGAGAGAGAGAGAGAGAGAGAGAGAGAGAGAGAGAGAGAGGCAGGGGAGGAGGGAGAGTGAGAGAGAGAGAGACAGAGCGAGACAGAGGGAGAGAAATAGAGATGGTTTACAGAGGAAGAGAGGCGAGTGGTGGCAGAAAAGGAGAAAGATAGAGACGTTGACAGAAAGAGGGGGTGATGTACTTAACGTATCTGCGCCGTGCTCTTGAACAAGCTGCTAGAGACGTGTGTGTGTGGCGGTGGTGATAGCTGCTGCTCGATAGCAGTCAGTGAAATGACCGGCTGTCTGCAAAGCTCTTTAATGCTTTGCCACATCTCTCCCTGAGCTTTGAAGTGAAACATGAGGAGAGCAGGCCCATATCTACTTATCTGACCTTAACATGAGTAGCATCTTAGAATAGAATAGAATACAATAGAATAGAGTACAATAGGGTATAATACAATTGAATATACATCTATTTTATTCTATTAAAAACAGGTAGATAGTTCAGAATAAAAGAAAGACAGAATAGTGCAGAGCAGGATGTAAATGTGCACTTTGATAATACTTGTCCAAAATGAAACACTTCCAGGTGAATGTTTTTTTTAACAAATTATGCAAAACCTGTGAACATCTCAAACACTTACTTATGTGTTTATGTGGTTTGTTTTCCCTGTTAAATTTTTTGTTCCTTTACCGTTAATATGTCTAAATATAAGTGCATCCTTCTCTCAAGTGGCTAGCTGCAAATATAATTTAAGTTTAAAAAAAGGAGAGAGAAAAAGCCCAAGGCATTTAACCATGCATCTTAAAACATGATTTTTCACCCTACTGAGGGTTCTAATAGAGTATCACTGTTTTTCTGGCAAAGCAAAAGTAAATAAGTAGGTCTGAATGTTAATGAACGTTCCAAGCTTTGAACACATGCTCTTCTGTGAGTGGCTCCACATTTTCAGACCCTCGGTGTCGCTTGGGTACGCAGAGACGCAGGCAGCGCTTTTTTAAGAACAAATATTAAGTATATAGGTGTGTGTATATTTGTCCGGCTGAGTCATGCCAGACCTTGTGTGCATTTGGGGAATTGCTGGTCCAGAACTGGTCCGGTTAAAGTGGACTGAGGGACACTGAAGGGGTTTTGTTGAAGAATGCTACAGTGAATATGTAATAAAACAGAAACACATGCAAACTTAACTACACAGTCTTAAGTCTTAAGGAGGAATTTTATAGAGATATTTCAAAATGTCTAGTTGCATCATTTAGTGAATAAGAACTCACTGAATAAGAAATGTTAATTGTGGTACAGACAGGTAGAAATATATCAAAATTACACAAAGAAAATCTGAGGAAATGTTTATGTTCACAAGTCACTTTGGAAGGATTATAAAAGGGCCATATTTGCGTTGTAGCCATGGGACCCTTGGTTCCTATCACCACCGCTGTAAAGAAATCCGAGTTAAGAAGTTAATCTCCATTTCACATCAAACTCTTTAAACTGATTTTATTGACGTTTCACTCACTGAATCATGGGGAAACTTTTCCCGTTTTAAAGGGAAACAAATGTCCCTTTAAACCTTAAGAAATTGTTCTTCACAATTGCTCATTTCCGTTCAAAAAGTAGTTATTTAACAAACAATACGCTGTATGAGTCAAAGCACTCAAAGGACTACTATGAAAACTAATACGTTAGTTATGTGGATATGAGTGAGAAATTGAAGAGTGAGCCATATATAGCGAAGTTAATCGAGAAGAAACAATGGGGTTCTATGGGTTATTATTCCCAGTAGAAATTTAGTTTGAAGGCCTTCAGAAAATGCATTGCATTGTTTAGATAAGTTGGATCAAGGATGAAAATTATCACATCAAACATGAAATAATGTTGATGTAGGCCTCTAAAGGAATGGCTGCTGCTGTTTTCACTCTCTCTGTCACATGTATCTGTCTTTCTCTCTCTCTCTTTCTCTCTCACACACTCTCACACTCTCTCTTTCTCTCTTTTTTTTATTGTTTTTCCACACACTCTACATCTCACCTGCCATCTCTATAGTGTAGCAGCCTGGCTGCTTTGTTTGTGGAGAGCTGTCAGTCCTGTGAAGTGTGTTTTAAGTAACTGCTGCTGAAGGTGAGAGTTAAACAGTATTTACTTTGGGGAATTTGCCTTTATTTATCTGTGTTATTACCGAGGTGAATTTTAAAAGGCCTCTTGGAGAGAATTCCCCCGACGAGCGGCTTCCTTTACATGTCTTTTAAAGTCTTAAGATGCTTCCTTCCCCCTCCTGCTATAGCTTACCCTTAACATATCTCCGGCAATCTCAGACGATTTTCGCAAATCAGCCCCCTCCCCTTCCTTTTCTTGTCTGTTTTTGTTTTTGTTCCTTCTCCCCCTCTTTTTCCCTCTCTCTCTCTCTCTCACTCTCTTTCTTTTAGCCTTGATCACTAGACGTTGTTGTCTGTCTCTTACTTTGCCTGTTTCATCTCTTTGTTATGGCGTTTGTGCCAATCGGTGTAATTGGGAGAAAGCTAAGTTAAGTGAGAGAAGAGAGAGCGAGCATGGAGAAAAGTTGCCTCGTTTTTCTCGCCCCTGTTTGGGTAAATAAGGCTGTCAGTATGGATCAGCCCAGATGTATGTGGACGATCCAATCCTCGCTCACATTGGGCCGAATAGCGGGATGGGGGATGAAAGTCATTTCCACTGATATTGCACACAGTACCCAGACTTTACACTGCAGTTAAGAACTGGCATGCTACAAGGTGTCAGAAATAGCCAAATCACCACAAAGATCCCAAGGTCAAGCCATGGTGTACAGGAGGTATCATCTAGGCTTCATTCCCCTGTGTCTCTGCCTACTTTATTGGATACCCTACACAGAAAACCCAGCGCTGGAAATATAAGATCCAAGATATTCCTCATGTCCTAACTGAGACAAACTGTTTTTTTAAATGGTTATATCCACCATAGATATTCCAAAAAAAAACATGTTGTGACATAATACATCAAGTTGTTTTAAGTGTTGTTTTATCTTTCCTATTCAAAACATACTTAAAGTGCAATAATGACAGTACTTTCTATTGTACAACACACAGAAGAGTGGGCTGTACCTGAACAATGATTAGATTTTTAATCTAAACATATACTATTTAATATCCTTCCGTCCCCGTAGCTGAACGAATGGCAGCATGTTTATAAGAACACTTTCATGACAAGTTTGCCTAGTGACGACACTGCTGGTGCACGCAAGGGGGCTCCTGCTCTGGTGTTGATAATTAACACTTTCTGCTGTACGTGTGGGCCGTCATTAGGCGGGTAAAAGATCGTCTCTGTTTAAATTTGCATGATGATGGTACTGTGACCAGTCATCGCTAGATCAACCAGCTCAAATAGACCTAGGGTCGGAGAGGAAGATTCATGACCCCCACAACACCCCTCTCATCAATCCTTCGTGGGAGGTCCCCTTTAAAGCCCCCCCTAAAAAAAACCTCAAACCCTCCCCGCATACCCCCTCCTTCCCAACTGGTTCGATGATCCGCTGTGATCTTATTTCTGTTTCAGCACTATAGCCGGACTGGGAGAGCTCTGGGAGAGTTTTTCTTCCATTTATATATTTCTCTCTCTCTGTCTCTCTCTCTCTCCCTCTCTCTCTGCCCTACTGATTGCTATAGCCTGGGGGCTCTCTGCCGCACGCTACATCCCTGTGATTATATTAATGGCCTCCCGCGCTGAGTTTGGAGGCAGAAGAACGCCTGGCTAATGCGGCTGCATGGTCAGGGAGATGGACCTCTGACCACAGGGGTGGCCAGTTCAAGGCCCAGGTGGGCCAATGTGGCCCCCACAGTCCCTCAGGGATGCCCACTTAACCTTAAAGCTGAGCACCCAGCCACGGCGTCAGTACAGGGAGGGTAATGTGGGAGAGACTTGGGGATTGGCGGAGGGGTGGGGGGTGGGGGTGGGGGGGTGATGTGTTTAAAAAGAAAGAAAGAAAGAAAGATGTGCCATGCTCTGAAACGAGTAAAGTTATGAGCAAGACGGGCAAATCAGAGCCAAAGGCTTTTGGCTAAAACTCACAAAGCTGGCTAATAATTCTCCCTTGAACAGTATTGATCTTTATTTGTTATTATGGGACTTCTAGGCGTTCCTGCGCCTTTATTTGTCTTCATTAGAGTCCCACAGCACCTGCAGCGGCCTTGCGTGCACACCGTGCGTGTTTATGTGTGTGTATGCATTTGTGTTATTGCATACGAAAGCTGTCTGCGTCCAATTTTCCCTGGCGCTGGCTGTGTGTTAGTTCCTTCATTTAGGACTGAGTTTATTCTGATCATCTATCTTTGTGCCTCCTTTTATGTGTTTTTTTTTTAATCCAAATGTGGGCGTGTATGCACATGCTTGAAATTGTCAGTGTCTTTGTTTCTATGGACTTAACTAATCATTTATATACTAAAGCCTCTGTATACTGTACTGTGCAAAAGTCAGAGACCAACCCTTCATTTATCTAATTTCCAATCAGAATAGTCATTAAGTACAAGTCATTCTTTCCTCAACACCAGGAAAACATCTGCATGGAAATATCTCCATACCTCTAAAATCATAAAAGTCAATGACATATGTGTTGAATAATTCCAAACACATTGAATAACACTGAGGTCTAGCGCTATAGATCTACTGACTTAAAAACAACAGCAGTGTATTAGTTTCAAAAGCAGCCTATTAGTTTCATTTGCAAATTAGTTTCTTTTCTCAGTCTTCTCGACAACTTCATCCTTTCATACACCTGTGGGTTTGTTTTAGATTTGAAGCGAGAGTGTAACTTGGTGAAAACTTTATTTTATAGTTATCTGACAGCTTTGTTGGTGTGTCTGATCTTCCATAGTTTTCAGGAGTTCCCTTTTCGGTTTTGACTGGAAATTACATAAACGAGGGGTGGTGTCTCACATTTGCACAGCACTGTATGTGAATAAATGTGTTTTACTGAGGTCGTCTGTGAAGTGAGTGCAGTGTAGGTGTGTGTGCCAGCACGAGTGTGTGTGCCGTGGGGGTCCTGGTGTCCCGCTGGGCCGGATGATTGATCTGCGGCCGGCTGGCGTTAACGTGCCGAGAAGCGGGTCACAGTCATCGGTGCTCCTCTTTTTCCACCACACTCGTCCGCCTCTCTCTCGCTGCTTTTGTTGTCGGGGGTAATCTTGGGAGTGATCTTAATTATGGAGGTTCAGTCTGTGTTTTTTCTCCCTTTCCTTAACACGCTCTTAATCAAACAGCACAGTTAGTTCGTAATGAGAGGGAGGGAGGGGCTAGCTGACTACTAACACACACACACACACACACACACACACACACACACACACATATATATATATATATATATATATATATATGGTGCAGGCCGACTTGATGAGGTGAGTTATAGAGAGAGAGTGGGGAGCAGGAGGGATGTGGCATAGAGGAATGGTACGGATAAAAGAGACTGATGTTTGATGTGAAATTATTCACAAGATCAAGGGCTTGATGTGTAGATTTTGTGTAGTATAATAAAATTAACATATAAGCAATGACTTTTTACACCAGCTGTTGTTGCAATCTTTCGCATTTCTAGTTTATCACTCTCATAAAACTACATTATGTTGCTTTTGTTAGTTAGCTGCTTGTTGATTCATCCATAGATCCAGCTTAGCCGGATGAAATCACCTTTATTGTTACTGACATTACTGATTAAAAAAAACATAACTATATTGGAATTCTATTTGTTAAAAACTATATATAAATGAGACGGACACATTTGTGGAGTGGTTAGAAAAGGGCAGGATCAGCTGAAGTTTAGGATGGTGCTATAAATTTAATTGATAAAGTTTGACAGCACAAACGTATGGCATTACCTGTTAGTTTTGTTAGTAATGTGTTACCTCTGACACGACTATTGTAATTACACTACACCATGTAATGGTTTATAAAAACCTTAAAATTAGCAACAAAGCTCAGAATTAGTCTTTCTGATTTCAGAACAGTGGAAATGCATTAATAGGTAATGTTTAAGCTTTTGAGTGTGTGTGTGTGTGTGTGTGTGTGTGTGTGTGTGTGTATGTGTGTGTGTGTGTATGGGTGGGTGAAAAGAGGAAGATGGAATCCATTACACATAAACACCCTTTAAGCAGTGATGGGATGATCCAATGGGATTAAGTGGGAAATCCTGATGGACGTTGAAAAGGTGACCACATGGAAGAAGGGCAGCACAACACAGCCTGCTGCAGATGGCACACACACACACACACACACACACACAAACATGCACACACACACACACGCGCGCACACACACAGGCTTATATATATACACATAAATACACATATGCATACATACACAAAAGCTTACAAGAGTGCAAATCCATTCACAGGGACATGCTTTCTCAGGTCAAACTAAAGGTCAGAGGTCGGCTCTGGGATTGCAAAGTCAAGGCTCAGTGTCAACCAGTTTTACAAGTGCAGGCCTGAGAAGTCTTAGTGTGTTGGACTGAACTGAGTGTGTAGATGTTTGAACTACATGTTTATACAAATGTTTGCGTCTAGTAGATCATTGTTTAAAATGTTAAAAGCCCTTAATGTTATGTGAACATTTTATGAGGAAACTGACCAATAGATTTGGCCCAGATTCATTTAAGATCTCATCGATTTCCCAAAAGTGTAAAGAGATGGGTGTTTGCCGTTTGTTGTTTGGTTATTTTTCCGGTTTTTGTCCGGTGAATGGGGCATTACTTGATTGAAAGCAAGACTCATTTGCAGGCCTGGTCCTGTATTTGTCCATTAGGTATGCGCAGTGGCATGTATGCTGCTTGTCTCTATATTATTAAAAGTAGTTTGCCCATAGGCTGCTTGTGTGCTGAAGGAAGTTGGACAGATGGCCATGTTTTTTTAATAGATCACAGCCATAAGTAAAGCGAGGCAGAGGATGAGGCAGAGTGATGGCACCAGCTCTCTTCTCTTAGCACCGGCTCTGTTACCAAGGGTCTTGCAGAGTGCAAATGTGCTGCTATCCTTAGCCCGCATGGCTGGATAATTAGATGAAATAGTTTCTGAAATGAATACATACTTTCCGCTGCATGCTGATGTTAAACGCTGCAGCTTGTTCGCTCTACGTGGCTTGTGTGTGTGTGTATGTGTGTGTGTGTGTGTCCCGCTGCTTGCCGTTTATAAAGCCTGTTTGAAAAGTGTGTTATAAAGCTTCTGAAACTTGAGGGCTGTGGTATTAAGCATCATGAGCCACATTAAGGAGGTGTACAGATCTCTCTCTCTCTCTCTTTCTCTCTCTCTCTCTCTCTCTCTCTCTCTCTCTCTCTTTCTCTCTCTCTCTCTCTCTCTCTGTGTGTGTGTTTCTTTCTACATCTCACTCTTTCTCACACACCTTTCCTTTGCTCTCTGTCCTTTCCTCCTTTTTATGACCATCTCTCTTTCTTTTTTGCTCATTTGTACTTTGTGTTCTTTCTTTTTTCTTTCTCTTCCTCACCATTTTGCTTTCTTTTCTATTGCTTATTCTCTCTCTCTCTCTCTCTTTCTCTCTCTCTTTCTCTCTCTCTCTCTCTCTGTGTGTGTGTCTTCCGCATACTTGTTCTCTGTGCCATCCTCTATCTTCCCCTCTTCCTTGACCCTTTCTTTTTTCATTTTTATTCTCTCACACTATCGCTTTTAATTTCTCATCCTGACCCTCCTTTCTCTCTCTCTCTCTCTCTCTCGCTCTCTCTCTCTCTCTCTCTCTCTCTCTCGCTCACTCTCCCCCACGCCTTGTTTTCTACGCTTGACTGAAAGTTGCTCATAACAGGATGTTAAATATATAGCGAGGAAAGAGAGACAGAGAGAGAGAGGGTGAGCAAGAGAGATTATGTCTGTGTGGTTGCACTGTTCCTTGATGTATGCACCATGTCAGGCAGCCATTGTCTCCTGGGTAAAGAATGATAGTTCAAATACCTACCATCTCTCCCCTGGTGCTCCAAATGCTAGCCTTTGAAGTTTTTATAATCCATCTGTCATCTTCGAGTGGGGAGGGCACATGTTCTGTACCGCTCAATTACAGAATTTTCCTTTTGCCAGCCACAATGAGACAGGAAACGAATAATATGGGCGACCCAGAGAGAGAGAGAGAGAGAGAGAGAGAGAGAGAGAGAGAGAGGAAGGAAGGCTAGGGAAACAAAATTTGAATTCAGTGCATTCTTATACACTTGATCCCCCCCCTCCATTCCCTCCCTCTTTGTCAGACTTCGAACAGTGTGTGTATGTGTGTGTTTGTGTGTATGTGTGTGTGCCATATGTGTGTGTGTGTAAGTGTGTGTCTGCGTGCAAAGCCTAAAATGCTTCCTACTGTTACAATTATGAAGAATCTGATTGAATGCTTATTGTTTCAAGAAGCTTGATTTTGATCGATCTTTTTTTTTCTCTCTTTTAAGTGTTTTTTTAGGCTTTCTCTACCATTCTGAGGGTGACAATATTTCATCTGGCTAATCACCCTGTTTTATTTTTCTTAAATATTTATTTGATCTGGGAGAACTAATGATAATGGATGATATTAGAGGCAGCACAAGAGGGAAGAATAAGCATTTGAAAGGAATATTCCCTTTTCCTCTTAAGGATGTGTGGATGGAGGCTGTTTGATGTATGTTCTAATGAAGTTTGTTGCAGTGCTGTGTGGTAAAAAAAAAATTAATTACCGAATGCGGCATAGGGTTGCAGCATTTTAAAGTTTTTAGACACACAGAGAGAAAGAGTGAGAGCCAGGAACTTCAGATACTTGATTAAAAAAGAAAGAGAAAGACCCCCACCACACACCCCCTAAAAAAAAACAGTTCACTTTAAGGGAAGAAAAAGCACCTTAATATCTTTACCTTTAATATTTTACTTTTCACATCATCCTCAGATCCTTTTTGTCTTGTGTCTTATCTCTGGTGAAAAACCAACAAGAAGAAAAAGCACAGCCTTGTAGAAGATGAAAGATTGCAGCGGGCAATGATGAAAAGAAATTTGACATTCTTTTGTTGCCTTTGAAACTTCAATATTTGGGGCGTAATTGTTTCATAAGCATTATATATCTTCATTTATGCTGGAATAACATGTTAGCCTCTTTTTTTTTCCTTTTCTTTTTCGTTCTAAATAAAAGCAGCACCCATCTGCTTCTGGAGCCAGCGCGAGCCTCCTGCTCATCGCAAAAATAATACGCGTCCTAATGACTTCCACATATTTGGAAATCTCCCTTTTGAAATTGGTCTTGGCAGATTATTTGCAGGTACTTGAGTTGCATCTGTTTGCAATTTCGCAAATGTGGAAGACTTTAATGCGGCGATCTTGGTCTAGAGTGAGGGGGCTATTCTAATCCCGGGGTAGCACCGGCTGCCATGCTGTCATCATAAAAAAAAAAAAAAAAAAAAAAGAAATCTCACAGCCTTAAAAAAATGGAGGCACTGAAATTGGTCCTTTGTTGTGAAAGAACTCTTTTGGGACATGATATAAGGTTGTTCCAAAGGGCTCAAAGTTTCTGTACCATCAGAACTTTGAAGTCAATAACCTTTAGTTTTTGCCATGGTAGTAACACAGAGAAAATGTAAAAAAAACTTAAAGAAAACCCATAGCACAGTCCACTGTAAATTGGTCCACTGATATACTGCTAAACTGCTGTGTTGAGACCATACTTTACCAGGATAAGTCCTGGAGAGGAGGTGCAAAACAAAGCATGTGGCTAGCAGCTGACCTGCTTAAGCCATCTTTCTCTCTCTCTCTCTCTTTCTTTCTCTCTCTCCCTCACTGTCTCTCTCTCTCACACACTCACACAACATGCTAGTGTCACTTCTACTGTCCTGGGCCTAGCATACACACCCTCTCTGACCCAGTCCAGTGTAATTGTATAGGTGGTTACAATTACAATCATTACAGATTTCATCAGACTGTTTATTCAGTTTGATGGGGAACGAGAAAAAAAAGACAAGGTGAACTTTTAACTCCTTTCTTTGTTTTCTTGTTTTTTTGGAAAGGTTCTGTTTTATTAGGACCGAGGGGCCGGCCCATGCCAGGGAAGGAATTATATTGAAAGTGTATGCCTTGCAACTTTCTCCCCATTGGAAATGTTTATTTGAACAGTAAGCTCATGATTTGAATATTTGTAATCCATGCTTAAATTTACAGGCCAGATGAACTTTTTGGCACGCAATTGCAACCATAAGTAGGATTTTCTCAAAAGCTTTACAAAAATTTAAGCCATTTGCATGGCTTATCTAATTTGGGGGGGTGGTGGTGGTGGGGAGAGAGAGGGTCGGTTGGGGAGGTGCTTTACTGATTTGTTATTTTTTTCATACCTTTTGAAAAGGGGCATTGTTCCACTTTTAATGTATGTGCATTCCTCAGACACTGTTCTAGAGTCATAACATTCAGAACTCAGATGGGAAGAGAGAAGTAAATAAAAGTGGGAGGGGGATAAAAAACAAGAATACTTAAGTACATATGTGGAGGGGAGGCGGTGATAGGGGAAAAAATGTGCATGTGTGTGTGTGTGTGGTGAGGGGGTGCTGGAGTGCTTCTCCTCTATGTTCAATTCAAATGAGTTTACTGTGTATTGACTTGTAATGTGGGGAGAGGCCACCCATCTCGGCGGCTCGGCTGCTGCTGTTCTGCACGGCGCTCTTTCTTAAACGATGCTAATCAGTCCAGAGGGGCCTGGCCTCTATCCCTTCTTTTTTCTGGAATTCAGATCTGCTGAGAACCTGAAATTAAATGTGCTTGCGCGTGCGGGATGGTGTGTGTGTGTGTGCTGATGTGTGCGTGTGTGTATGTGTAGTTGCCTTCAACGTTAACCCATTGAACTTCAACCTTATTGTTTAGTTATTAAGCATGTTTTAAAGAATTCTGTGACTGCTATGAAACATCAGCGCAGTTTTTTTTTTGTTGATCTGAGAGAGGAGTTGGAGAAAAGGTTGTCATACAGAGCCAGAAGGGATTAAAAGGAATTAAATTAGTTCATCTGAAAGAAGACTTTAATTCTCTTATAGAGATGCTGGAGATAAAAGTTCACATCATTTAACTGTTGTTCCATGTGGTCTAGGAGCAATTTCCCAAAATCCCCTTTGATTAGAGGTGGGCAAAACTGTAATGTGATGATAGTTGCATGTGATTTATCATAATATTTCATTGATGTTACAACTCGTGTGCTGAGACTAGTGAAAAAGGGCATGTCGCACCAGGGAAAATATATTCCATAAAAGTATGAGTGGAATCAGAGCTATCTGTAGATACTGATGTGAGTTTGATACTGTGTGCATCTCAGGCCATTTATGTTTTAACTCAATATATATTTAAAAAATGTATATATTGAGACTTCATGTATATTTGCATGCACATATATAAGTGTATATATAAGTGTGTGTAACGTAAGTGAAGACAGCAGTTGGAGGGACAGCTGACTTCACGGTGTGGCTTCTGGCCCTGCTTGAGCCCAGCTTTCCATGGTGTGAAGAAGCCCCCTCTTTGAGGGGCATTATATAGATTAATAGTGTGGGCCGGAGGCTCCAGGGAAGCAGTGGAATGGCCTGGGACAGAGTGGGGGGCACTAGGGGGTGGAGGGAGGGAGTGGAGCCCAGGCCTGCTGAAAGCAAACACAGGCTTCTGCTCTGGATCTGGAGGGATGGAGGCAAAAGGCTCTGGCTGCTAACGCACGAGCATCATCTGCTCCAAACTGCTCATTATATCAGCACCACCATGCTCTCCTCAGCCAACTGAGACGGTCCGTGCTAAACACCCACTGACACACACACACATACACATACGCACACGAGCGCACAGCACACGCACACAAACACACACGCACACTTAGTCACTCGTCAACATACGCAATCCACTGGCATATTTACACATATGCTACTCTGAGTTTAATATGTAGGCAGCAACACACACACACACATACATACAGGCACACAAACACACACACACAGTGTGTGATTTCATGATTTCATGGGACATTACATAGATTTCTATTCATTCTGTGGAGACTTACCCTAACTTTAGCCATAACTGCTACCCTAACCCTAGCTCTTACACTTACCTTACGCCTAAAGTTAATTTTAAAATGACTTCACCATAAAATATGATAATTACATTTAAAGGGACTTACCTTTTATCCACATGAAGAAGGCAAGGCACCAAAAAGTGACTATGTAAACAGAATTTGGTCCCCACAGTGTAATATATATCTGGACCACACACACACACACACACACACACACAATATAACATTAATATGCACTCTCATTTGCACAGAACAAAGAGCTTGTCTGTCTCCACCTGCCTAGAGAATAGGTCACTCTGATATGTAATATCCAATGGAAATATCATTCAAGAGTAGGAGGAAGTATTAAGCATATTTTATTTAAATTTGTCTTTACAAAGCGCTCTTTCATATTTCCTTTTTTCCATCTGGATTGGTAGATGATGCATGAAGTAAGACTACACACATGCGCATGCACACATATGCATGTTTACACTTGTGTTGCAGCATAAACTGTTTGCTATAAGGGCAAAATCAATTATTCAATATATCAGTAATAAGCATCTGGGCCACTAAAACAGCTTTGGCCTCTGAAACAAGGCAATGAATCACGTAATGTACACAGAATTTAATTGTGCATTTCTTAACATGTTTGTTTCCAGTGAAGGATATAATGTTGTGTATATAAAGTTTCCAGTCTATACCGTTCATATATGTATACTTACAGCAATTTGGCTCTGGCTGTCTGAAGGTTTAAGTGTGGGTTGGGATTGAATGATAACTTGACTGATAGTTTGATTAATTAATTAATTTATTAAAATATTTAATTATTTAATTTAAAAACAGGGCATCTAGTCTGAACATTTTTTTTTGAGTCTTAAAGGCAAATTACAGAAAGCAGCCAGTTAAATGCTATGGGATTAAGAGCAGTTGGAAGATGGCTTATCTTGAATTGTGATTGATTCTGATAATTAAATCCACACAAATGTTATAAATGGACATCAGGATAAAATGAAAGTAAAGAAAATGTAGGACTTGGGCTTTTTAAAAACACATTGTCACTGCTGAGAGGGTTTGAAATAGTTTAGTACAGGGCTATAGGACTTGAGCCGTCTGTTTTAGGAAATTCATGAGGCGTTACAGAGTTAACATAAAGAACATTCCATTTCAGATTGTGTGCCCATATGTGTGCTTATTTGTCTCTGAGATATACGATGTGTTTGTGTTCAAACCTATGTGTGCTATTTGTATTTGTGTGTAGATAAATCTGGCCTAAATGTAAATACATGTCTGCTTCTTGGCTGTGTGCATCTGGTGTACGTGGCTATCCCTGATCTGTATGTGTGTGTGCTTGTGTATTGTTAAAGCGAGGAGTGCTGCTTAAATAACCTACTTTTGTCTGACAACAGCATCAGTTGTAGAGGTGCACATATGCAGAAAGCTATTTGGAAAGGCATCCTCGTGCCTGTCAGCTTTTATTATGCGGGAAGGTGTCATGTTTGTAACGAAGCTGAGTGCAGATGGCAGAGTGGAAGAAATGGATCACTAATTTTAACAATGATTAATGAACAGAGATGGAAAATGAATTACGCTCCACTATTGGAGGGAAGGAATATTCTCTGTGAAAATGTTAACTTCGGCTGCCAGCCTGCTGGAGAGCTGGGCGAGAGAGGGGTGGGGGGTGGGGGGGGGATGTGGGAGTGGGATGTGGGGGGTGGTGTTAGGAGGAAGGGAGGGAGTATTTTTTTCCCCCCATGCATCCTTTGTAAAGTCAACACTTCACTGCTTTTGCCTATTACTTTTAGCATTTTGCTGCACACACGCATTGTTGTAATAGGACCTGTCTTCACCCAAGAAAGCACAGGTTCTTCAGAAAGGCAAATATTGAGAGTAGTTTACGGACTGTATCATGCCTACTTATCACTTGCTTTCCAGTTCATGTCTTGCATGTGAAAGGAGACTGCTTCAGTAATGCAGTCAGTCAGAAAAACCACCACTGTGGCACTTTCCAGTTCTCTGTATATTACTCTCAGCATTACAGTAATGCCCCATGTAAACTATGTTAAAACAGAGGTCCCCACATGAACATTTTAGACAGGGCAGCCCTTTATTGACTACATTGTTCAAAAGGGAAAGCAAAAGATTCGTGAGCATGTTCATAGAGGTGACCTCTGTCTGTTTCTTAAAGAACCATGTTTGAAGACAAGTGAAAGTGTCTAGAAGCATATTTTTTACCATTTTTTTCTACCATTAAACTAAAGGATCCTCAAAACCACACACAATACAGTAATACACGTTTGTTTTTTTCAACAGCATCAAGTAAAGAACTGCTCTTGGCATTTTTAACTCTTAAAAATTGTTTTTTATTTGTATCAATTATATTTTTATATATATTTTTATTTGTATTGCTTGTTTATTACCCTGTTTGTTACTTTTCCACCTTATTTTTTTGCAAATATTGAGTCTATAATCTGTATATTTATGGTCATATCCTTTCATTAATGGTTGGACATTGCAGTGATGGTCTCTAATGTCCAAAAGTTGAAAATCAAACCCCTTTCGTGTAATAAGCAGAGAGATCTTGAAAACATCCTCAGGTATTATGAGGTTATATTATGTGTCATATTACCCACCTTTGCTTTCAGGAACTGTAGTTGTGCTCATAAAACAGAGACATATGAATATATGAATGCTTTAAGAAAATGGAATAAATAAAGCATCGTCTGTCAGTCATCAAGTTTAACACAGAATGGCAGAAGAGCTCGTTTTAGGTAAACTCCCGCAATGTTGTGAAGCGAAAAAATAAACACTTTTCTACAAACATCCCCCCTCCTTCACCCCCCCCCCTTTCCCAATTTCTCTCTCAACTTTCCTTGTTCTTGAAGTTGTGTTTCTGTGAAATCACACCAGGTGGGTGGGTGTTTCTTTTTCCTCTTTTTTTTTCGTTTCTTTGAGATGCATCATAATAGATATACGTGCAATGTTTTGAATCTAATTAAGCGCCTGATGGGAGACGCCTTTAAGAAAGAAAAGGAGGAGAAAAAACACACACAGGCACACACACACACATACACACACACATAAACACATAACAACTTCTGGAAACAATATAAGTGTGTGTGCGCAGAAGAGTGCTCAGGTTACCCAGCATATGCTAAGCACTCTGAGAACATACACAATGCCTTTGGTGAACAAGGTAGGGAAAAAGCTCCTGGGATCCAATTTAGAATGTGACTTAAGGCAAGCATGCCTTTGTGTGCATGCGTGTGTGTGTGTGTGTGTGTGTATGTATACGAGTGTGTGTGTGCTCCTCTTGGCGCTCTATTGAAACAGTACAGGGTGATTAGAATTCCCCTTGCAGGCTCTGGGGGTGGCCTTCTTACAGCCCCACATCTGTGCCCCTGCCCTGACTCGACTGCCCCGTCTCTGACTCTGTCTCTATGTCTCTCTCCCTCTCCCTCTCCCTCTCTCTTTGGGAGGCCTACACTCTCAGGGTTAGAAGCTACTTTAAAGTGAGGTTAGGCCATGTAGTTCACATAGTTTATGCTGGCCAGATTATTTGTCTAGCGTCGAGCGGGAGCCTTTTAAAGCGAGATCGGGTAACACTTGCAGCTTTGAGGGGGCTGTGTCCCATTTAGCAGCCCCCCTACGCCTTTTATCATTTTGTAATAGCCAGAGTCTGTTATTATTGCAAAGAAAATAAATGTGTGAGATTATTTAGTGTGTTAGTGCATGCTAGTGAGTTCTGGGTGTTTGTGTATGACTACAGTGGGCCTAACACTGGTATTGATGAAATTCAGTGTCAATATTTTCAAAACTCATCGCTAAGTTTGCATTAATACGATTTATAAACACACACTAGAATGATGTGCTTAAATCATGGGGCACGTATCCAGCAGTAGTTCGGTCACTTTATAAAAAATGTTTCTTAAAAGCAAACCTATATCTGTTTTTGAAGGTTTTTAAGTTATTAAAAAAATAAAAAATTACAGAAGCATATATTGGTGCACACTCAAAACACAATTCATTTTTTTATTGCTTTACAGTTTAATTGTTAATTGAACAAAGTCATTTAGAGTTGTTTAAAGTGTATATTTATTAACATCATTGGATGAACATTACGTGTATTTTTATGTCAAAAATTTACTTTGTTTTCCGATATATCCGATATATAAGAATATGAGGTGAGTATATTTCATCTCACAGCTGTATGTAAAGGAGTTTTTATAAGCATTTATAAGATGTAAATCACACATCTGGTTTCAGTCTTCAACACTGTGTACAATTATGACAGGAAACTTCTCTAGAATCTAAGCAAATTACATCATACCACTTACGTAGATCTATTTGAAATATCGTTTAAACTCATAAACAAGTACTGGTGCCACATAACAACAGTCATTTTTTTAGCTTTAGTTATTCTAATCCACCACTTGTCATTTGAAATTCCACCAAGGCATTTTTCCAAATTTCAGCATAATAAAGCACTTCAAATATTAAGAAAGAAATGTGTGTGTCCCTGAGCCATGCACGAGTAAGTGTTGTTATGTGTGTAATAGTGTGAGCCTGTGTTAACATGCATGTTCTTGTTGTATGTTATATACATTGAGGGTTAGGTGGGGAAAAAATATCCAATGACACCAGTGACACTGTAGATACTGATTGACGGGATTGGGGAAGAAAAGACATTAAGATGTTTAGTTCCTGTGAAAGTGTCACCTGGGGCAGGAGTCATATTTTCCTCCATCATCAAAGTGCCCCATCCTCTCCACCACATGCGCAGCCTCTGGCCTGCCTCAGCACTTGTCTTTATTGCACCTGAACCAGTGTGGAGCAACATTATAGGCTTCAGTTACATCCAGCTCCAGATAGTCTTTCGTTACAAATGGCACAGAGAATATTCCTGAGAACGCAGGCTAAAGGGAGTTATATGTGAACTCAATGTGTATTAATGACACCAAGATTTGAAATATTCAAAAACGGTATATTCAGAGTTCATGAGAACTCCCAAATTTAGCCAAAGCCAGTTTCCTCCTGAATCTCCTCCTGAATAACTGAATCTCCCTGAATGAAGCTGGCAGGGCAAGGGTTAACTTGAAAGTGGTCACCACGTCTTTTTAGACTAGTGCTAACTCAATATAACAATTCAAAATACTGTGATGAAAATGTTAACTGCCCGTTTGTTGGGTCCCTTCCCCCCTCCTCATTAACTAACAAACTCCCATGTTGTGTCATGCTGAATGATGGGAAAGATGAAGGGCCATTCTAAATTACAACCACTGCAATGTAATTTGTCCTGATCACAATATCTTATCATCATATCACACTTAAATCTTCACCTAAAACAAGAACTGATAGTGAAGCCACTGGTAGATATTCTAACTAAAGTGCATTCCAATAATAATCAAAGCAATAAATAAAACTGGATGCTTTAAAAAAAATAAAGTAATAAATCATCTACTGCCATCGACTGCACAGAAAAGCAGTCGAGTTTGTTTAAGGACTGCTGTGAAATGAAAACTCAGTTTTTCTACAAACATGTCAGCCCACACATGGAGAGGACAAATCTCTTTAATCTTTGTGTTAAAGTATACGATTCTGGGACACAACTGATCCCAAATCCTGGTTGTTGCTAAGACTGTGCCAGAGACAACAGTGACCGGTCACTTGGGTTCATATCGGCTGTGAACTTTTGCAATACTGGAAAAAAAAATAAAAGAATACACCACATTTTTATCCTGCAAAAATATCATCCGTTGCTTGTGCTTGCATTAAGTATTATTATTTATTTTTATTTAAATAAATCAAATGAAAAAATCATGTTCGGTGTGTAACGACCTTACATGCGTCCCTGAAATATTGAAAAGAGGGTCATGAAAATTATTAGAAAATTATGACAATTACCAGACAGGATTTTGCTTTTGTTCTCATCACAGTCGGACGTGCAAAGCCGTCGCTTTTTTTTTTTTTTTTTTTTTTTTTTGAAGCTGTAATTACAGGTATATCAAACACATGGGTGCTGCATCTCCTGCTTGGGCTGAGTTTGTTTACAGGCGCTTGTCTACCCCCTCGTGTGAACCTGTCTGTGTTCTTCCTGCGCCGGCTGCAGGTACGACTGGCTGGCACGCCGACTGATGGCGCCAAAAGAGGAGGATATTAAAGTTGTCTGTCACGCGCCCCATCCTCGACGAAACAAGTGGATGTGAACTTTTCAGCCGCGTGCTGTCACCTCGACTAATCAGGATGTGAAATCTGTATCCCGGCACACTCATTTAACTTTCCCTATCTTCTTCCCTCCTTCAAACCCCCCTCCTCTCCTATCCACCCCCTCCACCCACACCCCCCCCATCCCATCCCATCCATGCCATCAAAAAAGAGAAATAAATAAATAGGCGGAGGTAGGAAAAGAAGACGAGAAAAACAGCAAAAAGAACAATCATGCTGGAAGTAATGTGATTTCCAAATAAACGCCCGTCTGTCAGAGGCAGGAGACGCGCTCACTTCCCCAATGTAGCTCAAGGAGACAATTAGCAAACAGAGGTGACACGGTAAACAGGTGCAGCCATTATTCCAGGAGCTGCTGGCGATACATCCCCATCTCCCCGACTGATGGGCGATCATGTGACAGGAGGGGTGAATTATCTGTCTGCATCATGGCTCGACTGATTGGGTCTGCCTGCCGTTTTACTCCAACATCCTCTCTCTCTCACCCACACAAGAAAAAAAAAAAAAAAAACAACAAACCAAGAGTGTTAGAGAGAAATATGGGAGGATGTCTTCCTAATAAAGAACTCTCAGAAGGAGACAGTGCTGCAACTCCACTTTTCTCATATACTCTCTTCTCTCTCACCACTTTCCTCCCATCGCTTCGCTCTTCCATTCGTTTTCTTCTCGAGTGTCAGCTCCTCTTTAAGCCCCTCCTTTACAACCACAAGTTTACGGAGATGTTTGAAGGCAGATTTTTGAATGTCTGTCCATAGAAAAACACTGATTTATGCCAAAGCCATTTCTTATTATTAGTGATAGGAAAAGTTGCATTGTGTCTTTATTCAATGCCAATTTACAGTGTGGTTTTTTTAAATTATTTTTTTATCAAATATTGAAGGGGAATTTAACAATAAATATATATATGTGTGTGTGTGAGTGAGTGAGTGTGTGTGTGTGTGTGTGTGTGTGTGTGTGTGTGTGCATATATTTATAAAGCCTGAACTGATCACAGTGGTGATGATTGTATCCAGATGCATTGCCAGGAGTTTATTTTTTCCCGATTTATTGCTATTTTACTCTTATAAACATTACATAAATCTACAATAGACACATGTTCCTTTGGATAATCAATGAAATGACTGTTGTGTTTGATGTTGTAGACATTGCTCTATAGCCTCTGTTTCTGATGCCCGCCATGGTAAAGAACTCAGCATTAGTCCATTCCACATCAAAATGGCCCAGAATGACTGTTTACTTGACAGTCTTTTTTTATCTTGACAATTTAATTATGCAAAAATTATAAAACATCTTTGAAATGTTGGCAATACTTTATTTCAAGCTGTTTGCCATGACGTTTTGTATTAATTCTTCCTCCTGGACTGGCATGCTTATACGAGCAATTTGACTTTCTCATGTGGATGAAGTGTTTTGCAAAAACAGTTGGTGTGAGCAAGATATATATATTTTTTTCTTTTTGAAAATGAGATAAACACAAGTTTCAGTAATATCCAATTATATGTGGGGGATGAATACAACTTAAATGACCTTTTGCCTAACATTCTCCTTTTTTCTTGTCCGTCTTCCTCCCTTTACTCCTCTCCATTTATCATTGCCCCCTTCCACTCTTCTTAATCCTTTCTCCTTGTCTTTTCCCCCTGTGAACAATTATTAACACATTCTTCTCAGAGACTGGAACTTCTTAATTCATAACAGGCCATCGTCCTACCAGCGAGGTCAGGCCGGTTTGTAAGAATTGATTGCTTGTAAAGTGCTAATCAATGAGAACCTTTTCTCTGCAAGCTGGTAAAAGGTAGAACATTTTATTAAAAACCGAAGGAAGCTGTGCTACACACACTTACACGGTATGATGGCTGTCTAAAGACAAGATGTGGCCAAATGACAAAAACGCAGCGACTAAAATGGAAGGAATTTCTGACACATCTTGACTGCAGCTTGACCCTTCATTGCCCATTTTCTTTTTGTCCTTTGACAAACTGTCCTCTGAGAATAAAATTACTTTTTTAAGATTACAGTCAGATGAAATGCACCACAGAACTTTTTAGATTGGAATTTGAACTCTAAATGATGCTCTGCAGACATGATGAATTCATCACAAACATATGTTGGCCCACATGCATGCTCATACACAAAACATAGTAACGTACTGTATATCTCATCACAGAACTGCTCCCTATAGCGCTGTGTGACATCATAGCAGCTGACGAATGGCCATTTACTGGCCCTCGTTTACAGAAAATGACATTTTCTCACTATGGCTGGCATCCGGTGTGAATCATTGTGTGAATTGTTAGAAGTTTTTAGGTGCTGTGAAATCAAAATA
Source organism: Hoplias malabaricus (assembly GCF_029633855.1). Taxonomy (NCBI): domain Eukaryota; kingdom Metazoa; phylum Chordata; class Actinopteri; order Characiformes; family Erythrinidae; genus Hoplias; species Hoplias malabaricus. The sequence continues at coordinate 52,177,631 of NC_089820.1, forward strand.
ATAATAATAAAAAAAGCAATCCAGAAGATTCTAGAAAAAAGCTCTCACATTTGAGTGTAATCTGCATTTTGTGCACATGTTATCTATCAGGGCTCCATCACCATGGTGAGGCATTGTGCAAATCTGATGATTGACATGAAACACAGCCTCTCTGCCTCTGACAGTTTAGGCAGCATTAGTTGGAGTGGCAGCCGTCTTGCTAGGAGTTAATGATAATAATTATTTAGCATTTTTTATTGCAGGATAATTATTTAAGAGGTTCATGTAGTCAGCAGTGTAATCAGTAAAGAGCGATTACAGAAAATCCACAGGCAGGCAGATGGTAGCTGTTGTGTCCCCCCCTCCATTCTCAAACTAGTATGCATTGTTGAAGCAGCTTTATTGACGAGGACAATAGATAGGGCAAGCTATATATATATATATATATATATATATATATATATATATATATATATATATATATATATATATATATATATATATATATATATATGATAACTACCCAGTTAGACAAAATAGTATTAGGACAACAATAAAAAGTGGCCCATTACAAAGCTGGCCCCTTAAGGCCCTGACCTCTGCAATTTTGCCCATTAGAGTAGAATGCGCTGCCCAGTTCGCATGCAAACATGAATAAGGTCATCTTTTGTTTAATGGCTTTTACAGAATGTGTTTACTGTACCAGACTTGGAGCCAACTTTGTTGCAACCCCTAATATTTATGTGCTATTTAGCAACCTTTTTTCTCTCCACTGTATACAACCAATGAGGAAGAAAACGTCTCTCGCTTTCCAGGGTCAGTGCGATCGGCACACCGAGGCGGCTGCCCTACATTCCTGACTAATTGTATAATTGGAAAAAGCTCTCCAAATGAGCGGCCCCCTTTAGCAAGCCTGATCTTCCCAGAGCTTCCCCCACCACCCTTCAAAGTAAATCACAAAAGAGCATTTTGGGAATAATAATAATTTCAAAAAATATCCTTTATTAAACCAGAGCAGCAACATCACCACCCGCCACCAGCATTAAATATGCCACCATTTTAGATGCCACACATTTTTTTAATAAAAAATGGTAATGCTAACAGGACACTGCCCCACACATTCAATATTACAACACTAGGAAAGTCTGTGTGTTTTCTCTATGAGATGTTTTTTTTTTTTTTTTATCTTGAGGGCCTTTGTCTTTAGTCAGGAGAAAGTCAGAGATTAGACAGAACTTTGGAAACTTCTTCTCTGTCACTCTGATGATCTACCTGAGTGCTGTCTGGCCGTTCATATTTTACAGTTATGCCTGTGCTCATGGCCGAATTGGATTTCCAGATTTATGGCCCCACACACGCTCTGCTGTTACTTTCCATGGCTACGGTGGGCTGGCGCGATGATTTCTGAGGTTGACGCCTCTAAAGGCGTTGCAGAGTGCAGTTAAAACGAATCTGTTAATTAACCCTATCGATCAGTCCAAAAATAGAGGCAAATGCGATTTGCATACACCAGCCATGATCAATGCATTAACTGATTTTTTTTCCCCAAATCTGATTTCCCCTGTTTTGAAGTGAGAGAGAGAGGGAGGCAGACCTGATGCCCATCGATCCACCGCTGTGCAGACATGAATACAAAGCGTATTATTATGCACTGAAGTGTAGAATATATTAGGAACACTTTGATTTCAAAGTTCATTTTGTGTTTTGCTGGAATACGTTTTAGTTTTGTAGTTTGCCCGTGCAGAACTTCATGGAGGCATTACTGTCAGTTTCCGGCATGTGCACTAGGACTTCTATTTGTATTGTCCTCTAAAACAACAATAATTAAAATGCATTCACAGTTTTGCTCGGTGAACGTCGTACTTGGGCATTAAATAGTACTCTAATTGGTAGCTGAGTGAAACACGTAGTATTAATAAGGTGATATTTCTTCAGGCGAAACAAAATCTGTTCCCTTTTCCCTGATTGAGGCGCAAACAACAACACGGAAAACAACAACGTCTAAAAAAAGGGAGGGGGAGAAAAAACAATAGGTGTTAAAAAAGCAATATGCTGCGTTTTCTCAAGAGCGGCTTATTATAGTGTATTGATTTATAAGGCTTTAAACGTGATCCACTATGCGCCCGTCAAGGGCAGAAAAAGAGGAAGAAAGAGAGAGAGAGATAGACAGAGAGACTGTGAGAGAGAAAGAGAAAGACACGTCTACGTAGGGGCTCAGTGGCAGCCGGCGGGTGCTGCAGAAAGCCCTGCTCTGAATAGTTTTGGAACACAAAAGGGTAATTGTTTTAGCCCAGATGTTGCTTTCGCACAACAAGCAGGATACAATGTTCCTACTGAGCTGATGAGCCCAATCAGTGAAATGATTAAAAATTGATTTTGTCCCTGTAATTACAGTATGTAAACTACTTAGCCAGGATTGCAAAGGAAGTGATTTTCTAATTACGTATATACTCTGGTGTCTAATGATTGGTTTTTTGAAGTAATGAAGAGAGGGTCCTAACGACTCCTCTGTGTTCTGTTGTTTAAGAAAAAAAGGATAGAGGGAGGGAGAGAGACCATCGTTAGGGCGAAGGCAGCAGGCAGACAAAGAGCTGAAATTGAATTTTCACAACGGTAAAAGGCACAGAGACCGTGTTTGTTAACATGTGAGCCGGACGCTAATGGTGGCCGTGACTTGTGTGGGGTCACCAGTCCGACAATCTGGACCCTCCAATTAAATCCCCCTGGAGTCATGATTACCGCAGACACACATACACAGAAAAACACACACGCACACACACACGTACTCTCCACACTCGTACATGCAGGGATTAATGTTTTAATTTGATTATTTTAACAAAATTAGCAGCTATCATAGTGCATGCTGTACTTCCATATCTTTGCGGAAATGTTTGTGTCTAAAATGATCATAACTATATGTTCTACCAGTGATTAAGTCCATTAAGGTAATAAAATATTCTTGGCGGGCATTTATTTGGTTACATTATACATGGAAACTGCAGGAACATTGTGTAATATTAGGATGAGGCAAATATACCCTTCAGCTTCTTTAGTATCCCCAGCAGATGCTCCTTCAGCTTCTGTTTCTTACTTCATATGAATAACATTAAGCCTTGTGTGAGGCTTCTGCTTATTGGAATTATATTTTAACATTCCTCAAGTACAAACAGACAATGCCGCACTAAATCTGATGGGGTCAGGCTTTATTCCAGTCTGAGCTTTTGGCAGTTTGGCAGTTCATCTCTCAGCAGTTCAAACCATATAACAAAGTCAGCCTTGCTTTTAAATTCGTTAGCAACAGATTAGAGTAATCTGATAACAGTTTGCATTCTGTGAAGCGAACAGGACGGAAAAAAGAAAGCAAACAAACTGAAATTCCCCACAATCGGAAGCCACGCTCACGCAGCTTTGCATTGTGGGAGGATTTGGTAGGGTGGGAGGGTGGTGGGGGTGACACAAATCCAGATTCATTATGATGGACCAAAAAAAAAAAAAACTTTGGAGAAAAAGGAGAGAGAAACAGAGAGAGAGGGAGAGAGTGTTTCTCTTGCTCGAGCTTTGAAATGCTGCCAGTATCAAACTGTACTTTTCAGACACAGTTGATTGGGAGAGAAGCGGATAGCAGAGCGCAGTCTAGCCCCTTTAATAATTCACTTAGTTAGGCTATGATCTATCATTTTGTACCTTTTGACATGTGATATTGAAATTTAATATTGCATCAATACAAATGATGTATTGCCAGTCGGCGCGGGGGGATGTGGATGGCAAAGAGATCTTTGGATGTCTCTCGATTTGTTCCCCCTCTGTCTCTCTCTCTCTCTCTCTCTCTATTTTTTTTTTTTTCTCAAAGCCACATTGTGCTCAAGCACAAAGGCAGACACTCAAAAAAGCACCCCTCTTTCCCAGCACTTTGATATGTATGTTTAAAAAATGACATCTTTAAATGCTCAGGGAAAGCTCTTCTCCTGCGTAGTGTGTGTGCCTGTAGAGGGCTTGGCGGGTGAAAGAAAGCATAAAGAAGATGAGAGTATTGTTGAAAAGAGTAGACAGGCTCCGTTACAGCGAGCTTTGACATCGTCTCTATCCCTGGAGATATCCCTGACACACAGCTCACTTCAGTCTGCAGCGTTTTAGGCCTTTTCATTGCCAACTTTAACAGCAACACATTTCCTTGCTTTGCAAAGTGTCTAAAGCACTGGATGGCGTGCCATATGTCCAGCGTATCATTTGTCTTAAATGTATAGACCTATTAAAGCCACTTTATCGACTGTCCAGAAGGTCCAAATGAATTAATCTCAGAGCTTCAGTCTGATTGTGACACTGCAGTCTGGTATCGATTGAGATTTTTTATTTTTTTTTTTCTGAGGTAAAGATAAAATACCTCACAATGTAGGCTACTTTCAATGCTTCAGGTTACACTGGCTGTCAAGCCATTTTTGTGCATGTCTTAGTTTTATATTTCAGTTTGAAAGAGGCACATATCTCTCATTAAAGTAACTACACCTATGGTCTTATTTTAAAATCAATAATCACATGCATGAACAACTACAGCAAAGCTTCTAAAGGTCTTTTCTCAGCCGCTGTTTCATTAGCGATAAAGTTATGATCTTACGTTATCTGCCCTCTACTTATTTCTCTGGGGTTTTATTGCCTACAATCAAGATTTGAATCAGCTGTGCCCCACGAATATATAAAGTGTTTGTGAAAGTATCCAAAAGATTCCTAACCTCGGTGATGACACGGTGATGTATGATGCAAAACACAGTGCCAAACCGCACCCCCCCCCCCCCACCAAAATAAATAAATAAAAGCTCTGGTGTGATAGTACGTGCACAACTAAACCAATTCTCAACAAATTAAATTATTTTGTGTCAAAAATCTGGTCTGTGTCACATTTAGACTAAAAATCTCATTGGTACCACTTGAGAGGTGCAATGTGCTCGTGCCCTCAGCCCCCATCTTGGCTGTGGGAGTATGGGAGCTGTGGTATTTTGGGCTGAGAGTCTTGTTTTGTCGTTGTTGTGTGTGAGCTGTGATTCCTGACACTCGTACAGACCTGGTGCTGCGTGCTCGTGCTAATGATATCCGATCTTCTGCGTATCTCCCGCGCTCCTGAGTGAGGAGGAGCTGCGGCGGTTATTAACGCTCCACTCGCCTCCCCTTCTTCATCGCCAGCTTGGAGCCGGTGATGGGCGGATGTCAGTCAGTCTCCTTTGGGGCTGGATCGCAGGTGAGGCAGCAGCTTCGCTACAACAGTTGGGTGAGAGTGGGGAGAAAATGAGACAGGATGCAATCAGAGATTCACCTTTAAGATTGAACAGTACAAATTGAGCATGTGCACTCGCATCTCCTATCCCCAACTCACCAAAGTCATAAGGTGAGCCTCAGAGCAGAGATCATGAGAACAGCTCCAAGAGTGTCATGGGTGTATGATTTCTTCTGTTTCAAATTTTTACTTTTAACACTTGATCCAAAAGTGAAGGCAAAAATGGAAAATTGAAATTAGCAATGTTTCATTGAAAATATCAAAGAAATATTGGTAATTATGCACGAGGAGGCTTAGAATACACACATATTTCAGACAGATAGTTCAGGCTCAAGGTAACTTTGGAGATTTTGTAGTAGACTGCACCTCTACCTTATGCCAGACGTCAAAACACAACCTTGGACCACAGCTTAAATCTGATGACAATCAACTGAATTTTACTAGATTTTTCCACAGTGGGGGCATGTGTAGACACTATCCCTGGGGCAATGCTTTTTTTTAGAAATGTAGCTACTGTCATTCTAGAAATCATAAAAAAGTGACCCTTTTCATGAACAGAACACTTAAAGTAGCAATATTCGTGTTTGTCAGAGGATGCATATCAATTGGAAAGGAGAATCCGTGCTATTACATATTCCTGAAGATCAAAACCTGAAAAAATGGATAGTCAGGAATATGCAAGGTTGTTGTATGGAGTATTTTCACCTCGGTGTTCAAACCTGTGTTTATTTATTTCATTTATCACCAGGTGTCTGCCTTTGTCTTTGAATAATACCTGCAGAGACTAGCAACTTGGCGGGTGGGGGCATCTGTTAACAGCAACTTCATTAAGCACAAGTGTTGAATCATGGGAGATGTAGTATACAGAAAGAACAATTAGCCACCCTTATATCTCCAGCAAAAAGAAAGAAAGAAAAAAAAACGTGATAAGGTTCTTATCTTGGGGTGCGTATTGTTAACAGATGGGACTCTCGGTTTCATGCCGTGCACGTGTATGTGTGTGTGTTTGTATGTGTGTGATTGTGAGTGTTTGCTGTCATTCGGTGGATGGACTGCTCGAGCACTTCATCTTTCATTGTAAATCCGAGGCAGCAAATGAAGATTGATTCAGTGGGAATGCGAAAAATGCATCTGATGTACGGGCATATATTATAATTTACTCGTGTGTGACATCGCTCGCACACATATGCACGGGCATTATCGAGTATCGCCACATATTCATGGGGGGCCCTGTGTTATTAAAGCCATATGATATAATTGCATTTGATGTGAAATAACCACAGATTCAGTGTTGCTCCCATGTGAGGATGCCAGCGGAGATGGACGAGCACATTAGCGGCAGGGACAACATTAGATTTGCTCAAAATTATTGATCTTTTGTTTGCCAGCCAAGTCGGCAATAAATAACCGAATAAGAGAGACGTGACTCATTATCGCAGTGCCAACTGACAGACCTCTATCAAAACAAGTCTCCTGCCTTCTGCCCTCTCTCTCTCTCTCTCTCTCTCTCTCTCTCGCTCTCTCCATCCCTCTCTTTCTCTCACTCCCTGCAACTGAAACTCTGATCTAATCAGCTTTTAATTCCTATACTTTCCTAGCCTGCCCCCCTTTAACTTAAGGCCTCTCTCCATCACTATCTGATTCCCTTAAAATTTTAATCCGGCTGAGATAACCTGCATTAGTCCATATTTTACACACACACGCGCATTTGGAAGCTCTGTGTTTTATTCCCACCTTCTTAGTGGAAAAAATCCTTTTATCACACAATGGGTAATTTATATCCATTACGAACGTTTTCAATCCCTTTCAGGGCTGCTGTCAGTGCCTTTGGCACCCTCATGATTAATGTGATCTAATAATAGTGTGCCATTATATTTCCTTTAGTAAAACATGTACCAACATCCTATTCAGCTCCAACCAAATTCATAGCCTCTTAGAATGGCTCTCGCCTTTCCTCGGCTGAAAGACAAGATTGCTATTTTCGCACAGGAGATGATTGTGGAGAGGCTTCTGTGAATATGGTTTCATATTTTGCATCATTTTGGGAGTGAGATGAGATGATGTGTTTTTGTGTTGGGTGTGTGTGTGTTGTGTGTGTGTGATGAGAGATTGGGAGGTGTGTCTCAGAATGAATTAGTGTCTGTATGTGTTAATGTTGATTCCTGTGGCTCAGGATGCTCAGGGATGCTCGGTGTGTAGCGAGTGTGTTGCGGTGGAAAGGTTCATGTTTGACGCTGATAGTGCATCAGAACTGATTATATACACTTATATTAACTCTGTATTTAGCCTATAGATATGTTCTACATGCTTTATGCCATATATAAGGTTTGCATTTATATATTGTTTATTTGCTTTACACAGTACAAACGTGGATCTTTTCTCTTATGGCAGCTGTTATTTAGAAAATAGAAATTAATGCACATCACAATTATAAACAAAACGATATTAATAAGTCAGAGTGGCTTTGTTGGTGTGTGACGATGTTGAACTGACTACTGTATTCACCAAACCCTCACACTGGAGCATGTTGTGATTAAATTTATATAATCACAACAATAAATATTATATTTTCCATTTATTTTCGGTTGTTGTAGTTTGGATTATGGATAGGCTAAATGTCAGCCTTTATTTTGTCAGTAATAAAATGCAAGTGTGTGTGTGTGTGTGTGTGTGTGTGTGTGTGTGTGTGTGTGTGTGTATGTTAATGTGTGTGTGTGAATGTGTAGTAGTGTATTGAATATGTGTAGCTGTACATGTGTACACTTGGGATTATGATTGCCTGTCTTTGTGTGTGTGTGTGTGTGTGTGTGTGTGTGTGTCTGTGAGGGAGGGAGTGTGTGTTTCGGTTTTGTTTATTACCCGTGTGGTTGGTGGTGAAGACCAGCTTGTGGAGGGTCCCACCGCTGTGTGAAATTGACATCAGATGGTTGTGATGACTAGAACAATATCACATCCAGTCTTCATTTAGCAAGGGGCAGCTGACCCACAAGTTAGACCACACTGTGACCCCCACACGCCCAGCACCATCTACAGCTGTCATCACTTTAGTTCAAACATCACCCCCTCATATCTCTCTCTCTCTCTCTCTCTCTCTCTCTCTCTCTCTCCTTTACTCTTTATTCTTTCTTCTACCTTTCTAATTCACTTTTTTTCTTCTTTCACATCCTCTCCTTTCTTTCTTTTCATTTTATTAGACCTAGCCCTGAACCTCTTTCAGGCAGTGTTGTGTTTTTGTCCTTCTCTTTTGTATAAGTGTCAATGTGATATAAAAGAGAGAAAGAAAGAAAGAGAAAAGAAAGAAAGAAAGAAAGAAAGAAAGAAAGAGAAAAGAAAGAAAGAAAGTTTAAAAAAATAATAAAAAAACGAGACAGAGGAGAGATATTGTGTTTCTGAACTATGCACCGAGCACACGTGCCAGACCACACATTTTCTAGTTATGATAGCTGTGGTCAGTCAGGCCAGAGGGAGATCAAACATGAAGCATGTAAAGAAGACAAGGCGTGGAAGAGGAGATCTTGTGTGGAGGGGAAGCTCACTAAATAAACAGCAAAGAAACATATAAACACCCTCCGGAGAACTGCTTCCTCTCTGTCAGTGGCATGTGACTTTTTTAATTCTGTGTGAAAGAATGAGGCAATAAAAAAGGTTTTGATGCAAATGGCAAAGTTTAATTATTATCACAAAGATATTTGCATCTGACACTTTTTGGTATTGATCTTTATATTAGAGCGATTATGTTTGGATGTGTTTTGGTGCTCTGAGCATTAGCTGTGTTTTAAAAGGCTATCTATCTATCTATCTATCTATCTATCTATCTATCTATCTATCTATCTATCTATCTATCTATCTATCTATCTATCTTTAACTAAGAGAAACACTTTGGACAAGAGGGGATACATGTGAGCTCAGCATTTTCCTTCAAGGCCCAGGCTATAGCTGAGAGAGAGAGAGAGAGAGAGAGAGAGAGAGAGAGAGAGAGAGAGAGAGAGAGAGAGAGAGAATAAGCCTTGGGCTGAGCTGTGACTCTGTGCTTAGGTGCCTGTGGCACAGGCCCCTGTCTGTAATTCCCGAGATGCAATCCGTATGGGGTGATGATGATGACCGTAATGATGAAGATGATTATGATGACTACCCACACTGTGGGGTTTACATCATCTGTTCCTATACATGTGAATATGCAGAGGATCTGTGTCGAAGCTAATTCCCTTTTAATCTCATAAGTGCTCCGCTATGGCAGAGGACAGTCGGGCGCCTGTTGGCAGCTGCTTAAACAAGACATTAAGGGTTTCACAAAGGAACCAAGCACCAGCACATTATACCCAAACACACACATGCACACCAAATAGAAATCTGCATATTAGAATAGTATTGTTTACATTTTGTGAAATATCTTCAGTCAAAAGACTTATGTCCTCAGTCTCAGCCCAAAACAATGACAGGAATAACAACAATAATATTTCATCCATTCATTCATTCATTCAAAGGTGAGTGTTCAGGGTCACAGGGCACATACCTGGAATTACTGGGTGCAATGCAGGTACACGTTCTGGATGGAGCGGAAGTCCATCACAGGGCAGCATACACTAACACATTCATAGCTATAGACACTTTGGCATGGCCAGTCCACCTTCCAACATGTGTATATGGACTGTGGGAAAAAAAGGAGCACCCAGAGGAAACACGTGCAGATACCGAGAGAACTCCTCACAGACAGTCACCTGGCTCAGGGCTCAAAACCAAGAGGAACCAGCCGTCCCAGGACCTTTGTGTGAGTGACATTACGTGCTGTGCAACTCTGCCACATAAATATATTATTATTATTATTATTATTATTATTATTATGTGCTCCAATCTCTTCCAACTGTAGTACTATAGTATTTACATTTTTACCATATTTTCAACCCAATTCCACTTGGTGGCTAGGTATTGCCCAGTTCTGTCAAGAATACCACAAGCTTTCTCTGAGATATTTGAAGCCAACCATTGCATATTTTGTCTTTCAGTAATGCAACAACTTAACATTCTTAGAGGAGAATATTAATGCCAGGTCTGTTACGTCATCTAAGAGGCAACTTTAAAGGCTAGCAACAGTCCGATGTTGAAGGTGCTGTTTTTCATGAGGGAATGTCCTTAAATGTTGGCTAGAACCATTTATTACTCATGTTTTGAGAAGAAATAACATCAGGTTCCTTCTGCTGCTGCAACTGACAGCAACTGTTGTGAAAAATTGAGCTTTGGCATGCTGCTCTTTCCACAGACTCTGGCAGAACTGTACATCAAGTCTCCATTGTAAAACCCAGGACATCGCCTTTTCACCGTCCAGCTACTGTTTTAATGTAAATTAATCATGCGGATGGGAAGAGTTGGGTGAAAATGTTGATGTACGTAAGACAGGGAACAAGCAGCTGGACGGAGGTATGGGTCGCAGTGGATGTCTGGCCTGAACTCACCTAGCAGCTACTTGTAACTGAGTCGCTGGAATGGCCCATGTACCTCAGCGTGAATATGGTGGAGAGGTGTGGGTGAAAATGTAGCGCTCGTCTGTTGATAGTGTGTCAAAAAAAATGTTGATTGATATCTATTTATATTAGAGTCAAGATGGCCTGCTATCTTGACACCTAAATACAGTGGTGTGATAGTGTTTTTCCTTCGCCCAATGCCTCTCTCTCTCTCTCTGTCTTGCTGGTGTTTTTTTTTTCTTTTTTTCTTTTTTCTTTTTTTAACCAAACTCAGAAAGATGACATGAAATGAACGTGTCATAATTCTGGAGAGAGTGGGAAGATATTCAGTGTATGTCTTCCTGTGTGAGTGTGTGTGTGTGTGAGAGAGAGAGAGAGAGAGAGAGAGAGAGAGGCATTGAGAGAAGGATATGCGGTTATGAATGGGATGGCACAGTAAAGATTTAAATAATTGAGAACCACATTATTTTGAAATGCCATTCTCTGGTGTGGAGTCAGTGGCTTTATTCCAGAATGCAATTGAAACAATGAGAAATGTTAAGGAGCATTGCAAACTGGCCTTGAGCCCCACATCATCCTTTTGATAACTTCCCCCTGACATAGGCACTGGAATTCTGTCACTGAGTTGCCACGGACTGAGTAGGACGATCAGCTCTGAAATTGTCAGGCCCTGCCCCTCTCAGACCTTACATGACCAGGCACCTGGCTAACAGAGAGCATGTATAAAGCATTCAGAAATGTTATAAACAGGTTTTATGGAGGTTAGGCAGAAAGGTTACCTGAACCAGGGATGAATAATTGTAACACTTTCCAGCGTGAGGCTTGTGTAAGTGCTATATAGCTTTATTAACACAAAAAAAAAACATATATTTCATAGTGTTATGACCCAGTTCTAACAATTTTGACAAATACGTGAAAACCCCCCAAAAATCAGAGCTATTCCAGGAGGTGTCACACCATTCATTCATGTCGCTGATCTAAAACTGCTAGTTGGGATCTTGCGCAGGATCAGGACTGAAACAATAGCGTCCCATATTTTATTCATCCTTCACAAGTGTGCTAGTCTGAAGTGTGCTGGCCACAGATCAATCTCACGGACGGTGGGTAAAGAGGGTGGCGTTATCGATTTATCAAAGAAATACAGCGCCGCCTTCTACTTAAACGGCCACACCAAAGCCAGCTGTCAGAGCCTGGACGCAGTGACATTTACACACACGTACAGACACGTAAACACACACACACACACACACACATACACACACACACACATACACAGACATAAACACCCGAACCAGGCAGATGGATTTACCTTTCCACAAATACTCCCCCACCCAACTCCCAAACACACATAGACACACACACACACACACACACACACACACACACACACAGAGAGAGAGAGAGAGAGAGAGGCTTTTAAAAAGCTATCATATTGCTCTATTGTGAGAGGATGGCTGAATCTCACTTATGGAAGGTATTTTTCAATTTTTAACCACGTTGACTTGCGCTTTCCCTAGGCACACACACACACACACACACACACACACACACCTCTACGTGAAGAGGGAATAGGGCTTGTGAGGTTGTCGCAGAGAGAACGCAGCATTGCAGGCCATAAAAAGGATACTTTAACAATTGATCGGAGGAGCAGTGGTGGGAATGGCAGCTGTAAATCAATTTTATCTCTCAGCCTCTAAAGAGTGTTTTCTAATGAGGTTAATGCCACATAATGACCAAATTCCTCCATTTAAGAGATGCCCTCAAGGTGTGCGGCAGAGATAGATGTGGCCCTGCTGCACATTAATGCAGCGTGACCCTGTACACTGTATGAAAGGAGGGGGGAAAGTTTCCTGCATGGGCCATGAGCCTGCATGCTTTTACACTGAAAAGGTGAGAGTGAGAGGGTATGCAATGGACTGGAATGGGAGGGGGGGTGTGATATTATAGTACATTTATGTTATGATAAATGTTTCAGTACATTTTTCTGATTATAGCTTGTGTATGATCAGTTATAGAGAATATTATTAAAATATATAGTATAATTACTCATTATGTTACATGAGATTGTTGCGTTTGTATAAAACAATCATGTCAGAATAAACTTTTTAGAGCGTATTTGATCAATATCAGTAATAGAGAGTAAGAGATAATGGCATAATCTGCAGTTACAAGCAGCTGATTGGATTTAAGCATGTGATGTCATAATGGACTATTGTTTTTGTAATTTTACCAGCCGTTTGAATTGTTAAAAGTTTAGATATAACCTTACTATTCTGATGCTTTATTATCATTTTCTTACATTTGGCATGTTTTATAAGCTGGTGCGTTTTGGTCAGCCCAGCACCTCTGAAGAGCTAATTACTATAATACACATCATGCATCATTAAAATGTCTTCAGGCATGGTGAGGATATATTTTTTATCGACTCAGCACTAATATGTTGTGATTCAGGCCAGTTCTCCAGGCACTTTATGAAGTTCCACACCATAAGTTCTACCATAACAGGAGATAGTCAGGATGGTGTTGGAATCTAGGGAACACACACAGGCAATACGTACAGTCTCATATTCATACTGTAGACCTATACTTACGTTAGGCTTAATCACACACAATAGACCACTAACAGTCATTCGTTTTGGTCCATGTATGTTCTCTCTCTCACACACACACACTCCCACACACTTCGTCCTTTGGCTTCCCATCCTCAGGAGCACAGAGGTCCTGTGTCAAAGCCCCATGTGAAAAGATGAATTTTCACTCTGCACACAAGCTGAAATATTAAGAAAATGTACAGTAAGGTCCAGAGGCTAGCATCTATCATAGGAGCCCTAAAGCTATTACTATGATCTAATTAGGTTTATTATAATACCCTATCAAAGCCCTGTCCAAAGAAGCCTTGCCCCAATTCTACAACTACATCTCCTGCTGAAATGATGAGGTAGGTTACATGACAATTCTCTCTCTCTCTCTCTCTCTCTCTCTCTCTCTCTCTCTCTCTCTCTCTCTCTCTCTCTCTCTCTCTCTCCCTCTGTGGCTCAGCACAAGGCAAAGTAAGCCCCGTTAAAATAGACACTGAAATTACTGCAATATTGGGACTCATTGATGACACAGCAATACCTTTAGCTAGTAAAGAAGTGTTCGGGGGCATTTTAGATTCAATTACTTCTGTTATATTGCCCTGACACCACACTTAGAGGAAGAAGAGTGAGCGGATAATCAGCAGCATAGGGCATAGCTCTTCTTATATCAGACCTCTGTGAATTACGAGCTACCTGATCTAAGACCTGTAGAGATTCATTCTAGTGTGTATCCACCCCTGAGAATGGGATTTGCTTTTCCTGCTCTATGTTTCTCTCTCTCTCTCTCTCTCTCTCTCTCTCTCTCTCTCTCGCAGTCTCTCTCTCTTTCTGCCACCCACACTCCCCCACCCTGTAATGAATTGAGCAGTAGATGAGATGATTTTTTGGGGGATTAGACGGCCGTAGCTGAGCTGTGCAGGCACTGACCTATAAAGGAGGCCTTTAAGGAGCCTCATTAATCCACCTGTCCAGGAACACTATATTTATATGTCTCTCTCTCTCTCTCTCTCTCTCTCTCTCTCTCACTCTCTCTCTCTCTCTCTCTCTCTCTCTCACTCCCTCTCCCTCTCTCTCTCTTCCCAATACGGGCCTGAGCTGGTCAAATGCGATCCGGAATTACTGCCTCCCACTCTCAATTTATTTCAGTGTGATTAGAGACAGGGCAGAGCGAGGGCCGTGCTGGGTGGCATTCTGTGGAGAAACATGTCTCACTGTATTGGAACAAGCTGAAGTGTAGTGCATTGGAATGTTGCTGCGGCCTTGCCGTCTTATAATAAAGGCGCCACAAAGTAGGGTTGATCTGTAATGTTCACAGTGTAGTGTTACGTATTTTACGAATTGGTTTCATGATTTTATTGGTCCAATATATTGTTATACTGGGGTCTGATCCATTAGATCATTTGATCAATTGAAGATTTCACATGTACAGTTGTCTTTAATGTTTGAACGGTTTGAAGCTGCAGGTGGGTCTGTTACTTTCTGTAGTAGGGAAATCCTCACTTTGCTGAACCAGGTTCATTTTTACCTTCAGTATGCATGCACACAGACCCCAATTTCTCCAGCTTCCTTCCTCTGGGACCTCAGATATGTGGTGATCTACTCTCACCCCAGATTAATCACTCTTTTCATGTGCAGAAGTCTTTCTCTCTTCCTCTCTAACTCTCACTCCATCTCTCGTCTCAAAACACCAGTGAATGGCCTCTGTAAATGCAGCATATACTCAGTTTTGATCTGTTCACTATTTGAAGGGCCACTTGCGCCAGACGAGGAGCTTTCCTTTCGCTTTTTTCTTCTTGGTCTCTCTCTCTCTCTCTCCCTCTCTCTCTCTCTCTCTCTCTCTCTCTCTCTGTCTGTCTTTGTCTCTCCCTCTCCCTCTCTCTTTTTTACTCTTTGATTGATATGTGAAATAAGTCCCTCTCCTGCAGTCTAAAGACAGTCCATGTGTAGGGCCTGAAAGGTGTTCATTGTCAAGGCAGGAGCACTTTGTCAGGAAACAATTCTGTTCCCAAGGCCCTGAGGACATGTTAAAAAAGATACAGCCCCCATTGTGTACTTTAGGAACTTTAATTTTGCTTGTGAGGTCATTTTAATCCTGATGAATTTTTATAGTCGCTGTGCCGCTGAATGGGGAGCACTGCTAATGCTTGATTAAAAAAAAAAAAAGAACGAGAGGAGAGAGAGAGAGAGAGAGAGAGAGAGAGAGAGAGAGAGAGAGAGAGAGAGAGAGAGAGAGAGAGAGAGAGAGAGGGAGAGAACCCACCACCCACAGACCACCTAAACTTAAAGCATTAAAAAAGCCAGGGAGAAAGGGAAAGGGAGACGCTTTTGTTGAGGGACACATTGGGGTGTATTTAAGGATACAAAAGAGCTCTCCTCTATGGAGACTGGTTCCTACATGGAAGCTTAAAATTGGTAGGAGCTTAAAACCAGGAGTGCCATGAAACAGCGGTCATCAACAAAGCTCTCTGAGAAGGAATGAAAAGAGATAGAGAGGAATGAAGTGAGAGAGAGGCAGAGAGGGAGAGAAAGAGAGAGAGCAGTTTGATGCTATTCCCTCCTTCTTTCCCCCGTTCCCTTATTTCTATGGGTTTAAGAGAAATAAGAGGCTGTGGCTTGTGCTGTAATGCAGAGGAGGGAAAAAACAGAGGAGAAGGTGGAAACCCGAGAGTCTTCGTAATTGAATTAGCACAAGGAAAGCGCGTGGAGAACTTTCAATGCTACAAATTTCATGCCATATTTTTCCTTACCTCGCCTCTGACATTAACATTCAAAGTTGCTCGAACCTGGACAAAAGCGGTCTTGTGCGAACGGCGGCCCCCTTTGCCCAAGAGAGTTCGCTAACTTTAGGTTTACCCTCAGATTTAACTTAATCCTCTTTTAAATAGCACAGGCTTGAGTCCTCGTTTTCATTGTAGCTCTTTCTTTCATTCCTCTTTCTTCCCCTCCTTCTTTTTTACATTTGTTGTTGTTGTTTTTTTTTTTTTTTTTTTTTTGTCAGCTTTACTCTCCGCATCGTTTTTTCTCCCACTGCCTCTTGTTTGAGGCACATTCATGCAAATGAAGAAGACACCTACAACCAGTCGAACGTGTGGCAGCTGTAGACGAGAATTCAATTAAGCCACCCCTGAGGTGTGGTAATTGATCCACATGAATTTTTTTTTTCTTATTTCTTTCTTTCTTTTCTTTCTTCCTTGTGATTTCTCTCCACTCCTTCCATCTTTTTTTTTTTTTTTTTTTGAATTCCTTTTTTCACTGCTATTGTTTAATGAAAACAAAATCCTGTTTTTGGAGTAGCGGCCTGAGACCGGGAGGCTGACTCATCTGTAGTTATTTATATAATCCCCAGTCTTTCCAAACGGGAGCATGCTATGCCTCGGCGCTAAACGCATCATTTGCATCACTCAGTGCTGTATTTGGATACATCTGTGACTCTAAGGCTTTCGACTTGAGTACATTTTTGCTCTTACTCTCGATACGTGATTTACACTGAAAGCATCTTACGTTCCAATCTCTTACCAGTCGCCTTTATTTCTTGATTTGTGGGTTATTTTTATTTATTTATTTTTATTATATTTTATTTTATTTATTTATTTATTATTTATTTAATAGTTTTTTCATACAAGAGGGCCCCAGATGCCTTCGAATACGCACTATTCATTATGTATCTCTGCAACTCCGAAATAATTGGACGTGGATGTCATTGTTTGGAGAGACCCAAAAGTGAGGACATCTGTTGCAGTGATTCATCCTGATGGAAAGTCTATGATGTTGCTGAACCACGCCGCAACCCTGGTGACTTGTTTTCTTGTTAATCTAATTGGGGGGGAAACTTTTCTGGGTTTTTTTCCCCTGACTTTGCTCTTCGCGCTCTCCTCTCTCCTGTGTCAGAGGCTTTCAAGAGCACGCTGCCGCATTAATATGGACATCTGCTTTTGTTTCTGGTGGCCTGCGATCCGCAGCACTCTCCTCCACTCTTTCATCATCTTTCCTGTGGTCTGCCTTTTGCAAAAGGGCCTACCTGATCTTACAGGGGAGCTGAGCTTTCACCGTTCGCCCATTCATCTTCAAGGGAAGTGCTGCGTGTGTACGAGTGTGTGCGCGCGTGTGTGTGTGTGTGTGTGGTGGGCTCAGAGACTGTGTCAGCAAGGTTCTTACCCCTTTCCTTTTTGGTAATGTGTCTGCAGTCTTATGGAGCTGGATAATCTTGCAGTACAGATTCATTCCTCAATCAAACTTGAATGAACACTTTAAATTTCAACTGCTGCATTCACTTGTATGGAATA
The DNA here is from genome assembly GCF_029633855.1 of Hoplias malabaricus. Classification (NCBI taxonomy): domain Eukaryota; kingdom Metazoa; phylum Chordata; class Actinopteri; order Characiformes; family Erythrinidae; genus Hoplias; species Hoplias malabaricus. The sequence goes on from NC_089820.1 coordinate 52,195,197, forward strand.
AAAATGCCACAGAGCTTGTTCTGGTTGTATCTAAAGTGCTGAAATGCTGTCTGGGTTCTAAGACTTTGTTAACAATGCAGGAAAACTCTGATTGGTGATGTACAGGGACAGGTTCAGCTCCTACTGAATTACTAATCAATTACTGTAAAACCACAACACACACGATAATACACTTGCTGTATATAAAGCTGCATCTCAGTGTGTAAGCAGTGGTGTATTAATACGAATCACTCATTTTTATGGCTTTTATGGGTTTTTTTTTGGTTAATTTTGACCAAAACACTGAATTCACTTTTAGTTTTCTATTTGACCCAGTGTCTTCAGAAGTGTCCTAGAAACACATGCAAATTTAAATGTGCCGATATTGGAATTCATGTTTTTTTTTTCCAGAAAAGTGGGAGATTGAATGCAAAATCAAAGTCCAATTCATGCTTTAATTAAATGGGACCGGACCTAAAAGAAAAGAGATCGAGTGAGTGAGAGAGAGGAGGCACAGAGGAGGGCACAATATGTTCTGTTACATTATACTTTCTTAGCTGGGAGAGAGGCAAAAGGGCAGTGAAAAGGAATACTTGCTATTTAATTACTGTCAGCTGAATGAGCTGTGTGCTCTGTGCTGTTCTTCTCGCCCCCCTCCCCAACGTAAAAAAAAAAAAAAAATTCTTATTCACTTAGTATGTAGGTCACATTACAGTGGTGTCGGGTTATTGGACATGGGCTTAGATAACTGTTTGTTGAGTATTAAATGCTTTTGCTGCCTCAGCACCCTTTCGAACTGGTATTTTTCACACAGCTGTGCTACTGAAAGGAGGCAATGCCGCAGCAAAAATCATGTCACCCCCCACTTCTAAGCCCCCCTCCGAATTCAGAGCCACCCATTGGGCACTGTAAAAGAGTGTGGGCCCCGTGTGCTGTATTTATCTTTGAATTTATAAGAAAAGGGAGAGAAGTTGATGTTTAAATGTGCCAGATAAAGGAGGATAGCAGATGGAGCTAGGAGGACAAGGGATAAAGACTTGTAAAAAATTGAAAGACACTTTTCTTTGCACACGCGCACACACACACACACTTACACTTGAGGTAAACCCAATGACCTGCTCAGTCCTGAGGTGTTAGCCAAGCAGACAAATCGCTGCTTTCTTTCCTCTTATCTCTGTTTGCTTAGCATGACCTTGCTAGCGGCTAATGCGCGTCATTCTCACAACGCCTAATGGCCAACCAGGATGGACTGCCTGCTCTGCTTTGACTCTGCCAGAGCTTCTGCCCCCGACTACCAGGCATTTCCCCTCTGTTCCTTGGCCCTCCCTCCCCTTTTTCCCCTCTCTCTCTTTCTCTCTGTCTCTTTTTCCTCTCTCTCTTTCTTCCCGGGGAAGAGAGGAGGCCAGATGGTGATTGATTTTTCGAGTGCTGACATCCCCGCTTGAGAAAGGCTCCCTCGCCCGTTTCCCTTTGTGCAGAGGAAGTCAGGCACACTAACATCATGATGCGATGATCGGCTCCGGAGCACCATCGCCAACGAGCGCGATTGATTGACAGATCACACTCTCGCTGCGACACAGCCCCACACGCATAACAAAACACAATCACTGCCTTTAAAAAAAGACAAAGAAGAAGAAGAAGGAGAAGGAGCAGAAATAGCAGCTTCTTCATGAAGCAGAAGAGCGAGAAGATGAAGAGGTGGATCACTTAGGAACACTCCGAGTTTCTGTTAAAACCACAGGAAAATAAAACACTAGATCATCTTCAAAGTTACTACGCATAGAATACAGCAGGCTCTGACTCCATCTCTGCAGAGGATGGACGTTTTGCAGCGGCACAAATTTGCAACAGGCCCATTGAGTCGACTGCGCAGCTCAAATGATGTCATTGGCTAACTAGCCATTCTCAGGCCATTGCCTCTGTTTGCGTGACTAAATACATACAATTAAGGGCCCGGCACTTCTCAATCTCTATGAACTCATTGTTAGCCCGGGTTCAAGTGCACTGATAATGGGGGCCGGGGGAAAACAGGCGTATCATCGCGGTGCCGCACACACACAGGGCTGGTGGGTAAAAGAAATGTCTCATTATCCAACGCATTCTCTTTCACCCAACAGCTCTCTCTCCCGTTCTCTCTTTCTCTCTCTCTCTCTCTGTGTGTTTCTCTCTCACTGTCTCTCTTTCTGTCTCTCTCTCTCTCTCTCTCTCTCTGTTCCTCTCTCACTTGCCCTTTTGTTTTCTGAGGGCACTGTGACGTAGTGTTCATGCAAGCACTGTCTCTCTCTCCTACTTTCTCTCTCTTCTCTCTCTCTCTCTCTCTCTCTCTCTTCTCTCTCTCTTCTCTCTCTCTCTCTCTCTCGCTCTCTCTCTCTCCTGCTAATTCTCCAGTTAAATGCATCATTAGTCATTTAGGGTGGTGTGAAAGTGGCTGGACAGTGGACAAGAAGACCCAAATTTGCAACTTGATGAGGAAAAATAAAAGCCTCATAGATCTATGATAATGAAAGTAATCAGGCCTGAATACGTACGCAATGCGAAACAGTTCCGAGCTAATTCTGCACTCATTATATTCCGTGCAGATAGAATCCAAGTCCCTGTATCAACAGCATCAGGATAGCCCGTGCGTCTCTAGCTGGAAACCTGCTGTAATGGATTTTACTGGAGCACGATAACACTGAAAATGTAGCTTGAGCCTTATCCAAAGGTACTTTTTTTTCTTCCTTACCTTGATAGCCTCCAAAACTCTGGCCATCATTAGCTTACGGGCCCAGTCTGGGCCATCCTTCATTCCCTTAGATCCTCTCTTTCCTTCCCTCCCTCCCTCTTGCAACAGAGAGATGGGGTTAGCTTCTTAGCTGTGCTTATATGGGGAGGGGGGAAGGGGGTGTCTTCACCTGCGAGCCCGGCGGGGGGCGATTGAGGGGCGTGCTAGCAGGCGGAACGGCGGGCCGAAGGTAAATGGATCTTATTTTGCGGAGCGTCAACACGTGTAAAGGGGCGCACGGCTCATTACTCGGCCCCGATCCCTTTGCAGATACACTGATGGATGAGGAGCAGGGACCCGACCCCGAGCAGCCCTCTCTCTCCCTCCCTCCATCTATATTCATCTTTCTGCTTCCCTAACAGTGCCTTCCCTCTCTCCGTTATCCCGTCTGCTCTTTACTTTCATCAGCTTTTCAGTTTCTTTTCTCTGATTCTTTACAAAAGGCACATTCACCTTACAGGGCAGAGTGGCGTATATCGCTTATTTGACTAGATCTGATCTTTAAGGACATGTGGCTCTTGACAGATTAGACTTAAACATTGTTGGCAGTGTATCAGCAGCTGCTTAGTTTATGATAAAATGTGGGTCTTTTTAGGGCAAAGGTCAGAACAGATATAGATCCCTTGCAAACATAAAATATGAACCATCAAATAGGGCTGTAATAGTTATTTCTGTTATTGATTCATCTATTGATTCTTGCTGGATTAATCAAGTATGGACCCATTATGTTCTCCTCTGATTCCTCTTTGCCCTTGTCAAATCTGTGCGCATAATTCAAATTGTAATCCTTGCAACATGTAATTACTTCCTTTAAAAAAGCCATACCACACATGAACTAAGCAGCACACCCAGCATTTTCTATAGTGTGTTTTACTACTACGTGCAGCTACTCCATTAGACCATTATATATCTAAAGCTTAGTCATATCACAAAGGTGAGCATACCACCTGTGTCCATAGAAAAGCATGCCTCTCCAAAATAGTACGTTCATAGGAGAAGGAAAAAATTGTAAAGTCAGTGTAAAAACATTTATTCTATCGGTCCATTCATCATAAAATTTTCATACAATATGAAGGACAGCTGTTTTCTTTTGATAGCGAAGATATATACCATCCAGGGTCTTTTTGACGTACCCTTTTTGGTGTATCATAGTTCTCAATGTGCTACACCAACCAAGCAGAAGTCTTCAAATCTGGACGTTTAATTTAGTTTCTGGATTTGTATTTTGAAATAACTCTGGATTTGCAGACTTCTATTACAGAATATTATAGAGGGCTTTTGTATTTAAGCAAACAATACATTGACATTGAGCAATAAGGCTTACAGTGTAAACAAAGCCTAATGGTATTGTTCTCCCTTTCAGTCTCTTTTTCCCTTGCCCTTCATTCTTTCATTCATTCTGCTTTTCTCATTGTTTATGCCTTTCTTTCTCGAGTCTATATACAGTGTATACAGTGTCCCTGCTCTGTGCACTGTTCTGTGGAGTATGGGTGGTGAAAATGTGAACTCTGTCTACACCAGGTCTGGCATTCATTAGACACGGACCACACCAGGAGGCCTGTTAGCTACACTGTCGTTTGATGCCTCCGTAACCAGGTTCTGTGGTCAGGACCTTGCTAAACCTGGGTCTTACCAGAGGAAGCCCGAGATTCCACCTGCCACCAAACATCCACCCCCTGCACCCCCCCACCCCACCCCACAAACCCCCACCTTCCAACCCCCCCACCTCACTCCTCTCTGTTCACATTCCTTCCGTTCAGGACGTAACCTCTCCTCTGCAGTCAAACGGCTAATTGGTTACAGATTGCTCTTTAACCCTGGGGTTGCGCACCCCCCTCGCAGCCTGTTAAAGTCTTATGGGAAATGGAGTGCGGTTTACAATGCAGCCAGGGATGGGGGAAAGGTCACCGGAGTTGTAACACCAGGGGTGCCTGGCGTGTGCGCCTGTGTGTGTGGTTTAGAGGCAGTGGCGGCTTCTCCGTAGCACTGGAAACTTTACGTGGCTGAAGAGAGTAAATTTGCAAATCCACAGCCTGTGGTCTTAACCACTACACCCTCCCTTCACTCCTCGCCCTCCCACCCCACCCACACACACACACACACACACACACAAGTACACACCAACACACACACATACACGCACACACACAATTCACACACTCTTAGAAAGAGAACGACGTTGAGAGGGTTGCTCTCCAGCAATCTGTCACTTCAAAGCATCTGGTGTTCCTTTCTTTTCTCTTTCTCTCTCTCTCTCTCTCTTTTTTATTCTGGTCTCCATTTTTTTCTTCAGTTTTTTATTTTTTGTGTGTGCATGTGTCATGGCAAACATGCTCAACTGGATGCACAACAGTCAAAGTGACAGCCAGGACAGGGATTTTTGGGGAGACTCTGCATTCTCTTACCTCTGAAGTCCAAGTGTATCTGGGTCTTGGACCTGACCAGGGCTTTTAACCTGTTAACCCATGAATGTCAAATTCAGGTCCTGGAGGGCCACTCCTGATACATACGTTTCAACCAACGGAGACCTTCCTGACAGTTCATTGTTAGCGACTGTGTTTAATGAGGTAAAATATTAAACTCTGCAGTGATTCATGACTGACATTTGACCTGTTGCCTAACTCTGACCCTCTATGACTGGAGACTGACCCCCTACTTAACTCTAACCCTCCATGACTGAGGTTCGACTCCCTGCTTTACTGAAAAGCCCAGCTGCAGACAACAATGTCAAAGCATTAGAGTCTTATACCAAAGGAAATGTACAAAGTGTAAAGTTAAATTGGATAAAATAATGTACTATAAGTAAAGAAGCATCAAAGGTACATTTTATAAATGGGACAATTCTGTTTATAACCTAGATTTTTTTAATGCAGAATATTGTTGATGTAAACAGCAATTTCCGGAGTGTATTATGAACACGCTTATATTAAAATATTTTGGAAACATCTGAACTCCAGGTCCAGATTCCCTTTCTCCATCACCTTACATATTACCTTCAAATATTTTGAACGAATTATACACAGTCGTTACTGGGAAATAGCTGACAGTACTAAGAGTTTAAAGGGTTAACCTCTTCCGTCCCTTGAAATATGCCTTACTGTCATCATTCTCAAAGCACAAAGGCAAAGCAAGGGCTGAGTGAGATGTGGCACACCTTTATACATGCTAAACTCCCCTGATGTTTTGTTGTCATAGCACGTCACACCCTCTTTCCCTGTCTCTCTTTCTCACCCTCCTTCTCTCGCTCTTGTCACCTCTTCTCTCCTCATGTCGCTCTGGTGTCAGTTTCCTCGGTCTGGGTTCTGCAATACCTCTTCCTTGATATTGCGTTCACACCCTCCACACAGAGGCTGAAATCAACACCATAATAAAATCAAATCACGCCGCTCCCTGGGATTATTAAAAAATGATAATAATGAAAAATACAACTTTGTATACATTGAGTACATTTCTGATGGTGTGTTTGAGTAATAGCTCTCTGTCCCAGTGTGTGTGTGTGTGTGTGCGTGTGTGTGTGTGTGTGTGTGTGTGTGGGTGCATGTGAGTATTTTGAGTAGCATGTCTTCTGATGCAGAAGAGTGGTGTCATAATCAATACAGTCATAACCATTTAAGAAGCTGACCATGAGGAAAGTCTAGGGAGAATTTTCTGAACCCTGTTAAGCTTATTATTAAGAGCTGTACCATTGGCTATGCAAAAAAGAATAAAAACACCTCTGTAGCTGTCAACACATGTTAATAACAAATGCAAAAATGAATGTCCATCTGAATGATCATTTTAAGTAACATACAAATGATATTACATTAATATGCATTTAAGTTAATAGTGGCTGGGAATCCAAGAGAGCATAATCTTCCTCACTCTTTTCAGTGGCCTCTCTTCCATCATCACATCAGTCAGTGTGATGCTAAGCTGTATTTATAAGTGCATGCAACAGAATTGCCAGTTATTGTTCTCCTCAAAGTGTGTTGAGCTGTTAAATGATATTGCATTGTATATCTAGGAGGAAGCATGTGCCAGTCTCCATCCTCCCAAATGCTTAGTGTATTGTGATGGGGAGACCTAGATTGTCCGGGAGGGTGGGGGGGGGGTATCGACAAATGCAGTTGTGTAGAAATGCCATTTTCTTTTGAAAGAATTTGGTAGCTTTCCCTTTTAATTCAGGAGAATTGAAGTACACCTAGTACAAATGCATGTTGAATCACATACTAGAAGCATCATTTTAAAGCAAATTAAAGTGTGCCCATGAACCAGATCCATATATGATTGATGTTAGTGACGGATTTAATATACATTTTTTTTCTTACAAAACCCGCACATATTGAATCTGATGAACATGGACCTCACAGTGACTCACATTTTCCACAACTCTTGATGCTTTGTTTAGCTCATGTTTGTGTGTGAGGGAGAGATGAGGCCATAAATTATCAGTTTGGGCCTCAACGATGTCTGCGGTTCTGTACTAATTAATCATTCTGTACTACCTTATAAATAACACAAGAGATAGCAATAACACATCACTATTACTCAGACTGAGGAGCATTTTTACAATTTCCAACACAGTTTACCTCCATGGGAAATATGTACAGTTAATATGCTTTGAAGATTATTTAAGTTAGATTTTGTGGGTTTGCATGTGTGTGTGTGTGTGTGTGTGTGTCCATATGTGCATTGTTGATGGGTAATATCAGGCCGCGCTTTTGTAGGTCTCCTGTTTTACTGCTCCTGGACAGGAAGGCCATGTGATTGGCTTTGTTCAATTTCGCTGGCAGTCAGCACACACTGACATCTGTTCCCTCCCAGCCAGTTGAACCAATCTCAATCAGGAGATACACATACACACACATGTCTGAATTCTCTCTCTCTCTCTCTCTCTCTCTCTCTCTCTCTCTCGCTCTCTCTCTCTCTCTCTCTCTCTCTCTCTCTCTCTCTCTCTCTCTCTGTCTCTGTCTCGCACACACACAGACACACACACACACACACACACACACACACACACACAATCACACACTTTTCATACTCCAGATCACAGAGACACATAGAGACTATAATTCATTACACACTCACTGACAGTTAATAAGTACATGCACAGGAAAGCACTCACACACACATAGACTCACCTCCACAAATGCCCAACTTAAATATACCAAAATATTTTACATTGCAGAACTGCTCTCCATGTCATATTCAAAGTAAACTTATATACATATATACATATATATAAATGGTATATTTGTTATTTTTTCTAAAATGCAATATAGCCACATGTCCTTGGCAGTACTTTAAAATCTGCTTCTGAATCAAGAAATGCAACCTGAAGCTCAGTTATGCAAGGAGAAAGCCATACATCAATTCTATGTGGAAAATGATAATGTGATCATCCAGGCAGTTATAAGCGACAGGTGCATGAGTGACCATGAAAACAGTGATATGAATATGTGAGAAGGTTCCAATAATATAAAGGCAAACATTGGGATTTTAGAGAGACATATGAAATGTTGTCCTGGAAAGTACATGGTTATTTCAGCAAGACAATGCCAAGCCTCATATTTTATGTGCTACAACTTTGAGATTGTGTTTGACTGGCTTGTCTGCAGTCTAGATTTGTCACCTACTGAAATTGTATGGTGTATTATGAAGAAGACAATGAGATAACAGAGACCTCAGACTCTAGAGAAGCTCAAGTCTTGTATACAGCAAGACTGGGCAAATATTCTGCTTGTAATTTTAACAATTAGTATCCTCAGTTCCCAAATGATTAAACAGTGTAATTAAAAGGAAAGGTGATGTAACACAGTGGTAAACCTGCCTCAGTCTCATCCTTTTTGAGTGGGTTATAGGCATCATATTCAAAATGTGTTTATTTACAAAATACAATGAAACTGTTCAGTGAAAACATTGGAAGTATGTTCTTTGTGCTTTTGTCAGTTAAATAAAGCTTCTCGAGAATGAACAAATCTGTTTTTTGTTTCTACTGCTTTTTATAAAATGTCCCAACTTTTCTGGAAATGGAGTTTGTAAACGGAAAGTGGCATTTTCAAACGGCGTGAATCAAAAAATGAAGACGGGAAATTGTAAGGATTTCATTTGACAGCAATGATATGTTTGAGAAAATGGAAAACGAAAGATGAGGCGTATCTGGGTGAAGAAGCGACTGCAGATTTGGGCCCGGATTTGCTGCTTGTTTTTGTCTCTGGGGGCTGGAGTGTTGGCATGGCTCTCTGTATGTATCTTAGACATGAGGAATGTGAAGGCAGTGTAGTATGAGACGTTTATGGAGCTCCTGCTGGACGCCCTTCTTTAGCAAATAGCCAACCTGCATCCTTGAAAAGCCAGCAGGAGCAGGAGTGCTGAGGGTCTGCCGAAAGGCCTGCTTCAAATTAAACTCCATCTGGGCAAAAAAAAACAAATATGACAAAAGAGGTCTGTTTATTTTATCCTTTATTTTTAGAAATTATAATCATATCAGTTATTGGAAATTATATAAAAAGTGTTGTGTACATTGTTGTTTTCAGGTAAAAAATTGTAACTCCAAATATAGACTTTGAGATTAAGATTTTCTATTGTCATTTTAACACAGAAATGATATGTATATATAATCACTCTTACATGAACAAATATGTTACATTCAGTTTACTGTCTGTGTTGAAAGACTTGAATCTCCTCTTCCAACTTTTATCATTCGTATTTGTTTTATTTCATTAGAAAATCTGATTCAAACTATTCAAAGTTCGTTTATATGTCTTTCGCCATTCGAAAAGATAGATGCATGGTCTTGAAAGACTTTAGTGGCATTACCAAGATGGCTGTTTATTGATCAGTTTTTCCTATAAGGACTTTGATTTGATTCATGTGTTCTGTTCAGAAATTACAAAAATTTGGAGGAACATAACAGCTCCTACTGAACAAATAGCCCACCTGAATCCTTGCAAAGTGGGCCGGAGCATCCGCCCAAAGGCCTGCTTCAAATTAAACTCCATCAGGGCGCAAGAAACGAATGTGACGCGGCCAGATCTGGTATTTTTGTAGCAATTACCCCAAACTCCGAATTAATTCTTTACAGACCGAGAGCGAGCCTGAGCAGGTGGCTGCCATATTTGAGCAGGACAGTCAGGCCACTCCTCACGCCTCGTCTGATAAAGGCCTCTTACTCTGAAGCCCATATGACACCCTCCTCCCTCCACTTCCAGAGCCTCTGTGACCACCATCCCTCGCTTTCTTCCTCTTCTGTTGCTCCCTCTTTCCATCTCTCGCCTCTCCTCCTCTCATTACTCTCGCCATAATGTGATATGACATCATTTATCCCAGTGCATACATATTCATCACTCACTCATGAGTAATCGTGAACAGTGGAGCAACATGCACTTCAGCGTTCCAGGCGCACAATCAAAGTGACTCGGTGCTTATTGCAGCCGTGCTACCTTGAGGGGATTCGGAGCAGGAACAGGCACAGGAGAGTTGGAGTGATCTAATGTTATTAACTGATCAAACTGACTCGAGGAGGAAGAGGAAATTCCCCCAGCCAAGTGAACATTTACGGCCGGGCTGTCTGAAGCGCAGGCTTTATCATCCTAAATAGACTGTGATTTTCTTACCCTCGTTGTCGTCAGATCTTTTACTTTGATATTGAGTCTCTACTGCTGGAGTTTTACGTCTTTTAACAAAGGTGTGCATATGAGGGGTTTGCCTTGTCTCAGTTTTTTTGGTACTGAGTCACTACCACTGGTGTTTTACAGCTTGTTTTACCTTTGCTTCACCAGTACGTAAAAAGAAAAGGGAGTCACTACTGTTGATGTTTTATCATCTAATTATCTCTTTTTGTGTAAGACAAAATCTGCTCATCAGTTCTTAGACAGATTGTAGTCGTTCTTAGTTTTTGACTTATTTCTTTATTATTATTATTTTCTTATTGTGTAAACCAAAAGTGTGCTTTTATATTACAATTGTGGTTTTACAATATTGTGTTCCTTTCTGATTTGGAACAGTGTGGTAACATTTTCACCTAATTACCTACTTATCCACTTATTTTAGACTCCCTCTTTTCCCTTGTCTGTTTTTCCCAGACTTACTGTGCTTACAGTGTATAAAGCACAGTCGAGTAGCTCATTGGCATGTGTGTGTGTGTGTGTCTGTGTGTGAAAGAGTGTAGTGGTGTTTAGCTCCAGTTCTGTGGACCTGGGTGGATTCCCTAAAGGCAAAGAGCCTTGTAGAGGAGGGGGGGACATGCCTGAGAGTGTGACAGTAATGCCACACGGCAGACACAACTATTTCACAGGGGCTTAGCGGCCCTGCCGGATGATGTAGTCTGTCAGCGTTTACACAGATCCAATCTGAACTCCGCCACAACTCTCCAATATTCCCTTGGATTATGTCTCATGATGTGACTGAGCACGGTGGAGACATGGAAAAGGAGAGAGAGCGAGTGAGAGAGAGAAGAGAGGAGGAGGAGAGGAGGAGAAACGTAATCCGCTGAGATGTACTCACGCAACTTCAGTCTTGTTACGCTGCGGATGAAGGAACATAGTTGGACAGGCTAAGAACGGACACATACACCCACTCTCGGAGATAAACGCTCAGGTTCTCTACCTTTTCACGCACCTGTTGTCATACTTTGCAGTGCTGATTTTAAGTCAAGAATGATGGCTTTTATTTTGCTGCTATTCCAAAGTAATTATGCTCATTGTATGGTGAGTTCTAATGGCAGCTTCACGCAAGAATACACCGAAAAAAAAAAAATAAAGACAGTGATAGCAAATATAATTAGAAAAGACAAATGGCTGAGAGTAGATATTGATGGTGAAAAATAAGAGCAACAAAGTGATGCCAAAAATGTTGGGAGAGGACAGCAATGTTCTGTTCTGCTGAGCAAATTCGATGTTAAGACAGCAGACCGCTGCACAGTCCATTGGAGGTGATGATCACCCAGGCTACAAAAAAGTGATTAGAATATATCAGCACACCTCTCGTCAGCAAAGCAGCTGCTTGGAAAGCACAAGTCTTAAAGCATGACATCAAGCGCTCTCAGTACGTCCCAGAATATGTGTGTGTGTGTGTGTGTGTGTCGGTTTGGAAGTGTGTGTGCATGGCAAGATTTCTTGCCAGTTCTCATTTCAAAGCATTTTGCCTTTCGTCTCAAAATGTTGCGCATTATTCTTTCACTGGAGCCTGGACTGATAAACAGGTTATGTGTCACTCCTCTCAGTTCTCCGCTGCTGAGTGCTGGCTGAATAATGTCAGCGGCCTTGATTCCGCTTCAGCCTCATTTTTCTAACTTTCAGATAAAGAAAGCTTTTTTTTCCCTTTTGGTGTATTATCCTTTACACAATGTCTTTATTTACTTTTACACAAACATGTGTCTTTATTCCAGAGTGAGGACTATTCCCATTCATATTCATAGAGCGAGTGATGTTTGACATTTACTCTGTTAAGTTTTCAAGAGTGAAGATAAGGGAGAATATGGCACCACAAACATAAAAAGCTGTCTTTGTGTAAAAACAAACAGAGGTGTTAAAGTGCACTCTGGGTGTGTGTGTGTGTGTGGAGGGTTGGGGTGTTGTTAAAAATACGGTGTTGTATATATCCGTACTATTTCATTGATTACTGAACAATAACATACATAAATGAATAAATAAACACACAAAATAACTAATAAATAAATACAAACATGGACGTAATTGTGGTTCAGTGCAGTTGTTAAATCGATATTTGGCTGAAGCTGATCTAGACAGCCAATCAGTATTCTAGATATTAGAATACGTATGTCAATTGCTCACGTATGGATGTTGAAATTGTCAGTAGTATTAAAATATCAATTTTCTTGTAATTAAAGCAGACACTGGATTTACATCACCTACTGAGCATGCAGTCTTAAATTTAGCGGCTATATCTTCCTCCAGCTGAGCTGTAAGTGCTTCTAGGTGTTTGTAGTAAGCCTCCCTCCACCGAATGAAGTGATTAAAGATTTGTATAAAGTTATTGCCGAACAAATGTATTCCATTTAAGTAATTGTAAAAAGCGTGATTTTTTCCAGTCTAGCTTCTGGAAACATCAGAGAGTCATTGCTGGCTTTGGTGGCCAATGATTTACTGGTGGCTTCAGATGGTGGAAAAGTCTTATGGTGCTCCTGGAATTGACTGCAGTTTTCCATGTTACTGACCATGAGAGTTTATTAAACAGACTTGAAAACACGTTTGCTTTAGATAGACAGAAATATGTCTGGTTTTGGTCCTACTTGACTGACCACTTCCAGTTTGTTAGTGGGGATTGGCTAGCATTAAAATAATTTGGTCGGTTTGGTGGTCACGCAGCTTGTTGTGTATTTATTTCTTTTTTTTTAATGAACTTTCAGGACAGCAATGTCCTCACAAGTGTTTTTAGGTATTTCCTACAGTATTATGACCAACAAATAACTTTATAAAGTGTTTTTGAAGACTTCTGCATGTTTAATTCTGTGTTTGATTCTATCTGAAATCACATACACATCTGTGGGACATATGTAAGGCCACAGGTCAAAAGAAAAAATAAATGTGTATGTGTGGGGGGTAATAGGTGAGGCAGTGTCAGTCTGTAACTACACAAGGTGTGTGTGGGTAATAGACTTATTCTCTGGAGACTTGGCTTGATATGTGGGACACACTCCAGAGTGTGTTGCCCTGCGGAGCCCCGCTCACAGGCTATTACCGGGCCCTCCGTGTTACCTCATTCTCCTTCTCACTGGCAATCACAGGCCCTTCTTCTAGGCCTGAGACCCCTTCTAATGTATGCTTTTCATGATGATATTAGAGAGAGAGAGAGAGGGAGAGAGAGAGAGAGAGAGAGAGTGAGAGAAACACAGTGAGAGAGAGTGAGAGAAAGAGAGCGAGGGAAGGCAAGAGATTACCATTTATACGATAAACCCATTCCAGCCTTGCCCCAGTTTAAATTACACTGTGTTTTTCTTTTTTGATTTCCATTTTGCGCATAATGCTCTCTCTCAGCATGTTTTAAGTTATATTATTAGCGTTCCTCCAGAGACTTCTCCCCCTTGCTTTTGGGGTGGGATTCCAGGCTCTGGATGCATTAGCTTGCCGTAATTGGCGAATGATCATGGGATGGAGTGTGGATTGAGAGGAAGCTCACGGCACACACACATAGAAGCAGACACACACCCACACAGACACTCTTCGGTGTGGTAAGACTCTGATACTGGAAGTCAATCAGGGTCCCTATCAGTCAAGCCTAATGCCTCTTCCTAATACACTTTAATAGCTTCCTCTGCTCGTCTCCTATTCTTCTTCGGCATTGATCTGAAATCATATTTTTCCCTCTGTTTTTAGGAGGGGGCTTTGCAGACTCACCCGTAATTTATTGTCGTCACCTGTCGGCTGTTTGCAGATTAATGCAAGCCAGTTTGAGGCATTTTGGGGGAAGGAAGAGATTTATTAGCATTCTGATGTGGCGAACAGTCAGGGGTCTTACACAGGCCAGCTAAAGGGTAGACACTTGGCCCGGCAGCAGCATTGTACGACGCGCGGGGCCGTTTGAGCCCAGCATCCAACACATGAATGTGTAAAATATCCTGACGCCTGGGCAGGCTGTCGCACAAAGGGCTATCACCATATTATTCAAGAGATGCCATGGAGCCTGGCCAGAGTGGAGTGTTGGGGGTGGCGGTGGGGGTGGGTGGGGGAGGAAAAAATCGGCGTGATTGTGATTTGCCATTTATAATTGGCCTACGATGCGAAATGGTCCGCAGCCAGACTTTTTTAAAAAGGCAATCTGTGGCGGTGGAGGGGCCGATGGCTCGCTAATGACAGCTAGCTCGCTACGCCCTGGGAACAGAATGGCGCTCTTGTAAGGGTAGAGCACACAAATATGTTTATCTACAGTCAGCGATGTTTGCGCGACTCAAATGGCATTGTCCATTGATTTCTTTTCCGCAAACGTTTACGCCTGTAAATGACAGACGTATGCAGCAAATTAGCGAAAAATCATGGTTTAATGCTGGGAATGTGTGGTGAAACAGAAAGGTATTTAAAAACATTTGAACCTCAAAGCATGTTCATGTGTGTCATGTTTATTTGAACGGCTTTCGGGGGGTTGCGACATGTGTTTTGTTGTCTGTCTGAGTTTGTCTCTGTTTTGGCTAGAGCGCTTAAATAACAGAGTTCATGACGGTCTATGACTGAGGAGTTTGGGGAGGAAGTGGTGATGGTAGGAGTGAGGCTGCCTCGGCTTTGAGAGCTCAACAAAAGATAGTATTTGATAAAGGCTCCCCCTCCCCAAAAGCCCCCATAAATAATGAAAAGTTAATGAAGAGGTAACTTAATGATGTAATGAATATGGCAGCGCAAGGTCAAACAGAACCGGCGTGGGCTGGGTGAAGCTCCGCTACACCACTCATCGGTGTGTTTGAATGTGTTTTAATGAACACTGCGACATTCGGAGTTGGGGAATGTTTAATTAGTTCCATGTTCGTATGTTTGTCATATTAACAAGGCAATTTCACTGTTAATATGTGTGGGTTGGTCTGTAAACATTTTTTTTTAATCTATGAGAAAAAACAAAAGAAAAAAAAATAAAAGACAATGAACGCATCTGTAGACGTACATGTTTGTTTTCAGCAAGCAGTTGTTGCAGACAACATGAAAATATTTTGTGTATTACATATGTGTTTGTATTACATGTCTGTGTTTATGAGACAGTGAATGAGTGTTTGTGTGTGTGTGTGTGTGTGTGTGTGTGTGTGTTGGGGGATCTGCTGGATCTGGTGTTGAGATGGTGATTAAAAATTGAGAGGGTTTGAATGATACCGATGAGAATGTGTTTGGAGCCAGGTGCGATCGATAGAGTAGTCAAGCATGACATCGCTAACTCAAAGCACTGGAACACAAAAAACTGGAGTTCCACAAAAAAATGTTTTCTTGTGCCACACTGGGACATTTATTCTGTAAGTATTCCAGTACTAGCTTTCTCATTAGGTCTTTGCATATTAACATAATGGAAACTCATACAGCCCCCATCCTATGTTGAAGACAGTGTATTTGTAAGGAAATGGGTTTGCACCAGAGGGGAAGCCTCAGGCCTAATGATTTCTGTGAAATAATAATAAAAAAATACATGTCTGCAATTTTAGCTCATTCTTATGGAGTGTAATTGTTGTGCTGGTTGTGTTTAAACCTTTTAAAGTACCACTATAAAATCCCTTTAATTCCACTGAAGAGTTGGATTATAGGAATGTGTAGATACAGTCAATTGTAATGTGTTTGTATAATATTAATAATCTTAAATATATATATTTTTAAAAATGTGATGCTAAAAATAATGCAAAACAGAAATATCACATTTGAGCTTTGAGTAAGTCCAGAGTGGTGCATATGTCCATAGAGGTCAAGACTGATGCTCTAATAACACATATGTCTTTTGACTACTCTCCACTATATTATATATATATATATATATATGTCCACAATATGTCTGTGTATCTGTGCTCAGCTTCTAATGACCCAAGGCATATGCACTTCAGTGTTATTAATTATTCAGTAATAAAAATGACAGTGGCACTTTTACCAAAGGTATACATCTAAATACCGGGAAGAAAAGCCTGTGCATATAAGAATTAATACTGAATACTAAAGGTACTACATTAAAGTGGCCCTAAGGTGTTGAAGTGGCTCCTCGGGCCTGCTGGGAAAAGCACTCAGTCGACAGTGGCCAGGTGAGCGCTTCGATCTGTTTCTCCTGGCTGGAGGTTAAAGACTACTGTCGCGGTGGTCTCCACTGCTACTCTGACACGAGGAGCTAAGCCACAGATAATACACAGCAAACACACACGACACACATGACACACAGCAGCGTTTAGAGATTTCCATCTTTTCCCGTTTCTGTGCGGTGTGGAGTGATACGTATCCAAGTGCTTTTTTATCTTATTCACTGCTAAGCCTCATATCAAGAATAGGTATCTTACCAATAGAGTTAAAGTCTACAGAGACCGTTTAGAAAGCTCCCGTGCCCTTTCTTGGACGAATCCTCAGTGAGGGAGTTCAGTTTGGCAGTGAGGAGTGTATCCAGAGAGTACTGACTCTAGAAATATCTTGAAACATTACCAGACTCTCTCTCTCCTTCTCCTTTCGCAGACACTCTCTTACTCTCTCTTAAACACATGCTCAGCACCTAGCATGGGGTGGGGGGGTTAGGTTTTTTTCTGCTTCCCCTGCAACATTTACAGTCTCCCCCCCTTCCTAGTGCAACCCGGCTTTGATTTGTGGCATGTGTACAGATGTGTTTTTGAGAGACAGTTTAATGTGACAGGCGAGACGGGGCTGTGTCTGTGTCTATGGCTTTATGGAGGGCCGCCCTGTCTGCGTCTAGATCTTGATCCCCTCACCCCAGCCGCCCGGAGCCCTCCCTTTCCTTCTCCCAAGCCCCCTATCTCTCACTTAACAAGCCCGAGGTCATGGAGAAATGGCACAGTGCTCCACTTAAGCTGAGGTCAGGTCCCAGAGCAGACTTGGGCCTCGCTGTCGTCATAATCTGGCACGTTTCCCCAGTTTCATGTAAAAACAGACAAACTTGCTCGCTTCTCTGCCTTCAAGGCTTTTCTGCAGATGCACACTCAGGTGAATCTCTACTGCGGCTGGAGTAGGCATTTGATTCCATGTGGAGCTGAATGAAAGGGAGAGGATGCTACATTTTGATACCAAAATCACATTACTGACATCTGTAAATAATCCTAAAAAAATCTTAAATGCTAATTTAAAACAACTGATATTGAGCAAAACATTGATGGATCAAATTATCCTAAAAAGAGGCGACTGTAGTGTTTTGTTCAAAGCAACAGGTATGATTCCGCACTGACTCTAAGTACAATAAAGGGATAAAACAAAGAGGAAACAAAGGATTACGTTGAGTGAACTAGAGCGACAGAGAGCAGCTGGGTGGCTGGTGCGGTCATGGAGGGGTGGAGGATGTCTTTAAAGTGAAATCATTTCCTTTTCTTAATCAAAAGATGACAAGCCTGAGACTCAGAAGTCCCATCTGCACACCACAGCAGAGCACAGCTCTCTTCAGAAGAGGCCTGAGATGATGGTACGATGGCGGCCTCTGAGGTTATCGTAAGGGACGAGGCTTCTCTCTGGCTTATTCCCACAGGCTGGACACATTTCTGAGTCGGAAAGATGCCATTCAAGTGCTCTGTATAAGTAATGCTTCAAAGACACTAGCGCTAAAAACATTAGTGCTCTGTCACATGCAGAGCCTCATGTTTCAGGGGGGGAAAGGATATAGTCAGTTTGACTGGCAGATTAAATGAGGGCTGTAGATTCTTGCCATGTGTTGGGAGTGTGGCTGTCTCACAGAGCGTTCTGTCTTTCCCAGTTTTGTCTACCTTGAGAATTGCAGAGGTTTAGAGATGCGGCATATTAACTAAAGTAGTCAGTAGCCAGGCTGGGGTGGCATGTGTTACCCCGGGGCACTTCTGACACCTGTATAACACCTACATCTGAAGTCCACATCTGAAAGTGTGTCGATGTCAGCTGCAGAGCAGGGGGCGTCATTCAGCATAAACCGTTGTTAAAAAACATCTGCTCCTCCATCTGATCAGTCTCAGCGTCTTGTCTTCATGGACATAACTCACTTTTACCATTGTCTTTAACAAGGAAACTAAAAAAAAGCATCCACCGTCTCTTAGAATGGGATATTTTATCTGAGACAGCCATTTGGGTTTAGCAGCTACCTAAATGCTAACTTCTCTTGCGAGTCCGGGCAACAGTTTTCCTCTTTAATGGCCTAGTTCAGTGCCCATGTCTCTTGAAGGCTGTAACGTTCACCATCAGGGGCCCATTAACACGTTGCATCTGAGGTCTATGCTCACACTTGTCTACTTGTTCCATTACAGTAAATATAGAGAACAGATGCACTCACGCGGCCCAGCAAACCCAAGGAAAGGAGAGCCAGAATAAAGAAAAAAAACAGGCCCCAAGCAGAGAAATTAAACAACTCAAGCCGTTTGAACATAAATAGTTTAATCTTGGCTTCATAAATCAGGCGGTGAGAGGAGACTTGGCCTGGGCTAGGCCTTCAGGTTCACACTCGGCCCTCCGTAAACATGTTTTCTAGACCCCCCTCCGCCCCAACCCCCCACCCTCCGGGTGATTCATCCAAAGAGCCGTAATCAAAAACAATAACCAGTCGAAAGTGTAAACGTTTCAAAACGTCCCCGAGAAGTATGAAATAATAATCTGTGTGTGGCCCGGCGAATGCTGAGAACGCAAACATTTCACAATAAAGTTGTTTAAATAAAGGCCTTGGCATCGATGGCTGAGAGATAGGACACGCAGCGTTAATTACACTCGCTCATAAAAATAAACCAGCGGTATAAAATATGAGTCTCTATACTATGGGGCTTAACCTATAAAATGGTAGAGAGGTGTGTTCCTCAGATGTGCAGGAGGATGTATTGTTTGGAGAAAAAATACAACAAGCTTGGAGAGAAGGAGAGAGCGCGAGGAGGAAAAAAGAAAATAGGAGGGGTGGAGGGGGGGGGGATATGAAAAGGCCTTACAGTCAACAAAGAGTGCAGTGTTTACTCAGAATTTAAAGACTTTTTGAATTCTTCCCCCTCCATTGTACGGCATTACCTCGAGAAAACAGCTCGGCTAAGCACACGTTTATTATTCTTAAACCATGCACAAAGTAATATGCCGTAAGGAGCTGGGAGATATACGGCCGAGGCATATACAGTTTTAAGTGAGTAAAGTTACTGTGTGGACAGAGAGAAATGGATTATTTTTTCTGCAAGCTTGGACTTAAGTTTTCACTGCTGGGTGGCCCATTCCTCTTTAGCCATGTTAACATAAGAATAGAGGGTCGGGTCGGAGGGGATTTGGAGGGGGAGGCGAGTTACTGGTTTAAATTATTCTGCAGCATAGCAGGGACTGTTGTTATCCACTTACAACATCGTACATTCACTTTCACTGCCCACCCTCTCTCACTTTCTGTGTTTTTAAGTCTCTCTCTCTCTCTCGCTTTCCCTTTCCCGCTTTCTCTTTCTTTTTTTGGGACAGAATGCCCTTTCTTTTGCCTTTTCTTTTCACTTTTCACACTTTCTCTTTTTATTTTCTGTTCTACTCTTTTGCACATTCTCTCTTTCTCTTTTTTTCTTCTTCTTCTTCTTCTTCTTCTTCTTCTTCTTCTTCTTCATCTTCATCCCTCCCGGCCCTCCTCTAGTTCTGCCCCAGCCGATTGCATCCATGTAGATGTTGTGTTTTCCTCTGAGCAGTTTGCTGGACTTGGCACCCAGCAGCTCCTGAGTCCAACAGGCTTTTGTGAGCCACACGGCACACACGCGCTCTCAGAGCCCCGGCCTTCCCCTCGTTCTGGCCAGAAAACAAGCAGCCGGTCACAGGACCGAGCACGGACTCTAATCACGTTACTGTGTCTTTGTTTAACGTTACGCTCAGCTTCGCCCCTGAAAAAGAGAAATGCGTGGAAGTGGCAGGAGTCAGAGGAACCATGACAACCTCTTAAGTACAAGTGGAGGCGCACAGTTATGAATAAATGTTTGTATACATTTTTTTTTGTATATCTTGGAGTGCGCACATGGTGGATGAACTGTGCTTAAAGACATCTGGATGCGATGAAATACCATTTGTCTAAACAAAAAGGAACTCCACTCTCAGTGCCTGGAAAGCCACCCAAAGCGTGCACTGCATTTTTTTTTTTTTTTTTTTTTTTTTTTTTTTAACTAAGGCACTTGTGCAATGTTTTCAATAGAGCCATATTGACAAATTTTTCATCAAGGCTTTTGAAAATGTGTTTCTTCCATAGCTGTCGGTTTGAGAGTTAACAGGGATACCGTGATCAGGAATTTCATACAGTGGAGTAGAAAAAGATCCTAAATAACCAAAAAAGAACAAACCTAGCTGAATATGAGGTGCTTACAATATGATATCAACATTTTGTGACCCACATGGAATACCTCATATTAAAGTTATAATGTTGTATATGTCTTTCCGAAGACATGAGTGTGCTTGACAAGGCAGGCCACAATGAAATTCATGAGCATTAACCCATAAGTGCAAACACAACACTATTATTAACTGCTGAATAATTCATAGTATGTAGTGAGTAATAAGCCTTAAAGGGGAAATCCACCTATTTTCTCAGAATTTCTGCATAATTCAATTGTATTTGAAGTCATTGAGGGGTTTTATATGAAATAATTCAGCTTATGTCTCCATTTTTTTTTTATGGTGAAGGAAGAGTACAGAGAAGTAAAGAACACATTGAGAAAGAAAACAAACAAAAAATGTTGACAGCGTTTATGGCCTGTAGTTAATTGGTGTAATATATTTTCCCTGCTTTTCTTTTTTTGCACTGAGTTATAGTTTTAATGATATTGTATTTAAGATGACTACTTTAGCTGGCCACGGTGAATAAATATGTAAATAATAAACCATCTAAATGTAAACTACTTCTAGAGGCTTTATGGCATATTAATTAGCATTTTTAATCAGCAACTGTTGATGAAGGCCAGGACAAAAGGAAAGACAGAGAGAGTGAATAGAAGGAGAAGAAGGACGAGCTTTGATGGGAGAGAGAGAGAGAGAGAGAGAGAGAGAGAGAGAGAAGAGAGAGAAGAGGGGAGGGGATGTGCATCTAAGAGACACCTATAGATTTATCAGCTTCTTAATTCTATTTAAACAAATAGTCCCGGAGCCTCACATGGTGGTGAGGGGGACATGACTAGGATAATAAGCATCATGGAAGCTAATCAGATTTCTAAGAGGAATTGATTGTTGGTCTGGCTGAAGGAGCAGGAGAGAGGTTGACAATAAGCTGAAATTTAAGTGTTAATTTTTATGCTAATCCGCTGGCATCTCTGTGTGATGCAATTTGGTTTTCCCCGTGCCGCAGATATGAAATTGTCCTGCTCACAGAGAAAATGTCAGCTTGCCAGACCCTGAAAGCTTGTAATTTATTAGGTATGTTTCTATTAGTATGTGTCACAGTTGTTAGCGAGCCTCTCTTTCTCTCTCCGCCTCTCATATACACTCATGCGCATGTACCCAGACACACACACACACACACACACATGAAGGCGCACACACACACACGCATGCACGTGCACAATAGAATTCCATGTGTGTGCTTCTCCGCTCCTGGCCTTAAAGAGCGTTTCAGCTCAGTGGCTGGAGCACCAGGGCATTAATGTATTATCATATATCGGGTGGTCCTTGCCCTGTGGACAAAAGGCTATTTAATACAATTTAATGACATTCCCTAGCAGGAAAAAAAAAAAAAGGCGACAAGGGAGAAAAGAGGCCAGATTAAAATAGCATTGGTGTTTCTCGTGGCTCTCCCTATAGCCTAGCATGGCGAGTTAGTACTTTAACACTGTCTGCTTTAACAAATTAGCACTGATACAGGCTCATACTTTTAAACTTGTTAAAATCTTCCCCGATGCTGTTAGGCTGTGCATCCACGTTGGACAGTAAAGTGAATCAGGGTGTGAAACTGGAGCTTCACGTGTGCTGCTGTGTTTCCTGTCACTGTATCACTAACAGCAACATGTTTGGGGCTTTTGTTGTTGGATGGGTTCTGATTGTGAGTTCAGAATTGAAGTAAAATCACTGTGTACTTTGTTTATTCAACAAAATGATAAAAAATAAATAAAAAAAGACTGGAATTCGGCACAGATCATGAGTTTGGTATTCACACACACATTAAACCAACTGGAAAATATATCATTGGTTTGACTTTCCCAGACCAGCTTCTTTGCATGAGACAAAGTACAGCATTAGGTTCTTAAAAGGTTCAAGACAAAATGTTTAACCAGTTTCAAACATATTATATACTCATAATTGTATCAGTGTTGTATTTATTCTCTCACATTAATAATAACTCGTTCTTCAAAGGACTCTTCACTCACGTGATCGTGAAAGAAACACGAGTACTTTTTTTTTTTTGTGGCATTGCTCCTTTTAGGCTGAAGGAAGAGAGAGATGTTGTTGAGATATAGAGGATAAAGAGGATGCAACATAGGCTGTGGCACATAACCTGTCAGTGACAGCCAGCTCCCCGAAGGCCATTAAGTGATCGATTTCTACTGTGACGCAGTGATGTCATCCATAAGAGACGCGAGGCGGGTGTGAGGCGGGTGCAGGGTGACAGCCGCCGTCTTTGGGCATCTCAGCACCTCTGACAGGCTGCTGTCTACTCATACACAGCTCAGTTATAATGTCTCTCTCTCTCTCTCTCTCTCTCTCTCTCTCTCTCTCTCTCTCTCTCTCTCTCTCTCTCTCTCTCTCTCTCTCTCTCTCTCTCTCTCTCTCTCTCTCTCTCTCTCTCTCTCTCTCTCTCTCTCTGTGTTTTTGGTAAGAAAGTCAGTGCGGGGCGGCCGCAGCAATAGTGCTGCACGCTGGGCGTACATTCAGTGTACTCTGTGTAAAAGGTTTGGATGCAATTCACATATAGGTCAATTAAATGCACCAACATCTGCTCTCCTCTAACCATTTGCATATAGTATTCATATGTTAATGATGTTCCTTGTTTGGTTCGTGTGTGTGTGTGTGTGTGTGTGTGTGTGTGCATGCATGCGTGTGCATGTGAGTGCATGAGTGTGTGTGTGTGTGTTTGGCACTTCCTTCCCCTCCTCCCTGTGTCTTTGTACTGCGAAAAATATAAGAGATACAAAAAAATTTTTTTTTGGATTCATACTGCTTTTCTTGTGGCGACTCCAAACCGGATAACGCTGTCCTATTTTTGTTTCCTCTCGGCTGCGGCGCACTTCTCTCCAAGCAGACAGGCTTCTGGGCTTGTTCAGCTGCCACTGGCCCTGATTTTGAACAAGAATCCTCCTACTCGAGCATAGCGAAGGAGAGGCCTGCCTTTGGAAAGCAGCTTAATGCCTTATAAATCAATGATGACACAGATGGACCAGCGATAATCTATTTAGAATGCCTCACAGCAAATATTGTCGTACAGATGATTAGAGATTGAGCTATTTTAACTCGGCCTCCTCCACCCCTCTCAGCAAATCTTCTGCTTCTCTGGATGCTGTAAATTGGAGAGTTTCGTTTTCTCTCTTTTTTTCTTTCCTCCCCTCAGCTCATGCTCTCTTCCTTCTTCCTTTCCAAAACACATCTCTATTTTTGAAGTGCACACATGCAGGAGGAATAAAGCGGTAAACTGTACATGGTTTACAGCACTGTTTTTTAATTTTTTTTAATTTTTTTGGCAGGCTTCAGTGGCGTGGCACGGAACAAAGACAGTGGGAGCGCGGGGCCTGAGCCAATGGGCTAATGACAAAATGCATGCTTCTTTAACCCAGTATTAGAAGGTGGAGGGGGGGAGCAAGATGGCAGCAGAAACATGTAAAAAAATCAAACTGAAGGCCTGCTTTCTCCCCCTTACACTCGATTAGTCCTGATTTAGTTCAAGGCCATAGGAAAGAGGGGAGAGAGGAAGAGATAAAGAGGGAGAGTGATTAAAAAAGTGACAAAGAGAAAGGAGTTTGAGGGAGTAGAAGAGGATAGAGCTAAATAATACAACATATATAGAGAGAGAGAGATGGAGGGAAGAGAGACTGAGTAAGAGAAGAAGGAGAAAAGAGATACAAAGATGTGGAGAGAGAGAGAGAGAGAGGGAGGGAGGAGTGAGAAAATGAAGTGGAGTTGTCAGATGTGGCAGCTGCTTGGAATCCTGATAAATATAAGCTCTTATTGATCGGCTGAAAATGAAAGATCCCAGAGTGGCGTGCAGTATTTAGCTTCTTGTCTGCTGTGCACGTCAGCGGTGGCCTTGCCTTTGCAGGGGATAGATTTTCAGCGCTGCTCTGAGGCACGGCTTTGATTTCATCTTTAACCTTTTTCGGCTGCTTTTCCTTGACCTCTGCGCCACTGCCGTGATTCAGTGAATTTGTTACATTTGGCTTGACACTCTCCCTTCTCTCCCTCTCTTCCTCTCTCCCTCTGTCCCCTCCCTTTCTCTCTCTCTCTCTCCCTCTCTCTCTCTCTCTCTCTCTCTCTCTCTCTCTCCTCTCTCTCTCTCTCTCTCTCCCTCTCTCTCTCTCTCTGACAGAGTAAAGATATCCCACTGGTCATCGCGGCGGGCTCTACACACCCGGTGGTGGGGGGAGCCACACTCTCTTCATCCTGACAGGCCCCAGACCAGTATGCAGTTAGAGTGACCAGGTAAGGCTCACGTCTCAAGCTGTTATGAAGTCTGTAATAATCTCTGACGACACCCCTTTGAGGGTGTGAGTGTGTGTGTGTTTGTGTAAGAGACTTAGTTTTTAAGGATGGAAGAATGGACCCTGGTTCTTTATGTATTAAACTACCCATCCACCTCTCTAACACACACACACACAAACCAGATCCCAATATTTTAGGAGGGATAATATTAAGGTTTTTGGTCTGAACCATTTCAGTCCCTCATTGCCTTTAGGTGTTAAGACCAACATTCAGACTCCGTATGAATTCCGTCAGATTATTTATTCACAGTTAAACACGGGTTCTATTTCTGCATCTAAGTTACAAGACATCTGCTCTCCAAATCACTGACTCTAGATCAGTATTTCTGGAAACATTAGAAAAGACATGTAACCCTCGCTTCTTTCCTACAAGCCTCAGAGCAGTGATCACTGTATGATTAACGCTAACTGATCTCAAAGACTGATCCCTCACTCACAACTCTAAGTACGTTTAGTCCGGCACATTCAGTGCTGGGCAGTTGTAATCTTTATCTGTCACATGGCTCCTAAAAAAAGAACGTATAAATGACATATAAAATCTCATCCTAAATCACCTGCCTGACCATACACTCTTTAATCTTTCAGCTAAAGCCTGGGCCGTCTGACTCAATCACAGCTACTATGAATTTTTTAAACACAAGGAGCTTTATGTATTTAAAGATATAGCGACGTCTCTATTCTTAACTTTCGCTCCCAACTGACACTAATGCATTGCTATGGCCCTGGTACAAAATAAATAAAATGTACATTAAGAATTTACATCTTTTGTTTCATTTCGGAAGGTGTGAAGACATGATAAAAGATATAAAAAAAGAGAGGGTTAAAAAAATCCTTGAATAAAACCCCCCCTCCCATCCTTCTTCTTATCTGCAGAACAATACTCCCTTACTCTTTTAGATGGATGATAAATTCCCTGAGAGGGAGGCTGCAACAGCTGTTGGCAGACAGGGCAGATATGAGAATAGCAGCATAGGATGAGCGAGCATTAAAAATTAATACGCTATTTAGCCTAGGTGTATTTTAGGTATTTGACATTTTCATGTCCGGGACGGACTAAATTTATTCATAGTGCGAGGGGGGAAAAGGAGGGGGTAAAAAATAAATAAATAAAAGAAGGGTGGAAGATTTCAGCAGGGGTGGTGAGAGAGCAGTAAGTGAAGGCCATTCTCTTTTTATGGTCAGCCTTTGCTTCAGTAATGATAGGTGGTAATGCTCGGAGACTGAAGCTCATTATGGTGTGGTAATAATTAGCGTGCCGCACAAAGGAAACGATTTGCTGCTTAAGCCTTTGCTTAAGGTTTTTTTATATTTTGTTTAGAGATTATTGTTTTTCTATTGTCGAGTGATTGGATGAACTGTGGAGGTCTGTGTCAGTGTACGTGAGCGTGCACGCGCGCGTGTGTGTGTGTGTGCGCGCATGCATGTGAGTGAGAGAGAGAGAGAGAGAGAGGAAGAGAGAGAGATACATGGGCCTGACAGTGAGAGTGGAAATCCCAGCTTCTTCAGTGATTAATTACTAATGCTCCCTCAGAACATCTCCTATCCCTCACTATCTAATCACAGTGAAATCTAAGACATGTCCTAAGAGGAGGACTCTCTCTCTCTCTGTCTCTCTCTGTCTCTCTTTCTCTCTCTCTCTCTCTCTCTTTCTCTCTCTCTCTTACTTTCTTATCAAATACTTTTATACATCAAGCTTGTAGCTTCTTTCTACTGTGCTCTTTATCCCTCTATCTCTCTCTCTGTCTTTCACATTTTTCTTCTTTCATTCAAACTGTTTTTTTCTCTCATACGCTCCCTTTTTACTCACTTCACCTTACAGTTTACCTCCCACTATCTCTGTATTGTTTCTAATCTCTGTCTCTCTGCTTTCATTGATATTTTTATTAATTTCTCATCCCTTTTTCATCCATGTATCATGTATTATTCTCTCTCTCTCTATCTCTCTCTCTCTCTTTCTTCCTCCTCTCTCTCTCTCTCTCTCTCTCTCTCTCTCTCTCTCTCTCTCTCTCTCTCTCTCTCTCTCTCTCTCTCTCTCTCTCTCTCTCTCTCTCTCTCTCTTTCTCTTCATTCTCTGCCCATTCCCTGTATTCTCTTTCCCAGAGCACGTTACACTGCTCTACTCTTATCCACATATTTCTCTTTTTCTTCCTTCCACTCCTCCCTCACCTCCCTCTCCGTACTTCTCGAGTGTTATATATATACATACACTCAGATCCCCTTGGGTAATATTTACCGATAGCATGTTTAACACCATAGCCTTCCAGTCACAGCTCCTCTCATCATCCTTAAAGGCAGGGAGTGGAGATGTACTTGTAAGCATGTTGTATGCAGCTTCATCTCTAAAGGAGAGAAAAAAGGATGCTTTTATTTAACAGTTATAGCTATTACAGACAGGATCACAAAAAAAACTCAAGCCACGGATAATTTCCACAGATATCCCTGACTACAAAGAAGAATGGAAATCAAAGCAGTGCTGCCATTTAAAGAGACAGAGGCAGAGAGAGAGAGAGAGAGAGAGAGAGAGAGAGAGAAAGAGAGAGAGAGAATCTTCTTAGAGGACAGCAATATGCTTCATTCTTTCAGCTTGTAAAGTCATGGCAGAGCTGAAGTTACCACTGGTGACAGGTAGACAGGACAGAAGAAATGACAGGACGAGTACGTTCTCTCCTGAGACCTCCACAAACCATGCAGGAGACAATAAATGCACATGAACACACACACACACACACACACACACACACACACACACACACATAGCTAGTTTTACATCAACTCCCTATGTTGTAGAACAGCGTGTCTCAACTGTGTTCGTCTATGTTTTGATTATACTTCTGTGTGTGTGTGTGTGTGTGTGTGATACTTTGCTGGCTGTTTTTGCACAAAAAGTACAAAAATCTCCAAATCTGCCAGGACCAGCTAAATTATTCTAAATGAATACAATGCTTTTGCAGAAAGACTGTGGGGTGCACAAAACAAAACTTTCTCCTTGTCTTTATCTTTTAAGACTTTTTAGCTCCTAAAAACAGATTCACAATAACAATGAACAATTCTGAAGGTATA